>NC_050579.1:134582733-135182733 GCF_011100635.1 Trichosurus vulpecula | reverse complement strand
GACCTTGGGCAAGTCACTTAACCCCAATTGCCTTGCGAAGAAGAAGAAGAAGAAGAAGAAGAAGAAGAAGAAGAAGAAGAAGAAGAAGAAGAAGAAGAAGAAGAAGAAGAAGAAGAAGAAGAAGAAGAAGAAGAAGAAGAAGAAGAAGAAGAAGAAGAAGAAGAAGAAGAAGAGGAAAACATTGTAGAGAAAGTTGATAGTTTGAACATAGTTTTTTTCATCCAAGCCTCCCAAGATAGCTTCTAACATCAGTACAAATGTATCCTTGTCTCTGACATCATATGATTTCATCATAAGATGAAAACTGTCATTTAGAATTCTCACCTTTGGGTACCTAAAGATTCAGAATAAAGGAAACATCAAATTCCATTCAATATATTGTACTTTCATACAGAGTGTAGATTAACGCATGTTAGAAAGTTTTTTTAATCAACATTGAAACAAAAAAAGTTTCCTTGCTACCCAGAAAACAATTTACCCAAAAGAAAATTTAATGAAGGCTTCCCATTCTCTGAGCAGTCTGGTTAATGAATGTTCTCTTATAGAATTAGTCTTCTATTAGAATTAGTTACTAGGCCTATCTGATTAGATTTCAATGTAAAATGGACTACGAAATCTAGATTGGTCAAGAATTTTTTTAAACTAGAAATGATTTTTACTCTTTACTCAGATTATCAACCATTCCAAATTTCAGAAATACTGAATAAAAATTCCTGATTTTGCAAACAAACTTGAAAGGAGAAAACATATTTGAAAACATTTTGAAACCTGTAAGGTGCTATACAAATGAGGGGATTAGCATCATTCATAACAGCAGCAGCTGACTCAACAGCTGTGCTTGGGTACAGGTGAGACAGAATACTAATGACTCTTTTTTTTCCTGAGGTCCAGGACCTATAACATAAAAACAGCAAGAGACAGCAAGAAATGATCCTTTTTAGCTCAGATTTTTTTCCTGTGTTCCCCAAGCCTGACTTTTATGTGTCCATTAGTGTAAGAAAATTCTTAGCAGAATTAAATAATGAACATACCCAAAACACAAAAGCAACAGAGGCAGGGGAAACCATCCTGTTCTAAGCTCAGATATCTGAGAAAAAAAACACACTTAGCATCATAGTATTATAGAGTTGAAAGGCACCTTAGTATCCATCTTGTCCACTTCCTTCACTTCAGAGGAGAAAAAGGCAGCGGAGAGGGTGGGGAGGGAGGAATAAAGGAGGAGGCCGGGTGGGGGTGGCAGAGGGATTCAAGGTAGGTGCTATTCAGAGAATTTGGGATTTGACCAAAGTAGTAAGTGAGAAAGGAGGGATTTCCTCTGACTCCAAATTCAGTGCTTATGCATCTCGTGCAGGATGGCTTCTTTGTACTCTTCATTGAAACCAATCAATCAACAAACATTTCCTAAGTGCCTACTATTTGTACTATGCTAGGCATTTAGTATATACAAAGACAAAAATTAAGCTCTCCCAGTCTTCAAGAAGCTTGCATTGCTCAACAAGAGGAGACAATGTGTACAGCAAAATGCAATTCATATTACAAACAAGTTTTTATTTTTATCTTTAAACTAGGTAAGTAATCATTCCTTTACAACTGTGACACTCCCTCCCCCTCCCATCCTTCACTCCAAAATAAAACTTGGAATCTCCCATAAATTGACCAGGAAAATTAATTATCATTTCATTAGTACCAAGTCTTCATTATCTCTCATTAATTCTCTGGGGTCTGACTCTTCACGGGAAAGAAGATTGCTCTCTGCAGAAGCACAGTAGTGATGACCAGATAAAATAAGCCCTACCTTCACAGGAAAATTCTTCATCCCTATTTCTTTACCATTGGATTTTCCTAACTCTGTCCTCTTTCCATGTACTTTGACTTTGGAATTAACTGCTGTTATGCAGAGTGGCAGTCAGTTATATAGACAATGAAACCAATTTTTTGTACTATATTATAATTTGGAGAAAACTATTTGTAATTTTCATTTTTCTTACCTTCATTTCAGGACATAGTTCCTTCAGCTTAATCTTTGCTTTCCAACCTGTTTAGTTATGGTGTTCCCTCTCTTAAGGGATCATAACATAAAATTCAAGCTAGAAGGAACCTTAGAGACCATGTACTTCAACCCTTCAATAACCTCAAGACCCAGAGAGGTAAACTTACTTTCCCAAGACTACATAGGTAGTCAATAACAGAAGAAAAATTTGAACCCAGCACTCTGACTGGAAAACAATGGCATTTTACTATATACTACCTATTATTCCTATCAGGTGTCAGAAATACTATCTAAAGCAGGGGATCCATGAATTTGGATGGGGAAAAATTACATCTTTCTTTTCACTAACTTCTAACTGAAATCTAACATTTTCTTCAGTTATAGTTTAAGTAAAAACATTACCTCAAGAAGGGATCTAGAGGGTTCACTAGACTGCCAAAGGGGTCCATTACACACATACACACACACACACAGGTTAAGAATCCCTAGTATAAAGGAAGGATAAGCAATCTGTGCTAAGATAACATGAATTTATGTATGAATATTATAGGAGCAGTAGAATTGCGGAACTGTCTTAATTTGTTCAATATCTACCCAACATCCCGAAATTCCCTACTTATCCCTGAGAAAGACTGAGGAGAGGGGTTTCTATTTAGAAAAGACCTGAGATAGAATTGTCATATGCCTTAGGCCATAGGAATAATAGTTGCATATGGGTTGGCATAAAATTGAGTAGACCCTGGAAGCCCTTGAGTGTCTCTAATGGGCCTTTTCTTGCTGGTAGACACATTGTCCCCACTGGAAGCCTGGGAAAATGAATCTTACCCCACCAAGAAACAGAAAGTTTACCTTTAGGATTTACATTGATATAGCCCTGTAAAGCTTAAAAAGTACTTTATCTCAGCATCATTTTGTGGTAAATAGCAAGAATATTATTATTCCTATTCCAAGGATGAGGAAATGGAGGCTTCTAGAAATGTTGTAGCTCACCCGTGTCACACAGTTCATTGTCAGAGGTAGGATTTGCACTCATATCTCTCATCCAGATATTCTTTTCACTAGACCAGGCTTAAAAACATAGTCAAAGAACAACCTTGAAAAAGAATTGTTCCACCAAAAATAATATTCAGTTGGACAGAGAAGTCACTCATGGTGGTCATTCACTTCTGCTTGTTGAAATTTTCAAGATTTTTTTTAGATATTTTCACCTTATTTAGCATCTCAAAGATCCTTGATATTATCTACATAGATTATTCATCTGCCACCACAGATGTAAAGCTTTCTACTCATATAAGAGATGGCCTTCATAAGTTATTATCAATAACAACAATAAAAATCAACTGGAGGCTAATCTAGTGGTAGGCCACCCTGAACCTCACTCAGCTGTTATTCAAATGATGGACACAGAATCCATGCTGGAACTATAAGTGAACCGCTTTCAGCTTGGTAGGTCCTGCCAAGGATTGTGTTCCATTCATTATCAGACCTTTTGAGAATGCAAGGTTCTCTCTCCACCATGATGAAGCATCAAGAATAGTGGAAGTTCACCTTTGTAGCTGCAAGCACCTTAGCATACCCAGGAGGGCCTGCTAGCACAGGTTCTTTGATCTGCTTTTCTAGAAAAGACTGCTCAGAAAGGGGTTAACAATCCTACTTGTAATTATATTCACTAGTTCAAGGGAAGGGTCAACACTCTGAACATCAGAGAAATACAAGCAGATAAATCAACATAAAGACCAAAAGATAAGGTTCTGACTGCCTGAATCAAAGCAATATTGGTATATACTTTACATGCACCACTGGATCAAGAGAGCCTTTACATCTGAGCAGTCGGGGGTGGGGGGGTGGAGGGGAGACAGGGGGGTGATGAACATATAGTTACTCAGAGCCTTGACCAGGGAATTACAAGATCCTTCTCATAAGTGAACCCCCAAAGCAAAATACCAAGTCAGAGTATATATACGCTTCTCAGAGCCAGAAAGCATCACAACCCTTGTGACTCAGTGCCTAATCAACTTAATACCAAAAGGTTTGAAAGCCTTCTTACAAGCAAGCCTCCCCTAAGCAAGCTTCCCCCAGTGGGCTCCATGTGAGGTCTATTATTGGGTGGGGAAGATCTTCATATCCCATTAACATTACAACCTTACAACTCCAAAAAGTTTTTGGTGGCTGCTGTGGATCATCTATAATATTAGCACAGGAGAACAAGTATTGGTTGGAAAGGGGAAAGAGTTGGAAGAAGTGAGAGAGGGCAGGCTTCCTAAGGAAATGACAAAGTCACAATTGGACAAAGACATATATACTTTAGCAAGTTCTTTCCCTTCTTATTTGGAGAAGAAGTGTCTTAATTATTTTTCAAGCAATGGTTTGATTAAAAAAAAATTTGAAAACATCAATTATCTAGAATCTAAGGGATTTTCATTTGGAAGTAGTTATTTGGACATCAACCCTTTTTTTAGAGCCTTAAATCTATACAAGTCTGAGTTCTCTCTCTTTTTCCCATAGTAAAAAATGATTATGACTCACTTTTGGAAAATACCAAGTGCTACAGGAAAGTGGATTTCAGTCTCATCCAAACCACCAGCGAAAGTAATTTATGATTCCAGAAAGATGTAGACAAGCAAAGCTTAAGCAGGAAAATGATTCTGTTTCACGCAAATAAAAGTTTCTGGCATTTCTGTCCTCCATTCTAGACTCCCTTGGAACAGCAAAAGATTTGGGATAAGAGGGTGGGACAAATGTATTTTGGTAAGACAATCATTTCTGTTTAATTAACCTGAAATGCTTAAAGAATAATCTGATGTATAATATATGAAAAAATAGATCTTAATTTGTGTATCTAAATAATCTAATTTAGTCCAAAAATAGCATTGCTTATAAAATAATAATAGAGGGGAAATGTAACAAAGCAAATAGAAGACTGAAAAGAACCTTGAAGTGAGGAAGCAAGGAAAACCTGTGTTCAAGGCCTGCCTCAGACATGTGCTAGCTACCTGACCTGGAGCAGAGCACTGAACCTCTCAGTGTCCTAGGTAACTCTCCAACACAATATATTTCAGACATGATGGCTTCATCGGGGGAAAAATTTCTATGTTGAGAGTTCCCCACACTGGAGAAATCTGTTGGTTCCATTGATGAAACCAAAAATACATATTAAATAATTCAGGATAATTGATGGTTTCAAATAAACTTTTATTGGGTATTATATTCCATAGATATTATCTCATTTGATAATCCTAACAACTGAATAGGCAGGGTAGTTAGTCCTATTCAACAGATTGGGAAATTGAGGCTCAAAGAGGTTAAGTCCCCCATCATACAAGTAAGGGTCAAATCTAGGACTTGAACTGAGGTCTTCTAACTAAAATCCTGTAAGTTTTCCTTTATAGCACACTGCCTCCTTCTGTTAAAAAGCTAAAAATTACTGAGATAAAAGCATCTTCTGCTATAATAAAATATTTCCTGTTAAATTAATTCTTGTTAGGACATGATTAGAGACCTGTCTCAGAGACAGCATCATCTGCAATGGCCACATAAACCAGCAGAGGGCAGCTGGAACCATGATGTGTGAGAAGCCAGCTGGAGAAATGGTGCAATTTGCAAGGGGAGCATGAGATTTACAAGGGAGCCAAATATACTACTGTATATTGATATTGGGGAGCCTAAGTGCAGAAGGAACGAGGGGAACAGAGGTCTCTGATGTGAAGAGGCAAACAAAGAATCAAATACATAAGTTTGAATGAATGTAACAATAACTCAAGTAGGACAAACAAAAGGAAAAATGTGGAACCAAGAGGAGAGTGGGGAAGAACTTCACTCTAGTCAAATTGGGTCCCTGCCAAGAGTGGCCAAGCCAACGGAACCTCTAGGTACACAGCCTCATTTTAATGGGCTATGACTGTGTGGTGGTACTTCTACCCTGATGTTTTAAAGGACCCCAAAGTATTAAAACCTGAAATCTGACAACTTATTCCCCAAATGATCAGTTGTCTATGTCTAACACTTAATCAGCTGATAGAACAACTGCCTTTCACCCTTTTATTGAAGGATATTTGTGGTTTCACTGTGGTTTCTAGAGATCCTTTCATTTTTATGATTCTGCAATCTTCCTCATCCCCAAAGCCAATAGCATTCTGAAACCTTAGTTGGACCATTGTTCATTGACATTTGGATGTTCATTGCCAATGAAGCAGACAAAAACAGAAGCTACTACCCTGCTGGAGCATACTTATAAGCTATGCCTACTCCCAAATTAATATTTAATGTGAATCAGTCATGTTAGAGAGTAATAAGGTAGAATGAAGTGCCTCACTTCAATTAGATGCATGTAAACATAAATCTAGCAACATTTAGATCAATATATTGTTATTTAGATATAATTTATTTGAGGGGAGGGGTACAGTTGTCAAAACTTGTGTTTGGATCTGTTTAGAGATCTCTCTCTTTGGGAACTCCCTCCCGATGATACAGATCTACAACGTAAGGCACTAAGTCTTAGCAAATTGATCAGGCCATTAAAAGTTTAAATGGTTTTCCATGATCACACAGGTAGTATGTGTCTGAAGTGGTATTTGAACCCAGATCTTTCTGACTTGCTACCTCTCATGGATATAATTATGCTCTCATAATTACAATATGATATCAAGCCCCTTCTCACAGCTTCTGACACCTCTCCAAGTGGAAGATCCTGTATTATTTTTATAGAAGGTGAGAGAAAAGCCCTCATTCCCTGCCCAAAATTCTCATCAATACTAATGAAGTATACCATTACATAGGAACCATAGAAAAATATATAACATGCCATATTTTCCTACAACAGAATATAATATTTTGTCCACAGAGTTCATACTCACATAGTACCTTATGGTTCACAAGACACTTTTCTCACAACATGTCTATAGACATAGGTAGCACGAGTACCATTTTGCCAATTTTAAAAAGGAAAAAAAGAAGGAAGGAAAGAAAAGAAGGAAGGAAGGAGGGAAGGAGAGAAGGGAGGAAGGAAGGATGGAAGAGAGGAAGGGAGGAAGAAATGGAAGGAAGGAAGGAAATAAGCATTTTAAGTTCCTGCTATGTGCCAGGCTCTATGATAAGTAATTTGCAAATATTATCTCATTTGATCCTCAGAACAACCCTGGGATATCATTATTATTACTATTATTGTCCCCATTTTACTGTTGGGGAAACAGTGACAGACAGGCTAAATAACTTGCCCAGGGTCCCAGAGCTAATAAGTGTCTGAGACTGGTTTTGAATTCAGGTCTTCCTGACTTGGCTCAGTGCTTTATCCACTGCAAGACTGAGGATGAAAGAGTCTTTCAGAGGTTACTAAATTGGGTGATACTACCCCCTGGGGGTGCTGGAAAGATCCAGGGCGGGTAGTAGCTTTGGGTACAATTGGGGGAGGGGCAAAGAATAAAAATAAGGAGGCAGTGAAAGCATAAGGAAAGAAGAGAAGAAAAGAAAATTTTGAAAAACTATTCATGTATGTTTCATCTGTTGTGTAACAGAGTTAAAGTCATAGTAATTACATTATTTTCCAAATAAACACACAAAATGCAAGTTATAACCGATCAGTGGTCAAGTCCACTGACAGGTCTTAACAAGCAAGTGTTGGCGGGGGGTGCATCTCGTACTGTTGGGAAGTCCAGCATGCATTGGCAGGAACATGTGCGTGTAATGTAATGACTTGTTTACAATATGATATTATATGGTTACATGATGCAATATTGCATCATCAAAATTTCAATGTAGAAAAAAACCCACAAATTTGTAACAAATTATTAAAGAAGTCATTCTTTAAAAAACATTTATATAGTTTTTGAAATGACACAAATTCCAAAAAAAAAAATGTTAAAGGGTTAAAGAAAGTAGATTGGAGGGGGGCTAGAATTGCAAACTAGGTCTTCTGATCCTACAGCAAGAATTCTTTACCCTATACCATATTGTTTCTGGCTTAATTCAGAAGATACTAAATATGAAAAGTACTAAGCAAGAAAAGGACTACATTTTTTTATCTTCAGGAAGACTTTCAATATGAGAAAATTGCTATAGAAAAGAGAAGCGATCTACCTAAGACAGAAGTCATGAATGGAATACTAGCACTTAAACCTTTTGATAAGTTAAGTTAATGCATTAAGTGAAAGGCAGGCAGATGAGAGAGAAGGCAGAAAGGCAGTCAGGAAGGAAGGAAAGAAGGAAGGGAGGAAGGAAGGAAGGGAGGGAGGGAGGAACAAGAATAATTGGAAATATTTCTGTATCCATGAAATGGGATACCTAAAGAACTGTGATCGCTGAGATAAAAGTCTAGTTGTGGCAGTCACATCTTCTCAAAGGGAGCAAGGTTATTTCATATCATCCTTCCCCAAATGTATGGGGTGATAATCCAATGACTATATAGTATGAAGAAAATTCTCAAAGAATCCATTTTATCCAAATTTAAGAATGTCAGGGTTTCTGGGGGCAGAGCCAAGATGGTGGCTGGAAAGCAGGGACTAGCATGAGCTCCCCACTGAGTCCCTCCAAAAACCTATAAAAAATGGCTCTGAACCAATTCTAGAACTACAGAACCCACAAAACAGCAGAGGGAAGCAGGGCTCCAGCTCAGGACAGCCTGGATGGTCTCTGGGTGAGGTCTATCCCACACGGAGCTGGGAGCTGGGAGCTGGGAGCGGAGCAGAGCAGAGCCCAGCATGAGTGGCTCAGACCAACCAGACCAGGAGCCGGGCCGAGCGGGCCTTAGCACCCTGAATCAGTGAGCTGCGGCAGTTACCAGACTTCTCAACCCACAAACACCAAAGACAGCAGAGAAGGTTAGTGGGAAAAGCTGCTGGAGCGGAAGGAGTTCGAGGTTCAGCCACCGACCCTGGGGAAGTGGAGGTGGGGCAGCTACAGCTGCAGTTGCTTCCGGCCCCAGGCCCACCTGGTGGGAGGTGGCAGATCAGAGCAGGAGTGCACAGCCCGCTGAAGATCTAAGCCCAGTCCAGGTTGGGGGTTCTTGGGGAAGGAGGAGTGCTGGTGTGGCAGAGCTGGCGCATCCCCCCCAAACGTGGAACAGAGAACTCTTTAGTCTACAAGCAGTCATACCCCGCTGAAAAACTCAAGGGTCAAGTTAGTTGGTTGGAAATACGGCCAGGCAGGGAAAACACACCCAGATTCAGTCTCAGACTTTGCATTCTTTCTTTGCTGACAAAGAAGACCAAAACATACAGCCTAAAGAAGTCAACAAAGTACAAGAGCCTACACCAAAAGCCTCCAAGAAAAACATGAACAGGTCCGAGGCCATGGAAGAGCTCAAAAAGGATTTGGAAAAGCAAGTTAGAGAAGTAGAGGAAAAAATTGGGAAGAGAAATGAGAAGGATGCGAGAAAACCATGAAAAACAAGTCAATGACTTGCTAAAGGAGACCCAAAAAAATACTGAAAAATACACCAAAGAAAACAACACCTTAAAAAACAAACTAACTCAAATGGCAAAAGAGCTCCAAAAAGCCAATGAGGAGAAGAATGCCTTGAAAGGCAGAATTAGCCAAATGGAAAAGGAGGTCCAAAAGACTAGAAGCTAGTGACTTTAGGAGAAATCAAGATATTATAAAACAGAACCAAAGGAATGAAAAAATGGAAGACAATGTGAAATATCTCATTGGAAAAACCACCAACCTGGAAAATAGATCCAGGAGAGATCATTTAAAAATTATTGGACTACCTGAAAGCCATGATCAAAAAAAGAGCTTAGATATCATCTTTCAAGAAATTATGAAGGAGAATTGCCCTGATATTCTAGAGCCACAGGGCAAAATAGAAATTGAAAGAATCCACCGATTGCCTCCTCAAATAGATCCCAAAAAGAAAACTCCTAGGAATATTGTTGCCAAATTCCAGAGCTCCCAGATCAAGGAGAAAATACTGCAAGCAGCCAAAAAGAAACAATTTGAGTGTTGTGGAAATACAATCAGAATAATCCAAGATCTGGCAGCTTCTACATTAAGAGATCAAAGGGCTTGGAATACAATATTCCAGAGGTCAATGGAGCTAGGATTAAAACCTAGAATCACCTATCCAGCAAAACTGAGTATCATGCTCCAAGGCAAAATACGGACTTTCAGTAAAATAGAGTACTTTCAAGCTTTCTCAGTGAAAAGACCAGAGCCGAATAGAAAATTTGACTTTCAAACACAAGAATCAAGAGAAGCATGAAAAGGTAATCAAGAAAGAGAAATCATAAGGGACTTACTAAAGTTGAACTGTTTTGTTTACATTCCTACATAGAAAGATGATGTGTATGATTCATGAGACCTCAATATCATAGTAGCTGAAAGGAATATGCATATATATACATATGTTTATGTATATATATATATATATATATATATAAGTGAATGTGCATGTATGTATATATGTATGTGTATATATATATATAAAGAGAGAGAGAGAGAGAAAGAGAGAAAGAGAGAGAGAGAGAGAGAGAGAGAGAGAGGACACAGGGTGAGTTGAAGATGAAGGAAAGATATCTAAAAGAAATAAAATTAAATTAAGGGATGAGAGAGGGAGATATGGAGAGATAGAATGGGGTGGATTATCTCGCATAAAGGTGGCAAGAGGAAGCAGTTCTGTGGGAGGAGGGGAGAGGGCAGGTGAGGAAGGAATGAGTGAATCTTGCTCTCATCAAATTTGGCCTGAGGAGGGAATACCATACATACTCAACTGGGTATCTTACCCCACAGGACAGAAGAGGGAGGAAGAAAAAAAAAGGGGGGGGGGATGATGGAGGGGAGGGCAGATGGGGGTGAAGGTAATCAAAAACAAACACTTTGGAAAGGGGATAGGGTCAAGGGAGAAAATTCAATAAAGGGGGATGGGTTGGGAAGGAGCAAAATATAGTTAGTCTTTCACAGAATGAGTATTGTGTAAGGGTTATACATAATAATACACATGTGGCCTATGTTGAATTGCTTGACTTCTTAGGGAGGGTGGGTGGGAAGGGAAGAGGGGAGAGAATTTGGATCTCAAAGTTTTAAAAACAGATGTTCAAAAACAAAAAAAAAGTTTTTGCATGGAACTAGAAAATAAGATACACAGGCAATGGGGTGGAGAAACTTATCTTGCCCTACAAGAAAGGAAGGGAAAAGGGCATGGGAGGGGAGTGGGGTGACAGAAGGGAGAGCTGACTGGGGAGCAGGGCAACCAGAATATACATCATCTTGGAGTGGGGGGGAGGGTAGAAATGGGAAGAAAATTTGTAATTCAAACTCTTGTGAAAATCAATGCTGAAAAGTTAGTATGTTAAATAAATAAATTAAAAAAAAGAATGTCAAAAAAAAAAACCTTTTGGATTCATAGTGCTCATAGACATAGAGCTGGAAGGGAACTTAGAAGTCATCTTTTCCAACCCCTTCATTTTACAGGTCAGACAACTTAGGCCCAGAGTGGAACATTAATTTGTCTGAGGTCACAGGCAGTATAAGGCACAGCTAGGCCTGGGATTCAAACCCACATCCCTGGACTCCAAATCCAGTGCTCTTTCTACTGCACATGGTGCCTCTTCCGAGCCTCAATATTATCTGAAATAAATATGCCATAATAAAATATCACAGTTAAGAATGAATTATTTTCTATGTCTAATCTAAAGTAGGTGATAGGAAACTCCAAAAAGCTCTCACATTCAATTTACTATGAAAAATCAAAACCTTTACTGATTTTCCCCAACAGAGCATGAGGAGGTTAGTATTGTTTTTGTTCCATGACAGAGATCAGTACTCTAACCTCCTCGGAAATGAAAGATTATTCAATCAGGAAAAGTTTGACCTTAAAAAAATCATGCTACTCTTAAAAGGTATGTTTGAATCTTTTTAATTGTTCCCCATTGAATACATGAGGCCCCTAGATGGCACAGTGGATAGAGGGCCACGCTTGGAGTCAGGAAGACCAAAGTTCAAATCCAGCCTCAGACACTTATTAGCTATGTGGCCCTGGGTAAGTCACTTTATCTATTTGCCTCAGTTTCCTTATCTGTAAAATGAGCTGATGAAGGAAACAGCACACTACACCAATACCTAGTATCTTTGCTAAGAAAACCGCAAATGAGGTCATGAAGAGTCAGATTAGGACTGAACAACAACATTGAATACATGTATGAAAATTTCTGGATTTAGCATCAGAAGATCTGATTCAAATTCTGATTGTGCCTAAGACTAACTGTGTGACTTTGAGTCATTAGTCCATCTCTTGGGTCCTCAGTTTCCTCATCTACAAAATGAGGGAGTTTAATCAGATGACTTTCAGGGTTCTTTCTAACTCTCAATCTATGATCCCATGATTGTAGTTTAACAAGAATTCTTTTTGAACATTCAGGCATCTTGAAAGTCATTGCTACACAATTGAAGGAATGTCCTACCTATTCCAAAACCACAACATTCCTTAGCACCTACACATCTTGGTCACTGCCGCCCTTTTCCAGGCTGCTGCTTTGTAATGCCCTTGACCTACTGGCTCTCTCCCATCCACACAGTTCTAACACTGAACTTCTGTCTCATCTGTCAGTCCTTCAGCCAGGACTATTCTAGCTCCAATTAGAGTAAGTCTAGCTGGCCAACGCTATCAAGTTACTCTATGGCCTAGGTGACACAGGAGAGGCCTTCAGCCATTCCAGCTCCACCTTATGACCAGGGCCAGATTTGTAAGTGAATGTGCCAGAGCTCAATAATGCCATCATTCCTATGCTTTGCTTCTTTCATTTCCTGTGCAAGGAGAATGGCACTGAAAGCTTAACTCTTTTTTTTTCTAAAGTAAATTGGACTAAACCTTATGGGACAAAAAACAAAGACCCCATAAGGAAAGGAAATGAAAGCAATAATGGAGAACATACTAGAGGAAGAAGCCCCGCCCATTCATTTCTAATGGTATGTAGCTTTGCCCACACCCAAAGCAAATTGTATTCACTTCAAGGAGCTGTCTCTCTATAAATAAATAGACCAATATGTCTTTAAGACGTAAATGGCTTGGTCTGTCATAATAAGCATTGCAAAATAAATACTAAATAACATCTGGAGACAAAGCTTTTGGAGGGGGGTGGTGTGAAAGGGAGTACTAGCTTTTCTGAGAAGCTGTAATGAAGTTTGAATTTCTTTTTTTTAAAAATTTGGGAAATGCATCTCATTATTAACCAGGCACAGACTAGAGAGTAACTGACTTTTCTTTGCATAAAAGAAAGCAAAGCCAAATACTGTTTGTCTATGATTGTCACTGGATAATTTCCTTTCACAGATTCAAGATTCCCTAGACAGTTTTTTTTAATCCTTATTTCTCTATTGTTTAAAAAAAAAATAATGTAGAGCAGGATATAAAATAGACCCTCAGAAATGATGCAGTCTAATTCTTTTTATAAATGAGAAAACTAAGAACTAGAGAGGTAGTAACTTGTCCAAGCTCATATGGGTAGTTAGACAGCAGAAACAAGATTCAAACCCAAATCCTCTGACTCCAAATCCAACACTCTTTCCACTGGATCAAGCCACTATCATAATACACTATTAACTACTTAAGAAGCCAGTATAAAATCAGATGTGAGGGAAAACCATGGTCAGCTTTACTTTCTCAAATAATCTTTTAGAAGTTAGTTGTTGTTCAGTCATGTCTGACTCTCAGAAAACCCATTTAGGGTTTTCTTGGCAAAGATACTGGAATGGTTTGCCATTTCCTTTTCCAGCTCATTTTGCAGATGAGGAAACTGAGGCAAACAGGGTTAAGTGACTTGCCCAGGGTCACACAGCTAGTAAGTGTTTGAGGCTAGAATTGAATTCACAAAGAGGAGTCTTCCTGACTCTAGGCCCAGTGCTCTACCCTCTGTGCCACCTAGCTGCCCCTTAGCAGTAATTTTTTTTTTGTTACTAGTAGTGACAAGCAAAGATCTTGTGTAGGCTGAAAAATTAAATTCTTTGACTTGTATGTACTGAGGAAATGCAACCACTGTAAGCATTCTAGCATTGAAATGATGCTTCACCTTATGGCATGGATAGGAGGAATAAAAGGTGATGCCACATGAGCTTCCTAGATGTACACTATTTGTGATATTTGAAGTCATCTCAGTCATTTGCAACTTATTAAGTGAAGTCTCATGGGCTGTATGAAGCCCATAAGAAGCAAAACACCCATTGTACTTATTTGGATCTGTGACCTCATTAACATGGATATTCCTTGCACCTATATGGACCTTGAACAGGTCACAACTTCCCTGGACTTCAATTTCTTCATCGGTAAAATGCAGAGTCTGGACTAGATGGCCTCTGAGGTCCCTTTCAGCTTTAGAGCCATGAATCTAAAAGTCTCTTTCATCTGTCAGTCACAAAGGAAAGAAGGGAAGGAGGTCAAAGTTCTCATTCAGAGTAACATTTCTAATAAAATTGGAATCATTACCCTCGGTCTCATGTTAAACTTTTCCTCTATTTCAGAAAACAATCAGTTTTCCACATTGTGATTTACAAAACTTTGTGGCATTTTCTTTTCAGTGCATGAAGTTAGCCAGACCTGCCCATCTTGTCCCTATCTTCCCATATGTTCACTAGGGGTCCAACCAATATGCTGGGCATTTCCTCACTTTCTTTTGGCATTTCCAGGATACCAGTGAAACACAGAGCTGTCCATGAGTGTATTCCTAGCTCTTGCCATAAAATCTACCTGAATTGTTTTTATATTTATACATTTCTTTATAAACCCTAAGATTTCCTGTGGCAAATAAAAGAGATGACAGAGTTGGTTTTGCTGTTCATCCAAAGGTAACAAGAAATGTCATTTCATTGTACATTTGGTCATTTAGTGCCCATTTTGTACAAGTGAAATTTAACTTCAGCACGAACTGTTTTAGGTTATGAGCCTGTAATGCCAATCACGTCAGCACATCTGAGGACTTCGGCTGTGAATAATTTCAAGGGTCTAATTGCAATAATGTGCTGATGAACTCTCTATTCAGTAATAAATAAAGTATAACATTGATAACAACATCCTTAAGCAAAACATATCATATATATTATATATATAATATATATATATCATAATACTCAATATGTCATATGGCACATATCATATATCATTGCATTCAGTAGCATTCCCCAAAATACTTGTTTACACAGCAGGGGGTCCAAGCCTAGGGTCTTCCTTAAGGGGTATCCTTAAGGGGTAGCAGAAAATACCATACCATCTACCTCTAGGTCACAGGAAGAATAATCTCCTTAATCAATACCAAGTCTCTAAGTAAAGCCCTCTTTCATCTTGACTTGAGCTTGACTTCCAAGTCCCGTGGCTCTTCCTCTGTGGACTGACTGCTCTCAGCTCTCACCTGGATTCACACATAGGCAGCTCTCCACCCCTGCTCCATGTCTCAGCTCACTGGGAGTGCTCCACTCCAAGCTCTTCCTGCCCAACAGCAGGTTCTAGCAGCTTCTGTTTCTAAGAAAACAAAGTTTAACAGGGCTACAACAACATTTACACACATTACCAGCACCATCATCTCAATTTACTTTAACAACTCTTAAAAGGGACTTAAACTAACCCTCCTTCCCATAGGCAAGTCTCCCTGCCTCAGCTCAATTCACTCATAAAGGCCAACAGGCAAGGCTTCTGTCTGAGAAATTAACACAGATCAATAGACAGGGCCTCTGTCTGAGTGATTAACACAGACCAACAGAGGGAGTGCCAACACCCTAAAAATTCTTTCTTTTAGGCCTCCCCAAAAGTAAGTTCCCCCAGGAAAATTCTTCCCTCTGCCTATGCGTGCCAGCTTCTCTCCTTCAGCTCTGCCTTGCTCTTACTTCCCACTCTTTTTCCCTTTTTTGGCAAACTACTCCCATACTGGGTTCCATGTGACTCAGGCTCCATGTGACCCAGGATGCACCACAGCTTTGAGCTGGGCCAGAGCTCAAAGCAGGCCCTATTCCATTAACATTACATTATGCACTTAATGTGTTACAGAAACTTAACTCCAAAAGAAAAAAAACAGCAAAGAATCCTACTTCTCTTGCTATTACAGAGCCATGTATGCTTTCTTTTCCCCACCTTTGACACCTTCTTTAAAAAAAAAAAGGAAAACCAATACAGGTTTTAAATAAACATTAACAACATCTTTTAAGAAGAAAAGAAAGAAAATAAATATCACCAAAAGTGCAGTTTTGTGGATGGAGGAAAGTGGAACTGTTTCTAGACAGTCAGTTCTCATCTTCCGGTCCCAGCATTCTGGGAATATCTATGCATTTTAGGTTTATTGGTTTGTTTTAAGCAATGGCTGATTCAGTCATCTCTTTCTCTTGTACACTGCCTCCCCAAAGCTCTACTAGTCCTATTTTGAAAATATGACCCAGAGTTTTTGCCATGATATTCCATGTACTGGGGCCTTGAATTTCAAGTAATCTGATACTTCTTAGATTCTCTTCTTGCCTTGTTTTCCAGTCAATTGTTTTTAATAACAAATACTTTTCATTTTCTCCTGTTTGTTTTAGCTTTTAAACTTTGTTTTAATATTTCTTATTTTGTAACAGTCATTGTTTTATGTTTGAACTATTCTAATTTTCAGGGAGCCCAATTCTTTGATAAGGCTTACCATCTTCTGTTATAAACTATCCATCATATTCTTTCATCTCTAGCTCTCATTTCATTTAAAACTACATGTTGTACCTCTTTATTAATTTCTTCCAAGTGCCAGTTCTTGTGATGAGGTCATTCCTTTCTCTGAGACTCTCCTTGGACTTGTATCATTGCTCTCTTGTTCTGGGTTTATTTCCTGGGTTTCTCTCAATTCCTTGCATTTTTTTGTTGTGTTCAGCATCTTCTCTTTACTCACCTCCAGGATCATTACTGGACTGGGGCTTTGTAATTGGTTTAAACTCTGCTCCCTCCCATAGAGATGTGTCGATAAATGTTTAACAACCATCTCTCTGGTAAAGCATCATGATGATGGTGGAGTCAAATCCAAGTAATGCAGCTAATGGAAAATAATACAATACTCACATTCTATGTGACCTAGGACAAGTGATTTCACTTCCTCTGGGTCTGAGTTTCCATAACTTTAAAAAGAGGGTGTTAGACTAGACAGCCTCTGAGGTACCTTCTGATTGTAGATCCATAATGTTATGATCCTATATTTTGCATACAGACATAGAAATACACAAAATGGTAAAAACGTTAATGACTTGGGTTTTAAATTGTCTGTAGGGCCCCAAGTTTTAAAACTACCCTGACATCCTCTTTTCAATACTCCATAATTGGAGAAGGGAATACTTGTAGCTAAGATTGTATCTTCTCAGAATAAGAAGAAAGGAAAAGCCAGTTTCTAATCCTATCTGCTGGTCATCCTCCTTTCATATGCAGAAAACTGGCATGGAATTACTAATTTAAGAGGTATGGGTAAACTACTCTATGGTCACCAAGATAACAAGTATTTACTAAGCACCTACCATATGTCAGTTACTGTGTTGAATGCTGGGAATATAAAAAAAGGCAAAAACAGTTTCTGTTCCCAATGAGCGCACAACTTAATGGGGGGGGGGGGGGTGGGGATGACAATATGCAAACAACTATATACAAATAAGATATTTACAGAATAAATAACTTTAGGAAGGAGCCATTAGAATTAAAAAGCTTCTTGTAGGAGATGGTCTTGTTTTCTTATCTGAATGTATAGAACATTTTGACAAAATTCTAGTGGGAGATGATCCAGACCTCTGATTCAAATGATGAAAAGGCGATATTATAAAAAACCTGTTTGGGTAAATATATACAAATTGGTATGCTTAACAATAATCTTTATGCTTGGTTGACAATAAAGTAAGCAGTGTTATCAATTAGCTAAAAATATTTGCATACTTTCACATTTATTTTATAGTCAACAAATATTGCTCAGAAAACCATCTGAATCAATAAAGCTAAGTGAATTATTAATGGAATCCTTGATTCTTCTCATTTCTCTTCCCTCTACAGATATTTAAGATGTTTAGTCTCATCAAATTAAAAAAAAAGTTGTACTAAACAGCCTTTTCACAATGTATGTTGTTTGGCAAGGAAAGGACTGTGTGATATTAAGTCTCATCTCTACAGTCTGTCCTTAATGGCATAGATTTACAGTAGTACAAATCTATGGTCTGAACTATGACAGCAAAGATGTGAACTCATTTTTCCTGAAAGAAAAAGCCAATTGTCTTTTCAAAACAGCAGATATTACATTTACAATACTACAACCAAAAATATATGCATATGCATATGTGTGTATGACAACAAGTTTTGTAATCAATCTTACATCATCATTATAAAGGTGGGAGACAAAGGAGGTCAAAGGTCTCAGTCAAAATAAATATTCCAATAAAATTGAAAACATTATCCTTAGAGGTCTTAAGCTAAACATTTCCTCTGTTTCAGATAGCACCAAGTACTTTTATATTACAATTTTTAAAACTTTATGGCATTTTTTGTTGTTGTTTCGCAAGAACAAAACCATAGTCACTTCCATTAGGCAAAAATGCCTGTGCCATGGTAAAGTAGAACAAAGGAGATTTCTCTTACATGGCCCATATCTCTTTCTAGATGTGCCACAGCTTAATTGATTATGTAGTGATCCTGATGGGTCCTTCACCAAAAGTCTTTATGGTTTCCAATTCACCCTGAATCACTCTAGGAATATCTGGCAAATGAAGAGTCCTACCTGGTCTGATGAACTGTTCTCTTAAAATCACCTATTGCCTGTAATATATTCATTCTTAAGAACATGTCAACCATAATAAGAGCATATCTCCACTGAATACTAGAATTCAGGATCTTGTGCTCATATTCTCTACTTTTTCCCCTAAACAAGTAGATCATTGGCATCTCCATCTGAATTTTTAGTTAGTTGGTCAGTCATTGATAGTCTCTCGAAATCCTGTCAGTCAGTCACCAGTCAATAAAGAGTTTTTAAGTGCCTACTATGTGCTAAGCACGGTGCTAAGGACTGAGGATAGAACAAAAAGAGACAAAAGACAGTCCCTGAATTCAAAGAGCTCACAATTTAATGGGGGAGACAACAAACAAATAAGTAGGTACAAACAAGATTTTATACATACATATATATATATATATATATATATATATATATATATATATATATATATGGAAATAAGAGAGAGATATTACTAGAAATAAGAGGGATTGGGAAAAGTTTCCTATAGAAAATGGATTTTAACTGGGACTTGAAGATTAAGCCAGGGAGGGAAGTAGGCAGAGATGAGGAGAGCATTCTAGGTATGGGAGATAGCCAGAGAAAATTTACAGATGTGAAAGATAAAATGTCTTGTTTCTAAAATAGCCAAGTGATTAACACTGAATTAAAGAGTATGTAGTGGGGAATAAAGTGTAGGAAGACTGGAATGGGTGGAGGGGGATCAGTTATAAAGGGTTTTGAATGCCAAGCAGAAGATTTTGTATTTGAGGTAATAAGGAGTTTATTAAGGGGAGAGAGCATGAGGGGGGGGGAGACATAATCAGGCCTTTGTTTTGGGAAAATCATTTTGTGGGCTGATTAAATGATGGATTAGAGAAGAGAGGCAGGCAGATGCAGCAATAGGCTGTTGCAATAGTCCAAACTGAGATGATGAGGACTTGGATCAAACTAATGATAGTTTCAGAGAAAAGGGGGTGGGTAGGTATATTTGAAAGACTTTGCAATGTTAAACTGACAAGCCTTGGTAACAGATTGTATGTAGAGATAAGAGATAGTGAGTAGTCAAGGATAACATATAGCTTGTGAGCCTAAGGGACTGGGTGGATGGTGTTGTCCACTATAAGAATAGGAAAAGCTATTGTTACTCAATCTCTGAAACAGAAACAAAAAAAAATTCAAGTAAGTTGAGATATAATAATAAATACAATATGGCTTTTGCATTGTAGAGACTAAAACAAGCCAATGACCTATCTTTACCACCCACCTTTGCTTCCTTCCCTCACCTGCTGGCCTGAAATAAATGAAGAAGATATACTTGTTTCCAAGTTTCTAAATCATAAAAACATCAGGACCTGGATGGACAGTTAAGTACTAGAGTATAAATTAATATTATTTGTATCTGCTCCCCATCCCTCAGACAGAAAATACAATTTTGCTTTATCATCCCTAAACTACTGATATTAGTCATAGATTGTATAAATTCATAATATTTATCTTGTAAGTCACCATTTATCATGGAAAATTGATAAAATGAACCCTAAGAAAAATAGTAGTTCCCTGAAACTACAAACCAATAAACTTGACTTCAAACCCAGGCAAAGTTCTACTACAGATTCTTATAGCGATGGCTTGCAGGCACTTGGAAAAGAAAGTAATAGATTCTAAGAGCAAACATTGGTTCAATAAGAAGAATTCAGCACTTAATGCAGTGCCTGGCACATAGTAGGAATAAATACTAGGCATAAATGATAAATGCTTATTGACTGACTGAAATCATGCCAAACTAACTTTATTTCCTTTCTTGATAGTATTCTTAGACTGGTAAATCAGTGGAATGACTCAAGTACTGAATTCAACACAGCATTTAACAAAATAGGTCATAATATCCCTGTGTACAAGAAAGAGAAATGTGGGCTGGATAAGAATAGTTAAGTAGATTTTAGGTGACTGTACAACTGTGCTCAGTGTTTTTTAATCAGTTGATCCCAATCAGCAGAGAGTTCCCTACTGTCAGGGCTCTACCAAGTAACAGGTGATACTTTTGGTGTTTCTCTTGGTTTTATACTCTAACATAGAGAATCAAAGCAGGACCTCAAACCTGTGAGATTCACACACAAGTCAGAAGTAAGTGGCAGACATATAACATCACCAGATTCTTCTCTGCCATGTTTAACAAACTTCAGAGTTGTTTCTGCCCCTTCCCTAGCCCCACATAAAGAGATAACCAGACTCTTAAGAGAAAGGCCTATTCTCCAATACACAGATGGCTAAAAAGAAGAGACAAACAGACAGATAGACAGACACAGAGAGAGAGAGAGAGAGAGAGAGAGAGAGAGAGAGAGAGGGAGTGCTGGTCACCAAATGACGAGGGATAAGTATCCTTAACAAAACTTGGCTTCAATAAGAATTCACTCACAGCTAATGCATTCAGAAATATGTGACACTGGACAAGACACTTAGCTTATGTTTGCCTCACCTTCTTCATCTGTAACATGAGGGTAATAATAGCACCTACTTCCTAGGGTTGTTGTAAGGATAAAATAATTTATTGTAAAGCACTTTGCAAACCTTAAAGGGCTATATAAATACTAAGTGTTATTCTCATTCTAAAAAAAGCATTCAACAAGCCTGATATGCTACAAGATTGAAGAATTTTTCACTAGTTTTTTATAGCTATGACAACTTACATAAAAAGTGGGTCAGTGTCTCAGTTAATTAACTACAGATTGTAAAGGTAGCAACTCTGTCTTCCTAAGGGAAGAGGAATGCAGATTCAGGACCTGGACAGCACCCACTGGCTCAGCCTGAACAACAGTGATTGAAAGCTCATTGCCATCAGCAGGAGTCAACTGGGAACTAGACAGGACAAAGCCACCAGATCCTTTAAAGACTGACAAAAGGTAATTACAGTGGTAGCCCCCTTTGGTCCTAAATTCACTCTTGACCAGCTTCTTTCAGACCTATGTCTCCCTGCTCTGGATTCAGAACTTTGACTTTATTTCCGTACGTTCACTTGCCTTTTCCCTTCATAGAAGTATATGGTAATTATAAGTAAAAATAATTCACATCCATGTGGCACTTGAAGGTTTCTCAAAATGTTTTCCACACAAAATTATGGGATTAGTAATGCAAGTATTGTTAATATAATTTTACAAATGAAGAAACTAAAGCTTACGGAGGTCAAATGAGTTGTCCATTGTCATAAAACTAATGACTATGAAAAAGAATTAAAACCTGGGTCTCCTAACTTCAAGTCTGGTGCTACACTCACTATGCACACTGCTTCCCTATACTGGTCAGAGTTCTCCTAATATGTAGACCTACTGATTTTCTAATAGCTGTCGCTCATTTCTTAACTTAAGCCACCAACTTCAGACTTAACTTCAGCTAACAACTCACAGTGTATCATTTTCATCTGATCTCTGAAAAGCCTCTCTACTTTCACTACTGAAACCTATGGATCCCTGACCCTTGTGCACACATCTTCTGTTAGTTAACTTTATGTTAACATAACATAACATGTTAACATCTCTCTTCTTTGGGTGGCAACAGATTAGGACAGCCTCAAGGTATGGAGTGCCTGGGGCAGCTAGGTGGCACAGTAAGTAGAGCGCTGGCCCTGGAGTCAGGAGGACCTGAGTTCAAATCAGACCTCAGACACTTGACACACTTAGTATCTGTGTGACCTTGGGCAAGTCACTTAACCCCAATTGCCTTGCCTTCCCCACTCCAAAAAAAAAAAGTTATGGAGAGCCAATAGCCTCCCTATGTATATTTCATATTGAAAATACTACTCTGCCTAAGTAAAATGACAACCTATATAAGACTATTATCAAGCAAGTCTCATACTATACAATAGGGACACTTTAGTACTAAAAAAAAAGACCAGTTCCTCCAATCCCTAGGACAGATGCCTACTCCATGCACTGGCAACTACAACCAAAAAAATACTCTTTCTACTTTTTCTATTACTTTTTTGTGGAAGTTTATAGGTTATAGTGCAGGAGGCATAGAATCTAACATGAATCACTAGTCCATGAACCTTCTCACTGACTAGATGTGAATAATTTTTCTATTAATCACTCTGCTAGCCAGGTGACCATCTTATACTTTGAAGAGAATGCTTCCTAGGAAAAACCCAGAGAGTATTAAGACTCTTAGCAGAAGACCACCATCTGACAACTCTTCTTTCAATTTTCAGCCCCTTTGGCTGACTAATTCATTCATTGTTCTATGATGAGAAGGGCAAATAAACTCCTACCCTAAAATTCTTTGCTTGGTTATTCACAAAAGTGTTTCCTCACCAATTCCATTTATCTTCCTCAAAATTCTCTGCCTTATCCTAGAGAACATCATGCAACTGACATATCTTATCTCTAGTTTCCACTGCCAGAATGGATTCAGAGGACAGAGGATGACCTTTGTATTATTGTCAAAACAAGTACTATGCAACCAGTAACCCCACCAAAAGCTAGTGGCCTTCACAATATGGACTCAAAGCAGCTCTACTACATGTAAACTGGACTGAAGTCACCTACATCTGGTTCCTACCTGCTTTGTAACCACTCAGTCCACTACTAGAAATCTATCTCCTTGTTCAAAGGCTCCTATGAACACTGTCCCTGATGGATTGAGACCTTCAGAAACTTGATTGACTTGAAACTGTGCATACAAAAGCAGGTTTCTATTTGACCATGTGTACCCCATAGACTAATTTTAAAATCATCACCCTTCTAATTGACCCCTAGAAGCTGAGACATTCTTCCCTAGCTCTGAACACTTCTTTGCATGCACTACCCCACCACCTCTGGCCATTTTCAAATACCCCGATGCTCTTTATTTTGAAGAAAAGAAAATATGCATCCAAAGCCATGTTTGGGTCAGCCTCTTTAAGCTTAAACCATATTCAATTACCTCCTTGTACCAATTTCTTCAGGAAATTTACTTAACCAAACAATATTTTCAAAATGGGAGAGCAAGCATCTAGCCATAAAAAGCTTTGCTTGAGTCACAGTAACATTTCTTACAGAGAAGTCAAATACCTTATAAAATAAGGCTGACTATTGAAACTTGGCATACTTCTAGAGTTCTCAAAAAAATGAATCTGAAACAAATGCAATGGTCTTTGTTTATCCCCAGATTTTAATTTCAAAAAACTTATAGGATGACAAAATTGCTTCATTAGAGGACAAATACATACCCAGAAAATGAAATTCTAGGAATCATCTGCTAGCCTTCTATAGGAATTTCTATGCCAAGAAAAAAATTGCTTACCCTCAACCACAACTAGGTATAGTCATTCTCATTTGGGATTACAAAGAGAATTCAATGTCATATATCCCTACCCATGTCCAAGGAGGCTTGGGTGGTCCACTGAAGGGAAGTCCTGTGAAGATGTGAATATATGAGAGAGAGGTGACCTCATATTGGCTGAGGGTCTTTAAAAAGAAAAGAAGCAGAGAAAGAGAGAAGCAGATAAGGAGAGGAGGTATAAACTTTTACTGGTAAATGAGAAGTCCTGGAGCCACAGAACATATAGGGAGAAGCCGACGTCCCCAAATGTCTCTTCAGATTGAGTGCCTTCACCCATATCACTCCTAAGAGTGGGTGAGATCATTCTCCTCTTGACTAAGGTAAGATTTTTATCTGCTTCTGAGTCTCAGAGCCATCTGAATATACTAATACCTAAATAAATCTATATGGATTCCTCCAGTTTCTGTTTTACAGCTTGTTTTGATAAATATCTCTATTCAATAGCTATGATTGACTTTTCTGTAATAAGCATTTAGTAGGAAGCAAGCTAAACTGTCTGAGATTAAGCTGTTACCTTACAGACTTACCTATGTGGAGCATGACTGCTACCTAGCCAGAGTAACCAGAGAAAGGGGCTTTTATCCTGAGCCTTAAAAATCATGGCCCTAAATTGCAAATATTTGACTTGTAAGAGATAAATATAATTCTAGCCCAATTCCCCTCTTAAAGACTAGAGAATCAAGGAGTGATTGCCCAATGATGGTTGTTCCTGCTTTTCACAAACATGAAAATCCCATCTTATTGGCAGCATGGGGTAAAGTAGGCCAGATCACATGTATCTAAATAAATCCCCACAACACAGGCCACCCCCAGGTCCCTGTGTCCCAGTTTAACCTGACACAATAAAAATTTCTTAAGTAGCTACCATGTGCTTACTACAGATACAAATAGAGAAATAAAGCAGTCTCTGCCCTCAAGGAGCTTAGTCATTTAGGGGTTTGGTGATGAGATCAATGTCTAGTAGCCCTGAGAAGCAAGCAACTTCCACACTAAAAATCTAGATGTAGAAATGTCAATATCACAAAGGTAAATGGAATCACTTCAAAAGCTTTCCTGCCCTTTGCTATAGGTGGCACAGTGGATAGTACGCTGGTGCTGGAGTCAAGAAAGACACATCTTCCTGAGTTCAAATCTGGCCTCAGACACTCACTAGCTGTGTGGCCCTGGGCAAGTCACTTAACCCTGTTTGCCCCAGTTTCCTCATTTATAAAATGAGCTGGAGAAGGAAATGGCAAACCCCTTCAGTATCTTTGCCCAGGAAACCTTAAATGGAGTCACAAAGAATCAGACATGACTAAACAAAACACTTTTGAACAACAAAATTTATATCAAAACACTTAGACTTATATGTAATTTTTGCTGCTCTCCCTAACACAGCTACCTTTCATTAAGGAAAATGTGATAGTAAACTGGAGCCCACCAATAACAACAGCACTATGGATACACCTAGTAGGTAAAGCTTGGCTAAGTCTGTGTACATAAATATTTAAGAGCACATGTATGTAGTTTCCTCAATGTGGATACTCCTTACAACTATGCCTGCATACCATGTCTTAAAAGTGTACAGCTTTCAGCTCATTTGGTATGATGAATTTCATCAAATTCTTTAAAAAAGCTTAGATCTTTCTTTTCCTTTTCTATTTTACTTTGGCGCTAAGTTGTTGCTGATATCTCTGTTCTCAAATCTTTCTGTATTTCTGTTCATGACTACATGGATGGATAGATAGGAAGAAAGATAGAGATAGATTCAGATAGATAATCTGAAATGTATATGTATGTACATATGTGCACATATACACATGTGCACATATACATACACACACATAGAATATATATGTATATATATTTATGTGTGTATGTATGTGTGTGTGTGTGTGTGTGTGTGTATATATATATATATATATATGCTTCTGGGTCTTGGACAATGTTAAAAATGTAGTATTAATATAGTTTAGGTGACTGTGGGGTACCATGACTGATAACCTGATCCAATTCAGCAGGTAGGACCAAAGCATATACTGTCAATCTAACACTAAGCCTCATCTGTCCTGATCCCCTGACAGTTCCTAAAGGGAACTGTGAGGTAGCTCTCAAGATCCCTGTGCTTCTTTCTAGTTCTCAAGAGTGTAACTGGCACTCATCTCTTTGCTCCACCCATGGTAGTAATGACACTTTCTCATCTAGGGTGTGGTTTAGTTTCCATCACTTTGCGTATAACTCCTTTGCCATATAGGGAAAATACTCCTTTTATCTAGTCCCTAATCATCTCCATGCATAGCTAAAATAAACATTTAATTAATAAAAAATAGTAAAACAGTATTAGTGAGGATCAGCACTATCATTTATGCATTCACAGAATCACAAGTGTTACCCTTCTAATCCAAACTACCTTGTTTCACTCCACCCCACAAAGCCAAAATTAACACCAGCTAGCGCCCTCACTGAAATATCTCATTTTATTGCAACTCACTTTATTGCACTTCACAGATAGTGTTTTTGTTTGTTTGTTTGTTTGTTTTTACAAATAGAAGGTTTGTGGTAGCCCTGCAATGAGCAAGGCTATCAGCTCTATTTTTTCAATGCATGTGCTCACAGCAAGTCTCTGTGTGACATTTTCTTAACTCTCACAGTATTTCAAACTTTTTCATTATTATTATATCTGTTATGGTGATCTGTGGTGTTACTATTATAACTGTATAAGATGGAGAGCTTAATCAATAAATCTGTGTGTTCTGACTGATCCACTGACAGGTAGTTCCCTGTCTCTCTCTCCTCAGGCCTCCCTAATCCCTGAGACACAACAATATTGCAATTAGGCCAATTAGTAACCCTAAAACAGGCTCAAAGTGTTCAAATGAAAGGAAGAATTAAGCCATCCATCAAACTTCATTGTCTTATTTTAAGAAATTGCCACAGTCGCCCCAGCCTTCAGCAACCACCACCCTGATTAGTCAGCAGCCATCAACATAGAGGCAAGACCCTCCACCAGCAAAAAGATTATAATTTGCTCAGATGATGATTAATATTTTTAGCAACAAAGTATTTTTAATTAAGGAATGTACATTATTTAGCTAGTCACAGCACTTAATAAACTACAGTACAGTGTAAACATAACTTTAATATGCACCGTGAAACCAAAAATTAGTGTGACTCACTTTATTGCAATATTCGCTTTATTGCCATGATCTGGACTAGAACCCACAATATCTCCAAGATATGCTTATAGGTTCATTATCTACGTGGTCTTTAAATGACTTCACCTTGTCACAGGAACTCTACTCACTATGGCTTCTGATACAGCTCTGTTCACTGCTTCTAAAGTTCCTCAATACATCTCACTGAATTCCCTGTCTCAGTGCCTGAATTTGGCTTATGTCCAAATAGGCACTGCCTTTTTTTTTTAAATCTGAGCAAATGTAAGCAGCTGGAGAGAACAAGATGGCCAGCTCCATCCCAATATCTAAGCTCGTCTGTCTTCATGTGTTTTTTTTTTTCAAAAATTCCATGATCCCCTGACATTCCATGTTCTCTCCCTAAAACTAGAGTCCACCTCTGTAAACAAGCCAGGAAATAAACTATGGATTGGGGAGGAGATGAGGAAAAGAGAAATGTGATTAGCAATAGAGAAAATTAGTTGTTTTCAGAATAACTACCCCAATCAATAACCTCAAAAGAAAAAAATTGCTAAATTTATAGAAATTAATGCTGCATCAACAAGATAATTCCACCACACAAAGCCTTCTGAAACGATATCAGAGAGCTAATGTCTTAAAGCTTTCACCCACCTATACCCTACTCCATGCATGGGGTGAAAAAAAGAAGGAAAAAAAAACCTTACAGGCTTGTATTTCAGGCTATTATGGTTTCTACCTAGCGCCCTCATGATAGTGACTCAGTCTGAAACTTTAAAATCCCATAAAAGATAGAGAGCATTGATACTGCCCAGCTACTTGAACAAAGGTGGCAACTATGTGAGGAGGGGAGCACAGAAAGACATAACAACACAGAGTTGGCTAGGTGGGAACTGGCTTTTATTCCCAAGGTAAGAGAACTAGAAATCTATCTATGATTAATCCATACCCCTCCCCCAGAGTTTATCCAGGGAAAAGACCCACCTAAGCCTTATATCTCACATCTAGACCAGGCTAAATCCACCCAGGATCTGAGGTTTGTATAGGAGAAAACATGAATGTATATTCATGTTCCAGATCAGTCAAAGAGAAAGGAGTTGAACAGTTAGGAGGACAGCTTAGAAAAGCTACTGATGAAGGAAAAAAATGGCTAAAAGACAAAAACTCCAGGACAGGAAGTTTAGGTCTACCTCCTAAGCGAATAAATTGTAGGCCTCATAAAAACAAAAGGAAAATGGATAAGACTTTTAAAAGACTCAATATCATAAATATACTTTAAAGAAAAGTGAACCAAATGAAATGAAAGTAGACCAGTAAAAAAAAGGACAAAATCCTAGAAACAGAAACTGGCTCAAAAGAGAAATTAAAACTTAAAAAAAGATACTGGGATTGAAATTAAGTCATAAATAAGAACTCTGAGAGAAGTAATAAATATTAAGCAACAGATTAGATAGCATAAAACATGAGAATCATTTATAGCATCAGAGAGTTAGAATCCCTGAGATGGAAGGAACCTGAGATGCCAACTAGTCTTACCCTTACCTGAAAAAGAATCCTCTTTACAATATAACCAAAAAGTACTCATCTGTTCATCCTATGGACAGTTCTAGTTATTAGGAGAGTTTTCCTTTATATAGGAGTGTGCTGGTAAACATTTAACTAGATCTCTGAAAAATAAAATGTACTCATGAAACACTTTTAAATTGAATCTTCATTATTAACATTTTCTCCATCACTTTAAGTCTAGACAATCAATGAAACAATAAATTAAATCTTAACATGCAACATTTATTGATTTCCAAGATGTAAGTGCTCACACTGAAAATTTAACAATCATTTCTCCAAACCAATTCCTGGAGTTGACTCCAGCAAACCTCTGCCTTTATATTAAACATAGATTTGTCTCTTTTCAACCTCCATCCTTTTCTCCTAGAGCTGCTATCTGAGGCCAAGCAGAACAAGGATAATCACCCACTCACATGACAGATGCTTGAGGACAGTTGTAATGTCCCTTTATCTTCTGTTCTTCAGGATAGACTTCCCCAGTTCCTTCAACCACTCCTAGTATGATATGACCATGAGGACTTTCACCATCTTGTTGCCATCTCATGAATTCTTTCTAGCTTATCGATATATTTACTGAAGTGCTGTGTTTAAAACTGAACATAATACTCCAGGTATAGTCTGACCATTGCAGAGTATAATAAAATTTAGAGTCAAAAAACATGAGTTTGAATCCCAGTTCTTCCACTCATTACCTCTGTAACCCTGGGAATTCATTTAATCTCCATGGTCATCAGTTTCCCCATCTGCAAACTGAAGCTGAAAATCAAGCTGAAGATCTTTTGCTGCCAAGATTTGAACATCTTATCTAAGTTGGGAACCCCATCCCCTAAGAAACAATTTATCCTTTCTCTATCCTTTTCCCCTATTCATACAGCCATTCTCCTAGTTTAGACCCTCAACACTTCTTGTTTGAATTACAAAACTAGCCTTCCAAATGGTTTCTCCTTCTCTGCCTTAAGTCTCTCACCACACTAATCTTTCACATCTTTAGCCATCAAAATGATTTTCTAAAGTGTAGTTCTGAGTAGAGGGGCTCAATAAACTCCAGTGGTTTCTTATTACTTCCTAGATCAAGTATAAAGTTCTTTGTTTATAGGTTAAAGCTCTTTAAAACCTGACTCCTTCCTACCTTTTCCATCTTCCTACATTCTACTCTCCTCCATACAATCTACAACCTAATCTGTCCTGCTACCTCTTCCCTAGGCCTTGAATACTCTCTCTCTCTCTCTCTCTCTCTCTCTCTCTCTCTCTCTCTCTCTCTCACTCTCTCTCTCTCATTCTCTCTCTCTCCCTCTCTCTCTCTCTCTCACCAGTAGAATCCCTTGCTCCCTTTAAGAGTTAGCTCTTCCAGCAGGCTTTTGCTTATCCCCACCCCCTACACCAGCTCTAGTGTTAACCACTCTAAGTTTATCTTTTATTTACTTCATCTACTCTATATTTATCTTGTATGTTTTGATTTATATATCATAAAGTTATCTTCTTCCCTATTAGAATTTATGATCCATGAAAGCAGATATGCTTTTCATTTTTTTTCTTTTTATTCCCAGCATTCAAGATTGTGCTTGGCACGTAATAGATACTGTCGTCTATTGATAGATTTCTTGGTTGGTTGGTTGGTTGATTAATCACACAGGATTGAATCAAAATGCAATCTGCCCCATGTAAATTAAAAGGAAACCCTAATTTCCATAAAACCTATTGATCTAGTATATGAACATCCTCTCAAAGCTCCATGACATCTGAGAGGTAGGTCTGTGAGTGAAAAGTGGCAGGTGATGAGAGCAAGGGATGATGCATGGACAACCAAAATGCTCCATTGGTTCCTACAAAATATCCGGGTATTTAGAAGGGCCCCATCATGATCAGTAAACCCTTTTTGGAAGAATTACAGGAAGGCAGATACAATTGTCATACAGGATGAGAAGGAATAGATCTTCTGTTAGCTGTACAATTGGTGAGCATGCCTATATCTATGAGATTACGGACACAATCAAAGTATAACAATAATACTACCTGTGAGGTATTCCATTTGTTCAATGTCACTGTCATTGATAGAAAAATAGTTTTGTTATGGAAATGTTGACAGATCTTCTCTATTTTTCACATGCTAGAATGTAAGTCCCTTGAGAGCAGGAACTATTTCATTTTTGTCTTTATATCTCCTGTGCCTAGTACAGCATTTATTATTTAGTAGGCACTTAATTAATGCTTGTTGATTGACTTATAAAAAAACTTCTCTGCCAGCTTGCCTCCCAAAAAAATGCAGTACTAAATCAGTTTAATATCTTAGGTGAGGAGCAAACAGGTTTTAGACACAACTACTGAACCGCTGCTAAATTCTTTTAACTCATTAAGATAATAATTTCTATTCTAACCTTTGTGAAAGTCAAAATTAATCTCATTACTTAACTATAATAAATATAATATAATAATAAAATAACTAAAATAATTATAATAAATATAACTATAATAATATAATAAAAATAAACTATAATACATTCCAAGTATATTAAAGTAGAAATATCACTAGTTTTGCAGTCATCAGAACATGGTTTGTGTTTTGGTTCTGTCACTTAATAATTCTATAGCCTTCTGAAGTAGTAGAATTAATGTATTCTTATTTAAAAATAACATGACAGATTTTGAACTAAAAATACAGAAGTAGAAGAAAATTTGTCAGAAGTATGTGTTACAAAGATTCTGCTTTTCTCTTTTCAATGGGAAAATTGGGGAAAAGAAAAAAATTAATGCTTGTTAATTCAAAAAAATACATAACAAAATAGAAAAATTGGCAGTAGAAAAGCAAAAGAAGACTTTGGAAGAACATATGTATGCTAAATAAATCTAAGCAGCTAGCTTGGAGGAGAAGATGCATGGAATTAATTTAGGGAACATGGGTTTCCCAGAAGAAAAATTTGATAAATTTTAAAATTCTGAATACCTTTGTAGAAAAGTAATATAAGAAAATTATATAAAAGTTGTTTTAAAGACAGCAAATTTCTGATTGGTGGAAATATCATGTCAACAATAGAGAAAAAACTCATTTGAAACTCCAAGGCATATAATGGTTAAATTTCAGAATTTCAGTGTCAAAGAAAAAAATTGTAAGTAACCAGGAAAAAGCTTTTAGCTGTGAAGAAGAGTCAAAGCAAATAACTAAGATTACCTAAAATTCACTAGAAATTAAAGAACTGATTGGAATTATATATGCCCAAAGTCAAAGAGAATAGGATTCACCCCAAAATAACATTATCCAACAGAACTAAGCATAATCATCAATTAAAAAAAAAAACATGAATCTTCAAGAAAAGAGAAAGAGGCATGTTATTCCTGAGGAGAGGAGGAGAACACAGATAGGAAGCATATTTGGTTTACAACCTCTACAAATAAGGGAAATATAAGGTAAATAAATACAATTATTAGGCATTACCTCCTCCAACAAAGAAAAAAAAAGACTAGGTCAGTATGATAGCATAGACTGTAGTCCCTGCTTCAGAGAGGTAGAAGCTGGTAGATGCTAGTATTGAGGGTGGTTAGTGATATGTATATCCAGAGGCAGGATACACTGGTGTTAGTCAGCAATTTATTAGCACTTACCACATGCCACCACTTACCATGTACACAGCTAAGCACTGGGCATTCAAAAAGACAAAAACAGTCACTGTCCTCAAGGAGTACACATTCCAATGGGAAAGACTACATGCAAACATCTATGTACAAGCAAGACATATACAGGATAAACTGGAAGTAATCTTTGATAAATAGCACTAGCAAAAAGGAAAGTCTTCTTGAAGAAGGTGGAATTTTAGCTGAGACTTGTAGATGAAAAGGGAGAATACTCCAGGTATGAAGAAAAGCTCATGAATGTATGCAAAGTCAGAGATGGTCAATGATGGAGGGGTTTGGGGATGATAGGCACACTAACATATTGTTGGTAAAGCTGTGAAATGGTAAAAAGCAATTTTAAATTGTGCAAATAAAGTGACTAAAATATCCATACCATTCAAACCAGAGGTTCCATTACTGGGTTTATACACCAAGGAAGTAATCAATAAGAAGTCTCCATGTATACCAAAATAGTTATAGCAACACTTTTTTTATATAGCAAAGAATTGGAAACAAAGTAGAAGCCCATTGACTTGGGAATGGCTAAACAAATTGTGGTACATGAATGTAATGGGATATTACTGACCTGTAAGAAAAGATGTATATGATGAATACATAGAAGTATGGAAATATCTACATGAACTGATGTACAATGAAGTAAGCAAAACCAAGAAAACAATTATTACAGTACTAAAGTGACGACAACAATATAAATGGAAAGAATACATACACACACACAGAAGGTGAATATAACAAAATTATGAAGACCAAGCAAATCTTGAATGAAGAGCTATAAAAGGACACCACCAACCCACCCCCTAATGGAAGTGGGAGGGCTACAGTTGTTACATGTTGCACATATTTTTGAACTTTTTCAATGCATTGATTAATTATACTAATTGTTTCTTCTTTTTCTCATTTTTAAAAAATACTAATTATTATATGAGAGGCTGTCTGAGAGGTGAAGGATGCTGGGGATAACCATGATGATGTAAAAAAAACAGAAGACAAAAATATTAAAAATAAGGGGCATCTACACAGGAGAAATCATAGTAAATATAATAAAATTATTTTTTAAATGCATCACTCAATGCAACTCATTCTTCTAGTGTTTAAGGAAGGGTTTATAGATGCACAGATTAAGATTTACCATTTGCAACACATAAAGTTGGCTCCTTACTCTCATCAGAATTGGCACAGAGGGAATAACTTACACACTCAGTTGGGGGTAGGAATCTCTTACCCTACAGGAAAGTAGGAGGGGAAAGAGATAAGAGGAGGTCTTGATAGAAGTGAGGCAGAATTGGGGGAGGTGGTAGCCAGATGCAAAACATTTTCGAGGATGGGTGTGATGAAAGGAGAGAAAGAGAGTAGGATAAACAGGAGGAAATAGGATGGAGAGAAATACATAGTAATCACAACTGTGAAAAAAAATTTACAGCAAGTTTCTCTGATAAAGGCCTCATTTCTCAAATATATAGAGAACCGAGTCAAATTTATAAAAACAAGAGCCATTTCTCAATTAATAAATGGTCAAAGGATATGAACAGGCAGTTTTTAGACAAAGTGATCAAAGCTACAGTCATGTGAAAAATGCTCTAAATCACTATTGATTAGAGAAATGCATATTAAAACAACTCTAAGGTACCACCCCACAACTATCAGATTGGCTATTGTGACAGAAAGGGAAAATGACAAATGTTGGAGGGGATGTAGGAAAATTGGGACACAAATGCACTGTTAGTGGAGTTGTGAACTGATCCAACCATTCTGGAGAACAATTTGGAACTGTGCCCAAAGGGCTATAAAACTGTACATACCCTTTGTCCCAACAATACCACTACTGGGTCAGCATTCCAAAGAGAAAAAAGAACAAAAATGAAAAAGACCCATATGTGCAAAAGTATTTATAGCAACTGTTTTAATAATGGCAAAGAACTCGAAATTGAGGGAATGCCCATCAATCAGGGAATGGCTGAACAAGTTGTGGTTTATGATTGTGACAAAATACTACTTTGCTATAAGAAATGATGAGCAAGATGCTCTAAGAAAAACCTGGAAAGTCTCATATGAACTGATTCAAAGTGAAATGAGCAGAACCAGGGGAACATGGTACACAGCACCAGCAATATTGTATGATGATCGATTATGAATGACTTAGCTATTCTCAGCAATGTGATGAGAGACAATTCTGAAAGACTTAAAATAAAAAATGCTATCCATCTACAGAGAAAGAACTGATGGAGTCTGAATGCAGATCAAAATATACTTTTTATACATCTTTATTTTTCTTGAGATTTTTTTCTGTATTTTCTGTCACTGCATGACTTTTTTTGCAGGACTGAACATATGTAATCTATGTCAAATTGCTTTCCTTCTTAATAAGAGACAGAGAAGGAAAGAGGGAAAGAATTTTGAACTCAAAATTTTTAAAGTGGCTGTTAAAATTGTTTTTACCTGTAAATGGGGAAAAATAAAATATTGATTTTTTTTTTCAAAATAGAAGAGTCCATGCTGGCTTTGCTTTAGTGTCTCTAATGATGCCATTTAATTGTCAAAACAAAATATATGTGTGTATTAATTTTGTACTTTGAATTTGGACACAAATATTCCAGAAACAATTTAATTTAATTTAACATTGATCTAATATCCAAGCTATTTCTGGAATTGCCCTTAGATGGGTCAGTAGTGTGGTCACTTCAAGGGAAAGGCAGTATCTTAACAAGACAAAAATGTTCTTTGTTCTAAGTTCTGGTTACCACAATTAATCCATTTCCCTAAGAAAGGTCTTTTTGTCCTACCCACTTTCTTAAAGGTGAAAAAAAGTCTGGATAAGCTTTTTACATATCAGAGAAGTATTTCTTAATATTTATAGAGAAAACAGAGAATTTTTTAAAACATTTCTCATGGTTACAAAGAAACATCCACTATGTAAAGGAAAGTAAAAATATACATTTGGAAATTGTCATATAAAAGTTTAAAAAAAGCAAAAAATAACACTTTAAAAGTAAAGAAAACCTAGATTGGTTGTTGAATTCCTTATACATTTATATCACCCTTTTCTTTTTCATTACTTTCTTTCTCTTTGTATCTCCAGAATTTTATTCTTGACAGCTTCCTATCCTTCCTGAGTGGATTTAATGCCATATAACTTAAGCCCATGGCATATTAATTCTGCTTCCTCTGAAATATGCCAATGCTTCCTTTGATCTGTGTTTTCATTGATGTGCTCCACCAGAGCAGATTAAAATTTAATTGTGCCTTCTGCTCCTGTGTGACTTTTATTTATGTCTTCTCTACTGTCTCCTCTCTACTTCTCTACAGGGGAACCATCCAATGTGCTAGATTCCATCCTCTAGTTCTTTTCACATTCTGCTGGTGCCAGTATAGCAGAAGGGATATCTCTACTATTCTTACTAAATGACCAAATTTTTTCCAATCATGCGTCTTCTAGACTGTATTTGTATTACTTTTTGCACAGAAGTTCTCACTGATAATATGATGCAGGCTAATACCACATTTCCATCCACTGACCTTTGGGTAATCCACAATATTGACTCTTTAGAGATTAAACATTCTGTGATTCACAGCCATACAGCAACATCTGAAGAATACTGATATTAAAAGGAGGATGTTTCATTTTAGGGAATGGCTTGGGATCTGAAAATGCTATGACATTTCCTAAATGAAATCAAGCCTGCTCTCTTAATACTACTCAGTTGTGTTTGCCATTTATTGTCTATTTGGAATTTATGTCCAAAATATATGTAATTATGAATCCACTCAATGGACTATCCATCCAAGAGCAGTCCATAGTCTGGACAATAGATTTTCTTCATCTACTAAATTATTCCTATGTGAATTATAAGGCTAACTTTTTTAGTTATTGTGGATCTCACTTCTGCAATGGTCCATGCACTTGATGCAGAAAGCACTTCATTATTTTAAAGGAGAAGAGCGAAGGGTGGATCTCCTCATATAGAGGAATTCCCTTTGATTGCTAAGCAGTTCCATAACTGTATCAAATGCCTTTGGCAAGGATAAATCTCCTTGTTTTCTATTTCATTTGATATTGATAATCAATAGATAATTCTTTCCATTGTATATATATAAAATCTTGTATATTCTTAATATATGAATGCATCCTCTTATAGAAGGTGAGATCTGAGCTGAGACTTGATGGGAGTCAAAGATTTTAAGAGGCGGAAGAAAGGAAGGAGAGTAGTCTACACAGAAGGGGCCAGACTGAGTACAAAGTCACAGAGATAGGAGATAAAGATTTGCATATGAGAAAACAGCAAATAGTATAGGATGCCTAGAAGGCAGTGTATCTGGAAGTATCCAGAAAACTGACAAAATAGTTTGGGACCAGGTTATGTGAAACTTTAAATTACAAACAAACAAAGGCATTTATTTAATCCTAGAGGAAATGGATAGCTTCAGAATTTATTGAGTAGAGTGGGCAACATGACCAGAGCTATGCATTAGAAAAATCACCCTAGCAGCTATCTGGAGGGGGATTTGAGAGAACTGAAGCAGGGGTAAATTTAAAGGCTATTGAAATATTAATGGCAGCTCTTCCGACAACAAAGAATTGGTAATAAAGTAGATGTTCATTGATTGGGGAATGGCTAAGCAAATTGTGCTATGTGAAAGTAACAGAATATTACTGAGCTGTAAGAAATCACAAATATGATGACTACAGAGGAGCACAGAAGTGATACCAAGAGAATAAAACATAGAAACAATAAACTTGACTGCAACAATGTAAACAGAAAGAACAACCACAAAATAGTCAAAAATGAGTGTTGCAAAACTACAAAGAACAAGCATGGCTCCAAAGAAGAGATAGGAAAAGACTCTCAACCCTCACACCTTTGCAGATGTGGTAAGTCTATGGGTATGGTACATTGTACATATTTTAAGATTTTTTTTGGTGTATTGATCTGTTTTCTGATCTCTTCTTTCCTTTTCTTTTTCTTTTAAAAATCTTCTTGGCTATATGAGATGATCCTCTGAGAGGGAATTAAGGACAGACCTAATACTAGAACCGTGTTAATACAGGATCCATTTCAACACAAATGGGGCACTTGCGAGTCATTAAACAGCTATCAAAAGGAGGTTTCCTTTGCTCTGGCACAGAAAGAACATGCAACAAGGACACATGGGCATTTTATTTAATTATACACATCCCCCCTCATCTCCATATGGTTTTTAGACATCCATTAAGTTGCAGGGTTCCCGACTAAATGTGAGTGGGACTTTTATTTTATTAGGTGACCAGAAAACTGTGCCAAGTGGAAAAGGACAATCAGGATCTAGGACAATTTTGTTGCCTTTTCAGAAGATTGAATCCCTGTTGTAGGAGAGACCAAGAACTCTGGTCCTATCATAGAGGGCAAGGGAGAAGAATACTAGGGGAAATTTTCATAATTTTTAAAGCAAAAGATATCAATAAAAAGTGTTAAGACCAAATGAGAGGTGATGAAGGCCTAACAAGGAAGGTGGTTGTGTGATTAGAAATAAGGAGCTGTGTATAAGATATATTATAGAGGTAGAAATGACAAGATTGAGCAACTAATTGAATATATAGGGTGAGTGAAAATAAGGAATCAAAAATAACACCATGACTGAGACTCTATGTATCTCAGGAAATGGTTGTGTTCTTAACTGTAATAGAGAATTTTTGGCAGTAGGGGTTGGAGGAAAATATGAAGTCAGTTTTGGTCGTGTGGAGTTTGATACACCCATGGGACATCCAGTTCAAAATATCCACTAGGCAGTTGGTATTGCAGGAGGAAACTCAGGAGAGACTAGGGCTAAATAGGTAGAAAGAGGAATCATTAGAAATCATAATTAAAATAATGGGCACTGATGAGATCACCAAAGGGACATAGTATGAAGAGAAGAGGGTTCAGGATGGAGCCTGGGGGAACACTTACAGTTATTGAATGTTACATGGATTAAGATCCCATCAGGGAGACTGAAAAGGTAGTCAGAGAAGTAGGAAGAGTTGCCCATATGGGGCTTCTGGAGGCCATGAATATGTCACAACACAAGCCATAAACTTGTACAAGGCTGCTTTCATGCCATCATACTGGGCTCTAGCCCCTACCTCCAACTCCAAGAACTCCAACTCCAACTTTGTCTTAGGACCCTGGGCAAGATTGGTACACCATCACAATAATACATAACATGCTGATGCTCTCCTGCCATCTTCATGCCATGCCACCAACCACCCACAGTTTTGATCCACACCATCCCCTGCTTTGGGAACTGCAATCATATTAACAAGAAAACATTTCTGTTCCTAGAAAGGACAAGTTAATCAGTTGACCTATGTCACCATCCCTAGGGCTTCCCTAACCAAAATACATTTTCCTGGACCTCACTCCCTAAAGGCATTGTCTTCCCCTATAAGAATTAGCTTATGAGCTCTTTGAGAGGAGACACTGTCATGCTTTTTCTATTTGTATCCCCTGAACTTAGTATAGTGTCTGGCACATAGCAAATACTTAAATGCATTTCGATCCATTCATTTAAGGTAAATGTTCATGAAAAAGGCAAGCTAACAATCCCCAAATTTTCTTGCAATTCCCTCCACTGCCCTAAACCTCAAAGTCCATGGGTGACTGTATCTCTTGATTTTGTTCTCTACCTACTTTTATCTTAGGCCTATCAGACTCCTAAATGTCAACACCCTTGTGGAAATGGAAATTTCCTTTCATTTTTTTTTACCACAACCTCAGCTATATTTTACCCTGCCTTATTCAATAATTTTAATCAACTATGTAGATAAAGATAGAAAACATGCTTATCAAATTTGCAAATGACAAAGCTGGGAGAGCTAGCTAATGCATGGAATGACAGGATCAAGATTCAAGGAAGATTCTGACAACACAAAAGGATGGGCCAAAACCAATAAGATAAAATTTAATAAAGATAAATATAAAGCAATGATTCTAAATTTTAAAAAATTACTAAAGTGCAGAATGTTTCCAACTTCCTTAGGAAGTTTTGTGAACAGGTCTAGGGAGTTTAGTTGTTGGTTGTCATAGAACATTAGTTAAACCCAACTTCTTTTCAAACCCCCTCCTTTTCTAGATTTAGTGATTCTCAGAATAGTTATTGGCTTAGGAACTAGTCTGTAAAATAAGCCAGCACTGGACATTTCTGCTCATTGGTCCTGCTAATGATAAAGCACAGTAGCCTGGCTTATCTTCCTTAACAGTATGAACATGAAAGTGGAGTTTCTTTATAGGATGCATAAGAAAACCACATCCATTGAATGTGTGTGTATGTGTGTGTGTATGTGTGTGTGAGAGAGACAGACAGACAGACAGACAGACAGACAGATAGAGAGTGAGAAATGAGAAAGAGAAAGAAAACACAGGGGTTGGATTGCAGTACATCTCTTAGAGAATACTTGGAGGTGGATCTTGGGGGCAAGGGGTGGGGATGCCATTAAGATTGCATTGAGCTCCAACTCCTGGCCATTTATGAGGATGAATATACAAGGCACTGAAGGATTTGTGATTTGGATGATGAATCTTTATTGATCCTTTAGTTCTCATGTGCCTTCTCTACCACATGGTGGGTTACTGTATCTAAGAGGACTCACAACTGAGTCAGGAAGAATGACTTCTCACTAGACCTCAAAAAAAGTGACTCCTCCCTCTAGTGTCCTCTATTTCCTACTGCTAAGCGTGTAGGGGCTTTATGAAGCTCTCTCTTGGACTTCCCATGATAGTGATGGTGCTCCTCTCCTGGTCTATATCATCCATCCTCCTCCTTTCCCTGAATTTGTGACATGTTTATGTATGTCATTGAGAATGCATATTCTGACCTAGATGAGCCCAAGATTAGATATCAAGTCTATAGTTGACTCTTTTGCTTTGTTATTCTTTCCCGAAGCATAGATAACTAAACATCAGAGATGGCCTCTTTGGTACTGTCTGTCTTGCGAGTTTGAAGTTCTTAGGTTCCTCAGTAATAACTATCATTGGGAGGAGTTTTCTGTAAACATATCCTTTTCAGAGAAAATGTTGTTGCCAAGAGAGACCCCAAACGATATTCTGGCTTGTCAAAAAATTACTTTCTTTGAAGGTACTGTTCAGACAGTGTAAAACTAAGGTGAAGGTAGAATAGTAGTTTTCTTGTTTGAAGTATTAAACTCTGAGGAGAATATAATTAGAGCTATGGTTTCATAGTTCATGTTTTAAATCATTGTCAATGTGCTCTTGTGAGTCTTCTGTTTTATAAACATTTCTTTTTGGTGTGGAAGAAATAAATAGCTGTCCTATAGTGATCTAAATTCTATATTGAATGCCTTTTATCACCTTTTAAGGGGAGATTCTTGCTGCAAGTCAAACTTAAGTTTTGTTTAAATCATTTTCCCTGAGGCTGAGATAGAAGGAATTAGAAACAATAAGAAAAAGAGGTTGATTCTTTGTTTTTTAGAAGCCAGTTTCTCTCAGGTCCATGGAAGCCCAGCACTGGGCTTAATGGGAGAAAGTGCTCTAACCTCCCTGGGCTATCAATGATCTATTTTCTCATGTACACAAACAGGCACACACACACACACACACACACACACACACACACACACATACACGTGTGTGTATATACATTTATAGGTATATGTGTACACATATGTAAGTATATAGATATATACCTATATGCATATATTCATATATGTATATGTAAATATATGTATGTGCATATATGGGTATATGTGTATATTCCTATATATGCATATACACATGTATGTATACATATGTGTGTATACCTATGTATACATATATAAATATACACATACATGTGTATGTTTATACATGTGTGTGTATATATATGTGTATATATATGTGTGTATATATATGTGTGTGTGTGTGTGTGTGTGTGTGTGTGTGTGTGTGTGTGTGTATATATATATATATATATTTATACCTAGAGAGTATTTCGTATTTCTCAGGACTCTGTCTTGCAAATGATAGTTCATATCGTAGCACTTTAAGTTTTGCAAAGCATTTTACATATATTATCTCATTTGATTCTCACAACAACCTGTTAGGTAGTTGCTTATTGCTATTATTTATTATCCACCTATTTTATAGATGAAGAAATTGAGGCTGAGAGGTAAAATAATTTTCCAAGGGTTATTCAGCTAATGTCAGAGATGGAATTCAAACTCAGGTCCTTCTGACTCTAAGGCCGGCACTCTATCCATTATACCATGTCTCATTTATCCTGGTTTATTGCAGTGACCAAGGTTAAGGTTTCAGTATTAGAAAATGAATAGAGAATGAAAATGTGGTGCCCAGGGCAGAGCCAAGATGGCAGCTGGAAAGCAGGGACTTGCTTGTGAGCTCCCCCCCAGGTCCCTCCAAACACCTATAAAAAATGGCTCTGAACAAATTCAAGAACTGCAGAACCCACAAAATAGCAGAGGATGGCACGGCTCTGGCCCAGGACAGCCTGGATGGTCGTGGGGTAAGGTCTATTGCATGGAACTGCGAGTACAGCAGAGCAGAGCCCAGCATGAGCCGGGCCCAAACCAACCAGAACAGGAGCCAGACAGAACAGGCCCTAGCTCCCTGAATCAGTGAGCTGTGGCAGTTACAGACTGCTCATCCCACAAACACCAAAGACAACAGAGAAGGTTAGTGGGAAAAGCTTCTGGGACAGAGTGAAGGGAGTGCACAGTTTGGCCACCACCCAGGAGGCAGCAGAGGTGATGCAGCTCTGAGGCTGTTTACAGAACTACAGCTGCAGTTGCTTCCAGCCCCAGGCCCACCTGGTGGGAGGAATTAAGTGGTGGATCTGAGCAGGAGTGCAGAGCCAGCTTGGACTTGAGTCCTGTCCGGGTTGGTGGTTCTTGGTGGAGTAGTGCTGGCGTGGCAGAGCTTGATGTGTAGAAATAGCTCTGAAAACAACAGTGCAGCCCCTCAAGCTTGGGACAAAGTACTCTATACTCTACAAGCAAGCATATCCTAATGAAAAATTCAAGGGTCAAGTAAGTTGGCTGGGAACATGGCCAGGCAGTGAAAACAGACTCAGATTCAGACTCAGACTTTGGAATCTTTCTTTGGGGACAAAGAAGACCAAAACATACAGCCAGAAGAAGTCAACAAAATCAAAGAGCCTACATCAAAACCCTCCAAGAAAAACATGAACTGGTCTCAGGCCATAGAAGAGCTCAAAAAGGATTTGGAAAAGCAAGTTAGAGAAGTAGAGGAAAAATTGGGAAGAGAAATGAGAGTAATGTGAGAAAACCATGAAAAACAAGTCAATGACTGGCTAAAGGAGACCCAAAAAAATACTGAAGAAAATAACACCTTAAAAACTAGGCTAACTCAAATGGCAAAAGAGCTCCCAAAAGCCAATGAGGAGAAGAATGCCTTGAAAAGCAGAATTAGCCAAATGGCAAAGGAGGTCCAAAAGACCATGGAAGAAAATAGTACCTTAAAAATTACATTGGAGCAAGTAGAAGCTAGTGACTTTATGGGAAATCAAGATATTATAAAACAGGACCAAAGAATGAAAAAAATGGAAGACAATGTGAAATACCTCATTGGAAAAACCACTGACCTAGAAAATAGATCCAGGAGAAATTATTTAAAAATTATTGGACTACCTGAAAGCCATGATCCAAAAAGGAGCCTAGATAGCATCTTTCAAGAAATTATCTAGGAGAACTGCCCTGATATTCTAGAGCAAGTGGTAGAATAGAAATTGAAAGAATCCACTGATCACCTCCTGAAAAACATCCCCAAAAGAAATCTCCTAGGAATATTGTCACCAAATTCCAGAGCTCCCAGATTAAGGAGAAAATACTGCAAGCAGCCAGAAAGAAACAATTTGAGTAGTGTGGAAACATAATCAGGATAATACAAGATCTAGAAGCTTCTACATTAAGGGATCAAGGGCTTGGAATATGGTATTCCAGAGGTCAATGGAGCTAGGATTAAAACCACAAATTACCTACCCAGCAAAATTGAGTATCATGCTCCAAGGCAAAATATGGATTTTCAATAAAATAGAGGACTTTCAAGCTTTCTCAATGAAAAGACCAGAGCTGAACAGAAAATTTGGCTTTCAAACACAAGAATCAAGAGAAGCATGAAAAGGTAAACAAGAAAGAGAAATCATAAGGGACTTAGTAAAGTTGAACTGTTTTGTTTACATTCCTACATGGAAAGATGATGTATGTAATTCATGATACCTCAGTATTAGGGTAGCTGAAGGGAATTTACATACATACATACATACATATATATATATATATATATATACATATACATATATACATACACATATACATATATACATACATACATATATATATAGAGAGAGAGAGAGACAGAGGGCACAGGGTGAATTGAATATGAAGGGATGATATCTAAAAAAATTAAATTAAATTAAAGGATGAGAGAGGAATATATTGAGAGAGGGAAAAAGAGAGAGATAGAATGGGGTAAATTATCTCATATAAAAGTGGCAAGAAAAAGTAGTTCTGTTGGAAGGGAAGAGGGGGCAGGTGAGGGGGAATGAGTGAATCTTGCTCTCATCAGATATTACCTGAGGAGGGAATACCATACACACTCAATTGGGTATCTTAGCCCACAGGAAAGAAGGAGGAAGGAGATAAAAAAGAGGGGACAATAAAAGGGAGGGCAGATAGGGGGAGGAGGTAATCAAAAGCAAACACTTTTGAAAAGGGTCAGGGTCAAGGGAGAAAACTGAATAAAGGGGGATAGGATAGGAAGGAGGAAAATATAGTTAGTCTTTCACAACATGAGTATTGTGGAAGGGTTTTACATAATGATATGCATGTGGCCTATGTTGAATTGCTTGCCTTTTTAAGGAGGGCAGGTGGGGAAGGAAGAGAGGAGAGAATCTGGAACTCAAAGTTTTAAAAACAGATGTTCAAAAAAAAGTTTTTGCATGCAACTGGGAAATAAGATACAAAGGCAATGGGACATAGAAATTTACCTTGCCCTACAAGAAAGTAAGGGAAAAGGGGATGTGGGGAAAGTGGGGTGACAGAAGGGAGGGCTGACTGGGGAATGGGGCAACCAGAATATATGCCATCTGGGAGTGGGTGGGAGGGTAGAAATGGGGAGAAAATTTGTTATTCAAACTCTTGTGAAAATCAATGCTGAAAACTAAAAATATTAAGTTAAACAAATAAAAAAAAGAAAATGAATTTTCTGCTAGTAAGATCAAGGGAAACAAGGTAAAGCAAAATTTAAATTAAACAAGATAACTAATTGTCATTTTTTCAATACTTGGTATTACTAACAAGGACCCTTCCCTTATTGGCCATTTAGCAAGCATTTATTAAGTACCTATTATGTGGGGGGCATTGGTGGGGGGTATACAAAAAATATAAATGACACAGGTCATCTCTCTCAAGAGACTAAAACTTATTTTAGACTCTAATAAACGAACTTCAGAACAATCAGGAAGCTAATAAGTGCAAAACAATACCACATAAATTAAATATAGAAGTGCTAAGAGGAAAGGCAGTAGGATACATAAGAAAAACCTTGCTGGAAATGAACTTGAACCTCAGGATATCTTGAATAACAAGTAGTGGGAAAGAAGACAAAATTTGTTTAAAAGGAAGGGACATATCATAAGCACATTTTCTTTGTTTTACTTTAATTTTTTCAATTAACAAAAATCTCCCACCCATCCCATTGGAAAAGAAAAACACTCTTGTAGCAAATATGCATCATCAAGCATAACAAATTCCCACCTTAAACACTTGAGCAAATTTTCATTAATATATATATATATATATTTTAAAATAGTCACCAGACATGAATGTAACTGTTAAAACCAACCCAGATTTTTGGAGGGATTAATTCACTTTCATCTCTCCTACATTAAGTAATCAAGATCTTGTAGACCCAGGTTACATAATCCATCTCAATAACCAGTTAGGTCTCAAAAGTTTTTCCTCAAAGACCAATATAGATTAAGGTGTCAAGGTTCTGGTTGAGATACTCTGATGCCTAGAAGAAAAATCACAGTCCAAACTGTTCAATTTCATGTCATCTACTACAAAATAAATGACTAAGTAGATCAGTGACACCTAGAGAAATTTATCCTGCACAGTACCTAACATACTCATTAATTATAAATCAGATGAATTTGGGGGAGGCTGATAACTTTCAAAATTACATGAATAAAGCCAGAATGGATTATTAGAAACCTCTTGCCTCAGAAATCTGCTTTTCTATGATGTTTCAATTTATATAATAAAAAAGAGGAAAAGTCCTTATTACTTTCCCTTTTTCTACTATTTTCTGCTTTTTTACCCCTTTCTTTGCTTCTTCATTTGGGGTTGTTATGCTACAAATTCTATTTCAAGGAAATTTGCTTTATTCCAATTCAATATAATCCAGCAAGCAAGTATTAATTAAATTCTTAGTATGTGCAAGGCAGTCTTCCAGGTAGTGAGCAAACAAGGACAAAATGAAAAACCACTGATGCCCTAAAAGAGTTTATACTCTACTTCCTGATTTTTATAGACCAGGACACAAGAATGCCCTAAGGGATAAGAGAGGCTCTAGAAGGTATTGTCAAGGTGGCTGCATTTATTTACCTTTGGTCCTAGATTCATTGCCACCAAATCTCTCTGTTGTTTTCTGTGACAGCTCTGCAACTGTCTCAATCAAACAAGATTTCCCTGCCCCCAGAAAATACTCAGAGCACAGTGGAAATACAGCCACAGACCCAAAGCAAAATATGCCTAGGAACGTCTGACCCCCTCAGCCATGCTGCTCTGTGGCAAAATCCTACCTCTCTTCATAATCACTCCACCAAGCACTGGATATCTAGCTTCCAAATATCAAAAGTACTTTGGTACTACCCTGTATCTCTCTGTTTATTTTTGCTAACTGAAGATAGACCCAGCATGGCATAGAAGCTAGTGTATTCCTCAGAGCCACTGACTATGGGTGTTGTCTTCATGTCTCTGGTTGAGCTGTACTACTTTCTTTGTTGTGCTAATACTTATCATACTCCCATTTCTTACTTGGTCAATCCCTGAAACCTAAAAGTAGAAAAGAAAAGAAAAAATTCCCCATGTCCTCAGAAAAAGGGGATCTGGGAGGACTAGACATATGAATAGATGGACTAGATAGTCTCCTATACAATATGATTTCAAGTACTAGGGAGACTCCGCAACCCATCCACCTAAATACCTCTTCTTATCACCTCTCATTTATATCTAAAGTGGCTTTATGAAAAGACAAGACCTTTCAATTCATAATCAGAGATAAGTATTAAAATACATCCCACCTCAGAAGTAAAAGCCAAATGTAGCCCCCTTCTTCCATGGTCTGCTCCTTCCGCACTGTGCTTCTCAAATAAAAGGGATGTGTCTGGGAGTGGCAACAGAAAGTAAGGAGATGTGGCTATGGCAGGAAGTGTGCAAAGAAAATCAAGGTCAGAGAAAGATTCCATAGCAATGGAAATGATAGAGTTTCTCTTGCCAGGGCTGTCTGGTAAGCTCACTCACCTTCCCCCACGATGGTTTTCATAGTGGCCAGAAGGGGTCAGAGATTCCTTAGAGTAACAAGATAGCCAAGACCATGTTCCATACCCCACAACACAACCAAATCCTGAGTCCATGTACCTGTGCCATGAGCTATATAAGTCTTCAAAGCTTCTTTCTATATCATAGTCTGGGATCCTATGATCTTCTAGAGTTTCTGCCTCTCCATTTAGTGAGTCAAGAATTAGATGGACAGTCCTTTGCCTGCTCAAAGGGGAGCAGAGGTAAAGAATTAAATAAACTCAAACTATACATTTCCTAGAACTTTTATACTCAAATCAATCTTAAGTCTAAAAAGAATTCCAAGGTCTAGGGGAATGGCAGGCTTATAGAGCCACTTGGTAGGTATTTTATATGTTTATTGTATAATATTCTTTCATTTCAGGAACTATTTATCTCCTCCATTGATTTCATGCTACATAGAATATCCAAGCATATATATCTGCTTCTATAGAGAATCAACTCCAGCTAGGTGGCACAGTAGAAAGAGCACTGGGCCTGGAGTCAGGAAGACCTGATTTCAAATCCAGCATCAGACATTTCCTAGCAGTGTTACCCTAGGGAAGTCACCTAACCCTGTTTGCCTCAGTTTCCTCAACTAAAATAGGGATAATAACAGCACCTACCTTGCAGGATTCTTGTGAGGATCAAATGAGATAATATTTGTAAAACACTTCATATAGTGCCTTGCACATGGTAGATGCTATATGAATCCTTATTCCCCCTTTCCGTTAGCCCCTACCCTCTTATACCAAGGTCACAGCACTAGAGTTCATCAAAACAACAACAATAACAAAAAAAAAAAAAACCAGGAAATTCAAAGTTGGGTTAGTTCTCAAAGTTAAATTCTAATTGGGTAGATCCCAGATCTATACATTCCAGGACAGTAATTCAACACTGCTCCACAGAGAGAAGCAGGATTGAGGGATAAAAGATTTATGTGACTTTCTAGAAACCGTGGAGAGCACAAGCATTTACTCGGCACTTATGTCCCGCACAGTATGTACAAACCTCCACCATGAGTTTGGGACTTCCCAGTGAGGCTATCCTGATAGCCTATGCACAAGGCACTGCCTTAGGCAGGCTATTAACCAATTCATACAAAAGAGAAGTGATTGATAGCAGATTCTTTCTTGAGAGTAGGTATTTGTGGGGCAAAGAGCATACCCACAGAGTAGATAATAGGGCTACCAGACTGAATGAAAGTTTTAGAAAAATCTATGGTTAACAGAACAAACATGTGAAGGAGAGCTTGGGGAAGTGTCAGAAAGATATTCCATCATTTTATAGGTCTTCCAAAGACTAGCCTTGTCTAGATGGCAGAGTAGGAGCAGCGAAAGGTCTTATATGAAATGGGATCTAATTGCAAGTTTCCTTCACCATATACATGCTTTGATTAAAAAAGCTTTAAGAGTCTCATGAACTTCCAGTCATTTGCCCTTTGTGGTAGTGCTTTTTAGAGGTAAGAGCTGATAGCTTATATTTATCATGGTAGAATGGAAAGAATATTGGCTGTGGAGTTAAAGGAGATGTGTTCAAATCTTAACTCTACCACTACCTGTATGACCTTGGGCAAATCACTTAACCTTTCTGAGTCTGTTTCCTCTTCTAAAATGAGGGAATTAAACTAAATAACCTCTGAGGTCCCCTAAGCTCTAAATATTTGATCTTCAAAACAGGATTGTATATTACTAAGCACGATTTTTGGAGGAAATTTTAGCTCAAAGATAAATATGTAACTATTCATCAAAAATTGGAAATTAGTTTAAACCAAAGACTACTTTTCATAGGAAACAGTTTTAATAAATCCTTGTAGTTCCCCGGATGCCACAGTTTCTGAGCACTTTCAGAAATATTAGCCAATCTAGATAGTACCTGCCTAGAAGCAGATATGTTGCAATAGAGAATTTACATACATATGTGTGTGTATAAGTCGATAGAAGATAAAAGGAAAAAATACATTGGCTCTGGCAATAGTGAGAACTACTCTTCAGCCTCAGCCAACACAATAAACTCCTTGAAGAAATTTGATGAATGAGCTGAGAGGTTGGTGGGGGTTTCTAACCAAGCTCAGATCAGCCTCAACACTTTCCCTCCAATCATTGCAGAGGTTGGTTTCTTCTCTCAAATCTGAGTGGACTGACTGCTGAGTAGGTAATGTAATTCATGACTGAAGACAGCCCCCTACTGGAAGAATTTAAGAAGTCCACTGTCAAACTCCTGCACACTCTTGAAAACCCATTGTGAGCTAAAAAAGTGGGACTGATGTGCCTGACAGTGACAGAGATCCTATACAGAACTATCATAGCATATTTAGAAGTAGAGGGGACATTGGAAGTTATTTAGTCAATGAGATTTCCTCATTTTTACATATGAAGAAACTGAGACCAAGAGGGACAAGTGTCTTGCCTAGGGTTGCACAAGTAGCAAGTGGCCAAACCAATATCCAAAACCAGGTTCCTTGACTCCAATGCAACATTTATTCTACTATACCAAAGTTTTGAAATTCTAGTGTCTTTGGAATTTTGAAGCAAGACTGATAGTATCTAGCAGGTGGAAGTAGAAAAAGGATGCTCTAGAATCTCTGTCAGGATGCAACTGCCTATAAATTAATAGCTTTATTTAATAAACCCATACATACTCCTGACATTGAGGTACTGTCAAAAAACTAGTTCCAGGATATACGGAATTTGCCATATGGGTTATTGATAGTAGAGTTAGCTTTGGAATTCAGTGCAAAGAATTTGAATACATTGGAAAGAATCAGAGTGTTAGTGAGAATTACAGATTGAAATTGGGAGCCAGGAACCCAATTTGTGCAAGTTATGCAAAAGCATCACGGTATGTGCAAGGCTAGATCTATGGTCCTAGGTCAAAGTATACTGGGATTTGGGATAAAAGTAGGAGCAGTAGGGGATCTGTGTTGTATTTTGTGTTTTAACAGCTCTTTTATACAACAATGCCAACACTGAAGAGTCCTGATTAAGAACCTGGTTGAATTCTAAATTGCATACATAAAAAGCAAATTAATGAGTTCCTTATGGTCACCACAAGGAAAGAGTGAGTACATAAGATGTGTAGAGGGGGACATAGAGTATGAGGTATGAAAGCAATTTAACTTCAAGTGAAACTTCCTAACAAAGGCTTAACTTAGAATGAGGCAAAGCCAAAGGAATGAATTGTAAACCCATTTTTGATATGTTTATAAGAGTATCATATTATAAATGCTTATTAATTAATTAATAAAGCTTATCCTCTCTATTGATAGCTCCTTCTTCCAACTCAAGGGACCTGATTTGTTTGCTTTGTACATGTGAACAATGAGAAAACTCAATCACCTCCAACCCATCAAAACCTGGAAGGGACTTTATAAACAGTCCTTTTACTGACAAGAGAGCTGATGAAAAGCATAGTTTTTCCAGCTATAGCATGAGCAGTGGCCACACCCCAGTAAAACCATCTAGGCAGACAAGCTAAACCAGGTTGAGGGTAGCTGACAGGCCTCAAACCTTTTGATGAGTAAGAGAGATGTCTACTTCAAGCATGTAAAACTTTCTCTGGCAGAATGGGAAGGTGACAAAAACTTGTTCTAGCAGCCATGAAGACAGTTGAAGCAAGTGCTATGGAGTGCAATCCTGGCCATCACCAGTCATCTTGACTTTTGTTCTGCCACTGGACTTGGATGACTCAGGAAGAGACAGGGAGGCAGATGACTTTATGCAACTCTGCCTTACTCAACTCCAATTCACAAACAGCTCAAGACATCACCCTCATGAAGTCATTGGTCCTCTGAAAATGAAGGACAAAAAAACCAAGTTTTTCCCAACAGGAAGGAAGGACCAAAGGATAGTAAGGAACAGAGAAGGCCTTGGAACTTTTGATCTCTATAGAAAGGATGGCCAGTCAAATTCAAGTGAAGGGTACCGCTATTTCAGAGGTAACAAAATCATGAGCAGTTGGAAATTGGCTGGCTTGCTGAACTGCTTAAGGAGTAATCTGCATAGATAAATTTCTGAGTTTTCCCTGATTGTCACTGCTGCTAAGTCCTGGTGAATTTATTCCTCTTTTTCTCTTCTTTCCCCTCCCTGCTTCATTGCTGTCCAAAGAATGGCATCACTCTCTCTCTCTCCCTCTCATCCCTCCTTTCATCTCTCTCTTTCTCTCTTCCCCCCCCCACCCACACACAGAGGTTTCATCTGTAAAAAAGACATGGTCTTAACTGACAATTCCCACCCACAAAATATACATTTATTATTCATCACTCCTAGTTTTATTGACAGAATTTATAAAGCACTTTAAAGTCTACCAAACATTTTACATGTTATCTCATTTAATCTTCATAGAAACCCTGGGAAGCAAATGCTATTATACCTGTTTTACAGATGAGAAAACTTATGGGAACAAGAAGAACAAATCTAATCTTTCCACATGACATCCCTTAAACTACTTGAAGGTAGTTCTCATTTTCTTTGAAGTCTTCCCAGCCACAGTTCCTTCAACCAGTCTTAATGGTATGATCTCTAGTCCCCTCCAGTCCTCTCCTAGTCATAGTTCTCTACACCCACTCTCTTTTTTTATCAATACCTCTCCTAAAATGTGGTGCTCAAAACTATCTCAATAGTACAACTGCAGAATGACAAACAGAATATAGTGAGACTACTACATCTCTTTTTCTGAACAAAATGCTTCTATTCTTCCTTAAAATTCAGTTATAAATGCCTTACATGGCATAGAGCTGATCATGAGCATTAAAGGTTGTATCAGCTGAGTGGAAACTCTAGCAGGTTCTGTGACATTGGAAAGGCTCCAAATGTAGTTCTAGCAATAAGCCATCTGCTTTTCCAAGTGACGGCCTAGCTAAGTACAAAGGGATTTGTTTCCAGCAAGCTGGACACTTAGCAATGAATTCATTGTCCATGTCAACCCATGCAACCAAGACAAATACAAAATGTCCCTAATTCTTGTGCAATACCTTTCTGTTTCTTCAGTAATGGTGGCAAAAGAGGCAGACAGAGGAACCAAGGGCACTAAAGCTCACCCAGTTTTAGATAAATATTAACTTAGCATTCTGTTGGTGTTCTAAATGTGGTTTAAAGACCAATGGATATACAGTTCGGGGAACTGAATCAATCTTGATCTTGAATAAATTAAAACAGAAAAGGAAAGGAAATAACAGATAAATGGAAGAATGACTCACAAGGTACCCAGGGAGAAGAAAGTAGACTTGGCGCAGTTGGCTTTATTGTGTTCAAAAGCAACAATAAACATTATTTCATGATACATTTGGTCATCTCTAATTTCAGGGTTTAAAACAAACACTCCCAAGACAAACCCTATGAAAATCATTGCTGCTTATGTGCCATCTATTACAGAAGATAAGGAAAAAGAACAATTCTAAAAAGGATTCAGTAGTACCTTCAAAATTAAATCTATATAAACTTTAAATCATTTTATTATAAAGGTGAATACAAGAAAGGTAACAACAGTCCTACTTGCTGCTACTGTGGTTGTGTAAAACCAATAACACCAACACACAAACACAGAAAGGCTGCTAGCACAGGTTCTTTGATCTGTTTTTTCCAAAAGAAATCAACTTTAAGGGGGTTACAATCTCACTTTAATTAAATATACATATATCATGCACTTAGTTCAGGGGGAAAAGTCAGCACCCTAAACTTCAGAGCAAATACAAACAGAAATTACAAACAGAGAAAATATAAACAGAACAAATAACACAAATCAACAGACAGGCTTCTAGCTATCTGACCAAAGCTTTACATAAATAGTTACCAGAGAGAAAAGCACCAACATCTGGATTTTCAAAGCTGGGGGGCTCCTTAATGGCTACCCAGAGTCTCCACACCAACACTCTTCCAATGAGTGAGCCCTAAACAAAATGCTAACCTCAGAGTATATACACACTTTTTCAGGGTCAGAGAGCTTCACATCTCTTTAAGATTTCACACCTCTCACTACATAACTAGCAAAAGGATGTGGGCCTTCCTACAAACAAAGGCAAGACTCAATCAAAGGCACGTGATTGCTTTAGTGCTGAGAAGCACTCCAAAACAAAACAACAAAAAGTTCCACTTTGCTTGCCATTACAAAAGGAAAACAAAAAAGTATATTAGAAAACATCATTTAAGTAAGAGATGAGAAAAGGTCAAAGGTTTCTAGACTACACAGAAAATCTACATCTCTATGTCATTGATACTTTCTTTTAAAAAAAGAAATTAGGAAGTCTTAGACATAGCAATTATAAAATATCATAAAAAATAAAATTAATTATATTTAAGCAGACAGATAGTTACTAGATACTAAGAGCTGTTCTTCAACTAGAAGTCTGTGTCTGACCACTGACTTGTCAGAGCAAAAATAAAAATCAATACCAAACTACAAGAAAAAAATAAAACAAGAAGTTATGGTGTACAGTTCAGGTTACTCAGACCTGTGCTATTTTAAAAAAACTGTTGTTAAAAAAAGTGGAGTGGAATAGATAAAAGAATAGACATGTATAACTATCATCATTTCCTAAGGAAGTTTAATTCATGTAAATCAGTTTCCATAATGCAGAGACAAAAAGAGGCTAGAAACTACCTCAACCAGAAAACATTTAACCGTTTTCCTAAGAGAAATGGGATAGCAGCCAAGAAGAACAGTTTAGAATATAAATTCTAAATTTGAAGTTGTAAATTGAATCCAAACATTTTGTATTAGGATGCTAGATTATGAGCAGCATCACCTCATAAAGCAGTGAGAATTAGTGGAGGGGAAAAGAAGTTAAAAGAAATGATGGCAAAAGACTCAACTGAGCAATGGTATTAATGATGGAACTGGAGGGGAAATAACAGAAAAAAATTGAAATTTTCTGCAAAGATTTTTGTAAGAAACTTCTTATCACTGTGAAAGTGGGATTACCACATTTTTTATTCTAATTTTTTTATTTTTTATTCTAATACCCTAGTCCTTAATGTGCTGCATGAAGTGGAAATGGCACTGAAGAAACAAGAACAAGAAAAACAACTGGACTAGATAAAATATAGTCAGAGGAGACCCATTCTGGTGGTGGTGGCACAATTTTGAAGGCATTATGGTATTGAGTCTCACTGTGTCTAAAAGAGGGGGGAATGCAAGGACTTCAGAGAAGTTATAGACTTTATTATTACCAAAAATGATGACTGGAAAAAAGTTATCCACCAGGAACCCAACATATCCTTGCTGTATTGCTAAATTGAAATAAATAAAAGATACTTATAGATGTGTGAATTATTTCATGTTGAAGGGAACACAACAATTTTACTCAAGTAAAGACGTTAGAGTATGGAGACATAGAACACCACTCCTATCTTTGCAGAGTGCTTACTACAAGTTATCTACACCACTGATTTCTGTGTAATTCTTGTCCATGTCTTTTCACAGATTCTCTATGGGATGTCCAATTAGTGTTCTAATGGCATTCCTCTTGTTCTTTTAATATCTTTAGGATTTCTACCTCATTCTTATATTTTTCATGAGTATTTAACCACTCGAATGCAAGAAAATACAATATTTACATTAAATATCTTTCTTGCTAAAGTGTCCATAGTATTAATAACAAAATAATCATTTCATTCCCTTGGAAACAAAGCAGGAAACACTATCCTTCTCATGAGCTCTCAGTGCAACTTGCAGATAATGTTCGAATATCCATGTAGTTTTGTTCCTTTGATGTGGTTTTCATTTCTGTGACTTACATAGGAAATTTGGAAACAGTAGCTATAAGTATTTCATTGGAGAGAATGAATATTCATAAATATTCTTCTCCTTCATATATTTAGAAAGCTTTCATCAACACTATATATTCATACATTTTCAGTCTAATAAAATTCCTAGCTAACATGTCATCTGTGGCCCAGTACTCTCAACTTAAACCAGATTCAGCCTGGAGAGCTTCTCACAAAACAATGTCTTTTTCTCATATACACCCAGTATTCTGGAAACTCAGAATTAGGCCTGTATTAACCCTCTCCAAAGTTTCTCCTAGGACTATCCAAATATGTCTAGGTCTCCACAGAGATGAGTAAAGGGGTTCCAATGTGACTAAGCAGTACCAGGTTTCATAATATGTTATAAAGCAATCATCAGAATGATTTCATGTTATATAAAAAATTATAAATGTTGTATAATCAAATATTACTGTTTTCAAGATATTAGGAGACACCCTGTTTTTCAGAGCTAAGGCCCAGCAAACAAGCTGTGCCTTAAGCTTGGCATAACAACAATCCTTTGTGCTCACCCTCCGAATGATCTCAGCCACAGCAAAATCCCAGAATTGTTTCATTTGGCCAGGTGTTCTCTGAGCTTGGACAAGCACCTGCTGTATACATGTTTTGGTCATTAAGCCCTGCTATGATTTAAACTTGTCTCATTGTTGCTATTACCGCTCATTATCAGCACTACAGGTCACTGCATAGCAATTGGTATATAAGTATTAAGATTTGCCTCCACTTCCTTGACTTCCCCTACTTAGGGTTGGGGAGGTGGCACATGCCTTTAGATTCCTTCCTTGCTTGCAAACCATTTCCCTCACTTTGAAATTAAACTTCTATTTGATTCCTGACTCTCCTGTTTCTAGTCTGCTCTTTTCAGCTCCAGCCATCCACAGATTAGAGGCCCATTTCATCCAGTGGACACTGTGCTATAAGAAATTATTAATGTGATGAATACTGAGAAGTGTGAAAAGACCTACATGAGCTAATACAAAGTAAAGTAAACAGAGGCAAGAAAACAATATATACGATGACTATAACAATTAAAATGGAAAGTACAACCACACACAAAAATAAAAAGGAATGTTTCAGAAAATTCAGAAAAGGCAGGAAATTACCTGGCTCTCCCAAATTCCCCCACAAGAAATTTAAAATAACACCTCAAACACGGGGCCCAGCACACTGACCAGATGCAATCCCAGGCTGTGGCTGTGGGTAAGGAGGAGTAAGCACACCAGTAAGTCTGGTCACAGAGGGTCAGGGGTCCCACTGGCTGTAAGTACTCACATGAGAGCTGAGTCCCTGTTTTGGGTTGCATGGTAGAGGGGTGAGCTGAAGCTTGCAGCCACAGAAGGAACCACAGGGAGTAAAAGTGTTTACAAGGGGCCCTGGCTGTGGCTCATAAGAGGAGTACCTAAAGTCAAGCCCCAGATAGTGCTAAGAAAGCAATAGCATGAAAAATCTAAAGGCTGAGTAGGTTCAAACTTAAAGTACAAAGGTAATGAGGCATATATGTAATGAACACATGTAGCAGAGTGATCCCTCACAAGTTCTGCCATTAGGAGTCCTTTTCTCCCAATGTGAAGTCCTCATTAAGTTCTTCTTAGATGAGCTCTGAAGATTGGTCCCTGAATAGAGTTCATAAACAGGATTCTTTCCACCTTGAAAAGTGAGGGAAGTCACACTCTCTGAAACATATTTTGGATGATTATATCCTCTATCCCCCTGTGTTTGTCCATGTTTGCCCTTGTTGTATGTCTCTCTCTCTCATCAAGAGTGAATGGGTTGTTTCATATTGTCAAAGTCTCTCCAGTGACACGATCAGTGGGAATGGGAGGAAGGAGAGAGACAGGAAGAAAGTCTTCCCCCAACCAAAAAGATTCACTCTCAGGGGTTTGGTTCAAACTGGAATCCTCAACTTCAGAACTGGAATCTTCCACATCTGGAATAGACAACACTGGACTAAACTCATAGCTGGACTGACTGCTCTTTTATTTGGAGACCCAAGGGACATGACTAATACTTTCAACCAATCATATTACTTTTTCTTTGACTCACTCCAAGAGAGTCACACCTTGTAAAGAGATCACAGGTGTAAACCATCTGGTTTATACATTTTAAACTTCATTGCAGTAAATGATTGATTGGGACAAGAAAAGGAACCCCATCTTTCCATGACTTTAAGCTTTTCCACTGCTATGCATTCTTTTTTTTTTGGTATCTAGGTCTAAATAGTTAAGATATTTACTATTTTATAATGAAGTTTTAGATATAGTAATGCCATGCCCCCTTCCTTCCAGCTTTTTTCATTATCTCCCTTGAGATCTTAGATTTTTTTTTCTTCCTTCAAATGAATTGTTATCATTTTGTCTGTTTATATGGTATGGTAATTAAATTAGCATAGTCCTAAACTTGTTCTGTCTTTCTGTGGTTTGAGTATTGGGAACATATTTGTTACGTGAAAGAAATTTGGTAGGGTCCCTTCTTTCTCAGTTTCTGAGAATATATTTTTAGTATAGCATGATGGACAGAGAGCCAGCCTCTTAACCAGAAAGACCTGGTTGTTTAAGACCTTGCTCTGACATATACCAGCTGTGTAACTCTGGGCAATTCATACTCAATCTCTTGGTGCTCCCATTCAAATCTCTAAGAGAAAGTGCCAATCTACATCTGTAGAAAGAATTTATCAGGAATTACTCGTACCAAAAACAAAAACAAACAAAACCACGAGTCTAGTATCATCCCTGTGTCTGAATTATTCTTTAACATTTTATAGAATTCATTTATAAATGGTGCCATCTAGAACAGAGGTTGCCATTTTACCTTTAGCAGTTCATTTATGACTTGATTTTTTTTTCCTCTGAAGCTGTGTTGTTAAGGCATATTTTTTGTTTTGTTATCTTGGGTATTTTATATTTTTGTATATTCCCTTAGAATTCTCAGCTTTGATAGCAAATAATTGCATTTGGTAATTTCTGATGGTTCTCTTTATTTCCTTTACATTGTGGATTCACTTGGTTTATTTTTAATTTTCCTCTCTTTTTTATCGGGTTGGCTAGAAATTTATCCATTTTGTTAGTCTTTCTAAACATAGCTCAGCTTTTTTTGTCAGGTCTATAATCCACATATTTTAAATTTTCCCTACTTTAATTTTCAAGATTAATTTATGCTTGCTTTAAGGTTGTTAATTTGTTTATTTTGAGGCATTTTAAATTTCATACTAAATCCATCGATTCTCCTTTTTTTCTATTTTATTAAGATAAGTTTTCAGAGATACAAACTTTCCTCAGAGGATGGCTTCAACTACATTCCATAAGTTTTGATGTGCTGTTTCATTATTATTATATCTTTAGAATAATTATTTTTACTCTAATTTTTTGATACACTTATTATTCAGGATAGTACCATTTGCTAAAAAGGACCTACATCTTTTACTCATATTTCTTTTATTTCTATGTGTTTATTAAAAGACAAATGCTGTTGAAAATGAAGCCAGACCTAGGAGAGTAAAATCATCAATAGAATTAGAATCGAAGGCTCACACATTGGAAAAAGAATGAGGCTTGAATAGCCTATTCCTCAAATGACATGATTTCCAGACCCCTCCCCATCCTGGGCACTGTCTTCCTGACAACCTCTCATTTGCTTAAAGTCTTTTGAAAATGTGGCACCTAGACCTGAATACCATATTCAGTCACAGCAGCAGTGCACTGAAATTATTTTTCCCTCCATTTAGCCACTAGGCTGCTTGAGTTTTCATTTTTATTTTCCCAGCAACAAACAGTGTATTGTAGTTTTGGGGGCAGGGAGGAGCAGGAGAATGGAGGGGAAGAAGGATCAGCACTTGTGATTTTGATTTCTTTAGTGTGGGGAACTCCCACTATGGAAATTCACTCCATCAGGACAGATGGGTAACAAATAGCCTGAGAGAGTTGCCTGTGGCACTGAAAAGTTAAGTGTCTGAGCCCTGGTCATACATGTAGCTAATATTTGTCAGAAGCTGTACGGGAATCAGGTCTTTTTGACTCCTAGCCTAGACTTTATCCAGTGCGCCATGCTGCTTCTTACTTTTTACGTAATACAAATTTAATAAATGTCTATTGAGTTGAAAATTTCACATTGACAGATTCAATAACTATACCATTCCATTCACTTGTTCACTCATACTGAGGCTGCAGTCAACTGAGACCTACGTCTTTTTCGCTTGAATTTATGTTAATCCTCATCTGCTCTCTTCAGTATTTGTGAAGTAGGTTAAGTATGGCCTATTTTTTCCACAACCAGTTTAAGTGTTTATGGAGCAGAATAGTCTCATAGGGCCATGAATGTTCTCTTTTCTATATACCCTCAACCTCTTCTTTCCTCCCATTCTATTAGTCAGTAACAGTTATGGCTCTATTCCCTCTATAACTGGTCCTTCAAATCTCCAAAGACACACATAAATTGTCTTTTATTTTCTTAGCATGAAAGCTGAACATGTAAGTGTTTTATTTTTTGAGGGCAATTGGGGTTAAGTGACTTGTCCAAGGACACACAGCTAGTAAGTGTGTCAAGTGTCTGAGGCCAGATTTGAACTGAGGTCCTCCTGACTCCAGGGCTGGTGCTCTACTCACTGTGCCACCTAGCTGCCCCCGTGTAAGTGTTTTAACAAACTAAACTGAGGGAATGATAGCATAGAGATAAGTGCTGATGCTTTTTTCACTATAACATAAGGAATATTTTTCTAGAAAATGTAAAATACTGTACTAGATTTCTATGTTCATTCAACTCTAATTCAAAGGATCATCTAGTGACTGACCTGAAAATTGCAACTGCTAGAATTTTTTTTCAACTTCCAACAATCTGAAATTTATTTCAATCTAAAAAATGATGTAAAGCTTATTTAGTCCAACTGCCTCATTTTTCAGAAGAGAAAAATGAGATTATGGTGGCTTAGGTGATCTGACCAAAGTCACAGTGCAAGGTCAGTGCAAAACAAGAACTAGAATATAGGTCTCCTGACTTCCAATTCAGTTATCTTTCAACTATATGATGAAAAATATATTACTCTTGGCATTTTTAAAACAAGGTCCTTCTCCCTTCCACCTACCCCCACCAATAATAAAGAACACTTTGTCTGGGTCTAGTGGGTTTGGGCCCCTGAATTATCTTTTTAGCAATCCATTGATTAAAAAATCAACAGTATAATTACCAAGTAAGGAGTAATATGGAAAGTATAGGATGAATACAATGGCTTTGCGTGGTGGGTACAAACTATCATGTGTCACTTTTCCACTTCTCTATCACTGAACTACACGTGCAAATGTATAGCACACTGGGTCAGGCTGAAAGCATGCATGCACACATACACATATATACAGAATTTCTTGTGATGTATCATCATTAACTAGAGAAAAGCATTATATCACTTCTATTATAGCTGCCATTTTACTAACTTCTATCTATGACAGACCTACCTAGAAACAGTATGCATGTGATGTCTCCCTACAAATAGGAAGAGTTTTATATATGAACAATGAGCATATGAAATTATTTCCACCATTAGCCACCCATTGCATCAGTGGAAGGATTTTTCATACTGAGAGTGTTGCTATGTGAATGAAAGCACAGGTCTTTAATAACTAGGTAGATAGATAGATAGATAGATAGATAGATACATACATACATACATACATAAATAAATAGATACAAAGATACATAGATATAGATAGATACAAATTCACATTTAATTACAGGCAATAGCCACTAATTTTATGGAAGCTTAGATTATTTCTTTTAAATCTTATTGTTGAAAGGAAAAGAAAAGCCATTATTACTATAGGAGATATGTTCCTTACACTGCATATTGAAGAAAGTCAAGCACATAGTATGAAGTGTATTGGAAAACTAGACTACCTTCTACTGAAATATTTTATTTACATGACCTGCTTTGGTCTTGTAAAACCTGAATTCTGAATTCTAGCTTTAAGCTATCTCATAGTGCAATTCTAAACACTGTATCCTTCATTTATTCTTTAATCACATATTGCCTCATGCTCAACTATTCAAATGGATTTATTAATTTGATTTAGAAGTTTTCTTCAACAGTGCCAGCTTACTCTATGTGACATTTGCCCATGTCTTCCCCAAAGTTTGCCAAAGGAGTTGGCCCCAACATGCTAGAGACCCTCTGCACTTTCTCCTGACATTTTGGTAGTACCAGTAGAACACTCTGGCTATCAACTTGTCATCTTTCCCTGTCACATGACTAGCCCACCTTCTCTTCTTTTCACACCTTTTATGCCATCTTTTACCCCTATCTTTGGAGTTTGTCATTGCTTATGTTACCCCAATCATGCACTGTTCACACTCCTCATGTATCTAACCATCATTGTCTTTCTGATAGTCATTTTCAGTTTTTCAGAGACAATTTATTCCATGTCTCAATGATACATAGTAATACCAGTAGAACATTAGTCCTGAAAAGATGAGTTTTTGTTTTTGTAGGAAGCTTGGAGTCAGTGAAGGAGCTTTGTAATTTCCCAAAGGCAATAATACAGCCTGCTCTCCTCCTCCTCTTCAAGTCTGGGTCCAACTCACTGATCATTTGTATTGTTTGATGCATATATACATACTATTGACCAGAATCTATAGACCATCAAAACAAATGTTTGCTGAAATCTTGGCAATAGACAATTTTCATCTACTAGATCTTTCCTATGTGAATGGCCAGGCCAAACAAACTCTTCTGAGTGACTTCAAATTTCTTTCAGGAGGCAGCACTGAAATTTCTCTGAGCTCAATGTAGTCAGCACAATTTCATCTGTAAACAGGAATATCTGGAGGAATTCACCACCTACAAAGAATCCTTTTCTGACCTGGACTTTGTCATGTGGATGTGACTCCTCCATCATAGTAACGAACATCTTTCTTGAGCATACATCTCACTGTTTCATGCCTCACCTAAGTTTTATGATCAGAGGAACACTGAAAAGGGTGGGGGATTTTTAAGTTATATCTTTCAAGGAATCTTGAATGATTTTGATGTATGGACTCCTTCCTCATTTCTCCCTCTTTGGATCCCCAGTTTCCTTCAAAAACCAAAAACCAAAAAAACCTCAAGTGCCAGCTTGTACATGAGGCCTTTCCTGAATCCTCCAGCTGCTAGTACCTTCCCCTAAAAAACAAAAACAAAAAAACCTTGCATTTATACTGCATATGTTTCATAGCCAATTGTACACATGCCTATAAGTACATCTGTGGGGTGCATTGGAAAAAGTGTTCAATATGGAGTCGTCTCACTGTATGTCTTTAGGTAGGTCACTTAAACTCTCTGGGTCTCATTCCCCTTATCCTGAAAAATGAAGAAATACACCTAATCTCTAAAGTTCCTTCCAATTCTAAATCTGTGATTCTGACATTTGAGCCTAGGTCCTCTCATTCCAGATCCATTATTCTCCCCACTAGAACACAAATGGATTTTATCCTTCTAGAGATCCTGACAAATGCTTTAAGGACTTACTTGATAAAAAAATATCTAAAAATTCCAGGGCTCCTGCTATGCACGAAGCAACCCAAGAAAAGAGCTTCGTGTCAAAGCAAAAGCATGTAGAAGGGAAATGGCTTATTTTGTATGAGAAATAGTAAGAAGACCAGTTTGACTGGACGACAGAGTGAGTAAAGGGGAGCAATCTAGAACAAGGCTGGAAATGTAGGTTAGAGGCAAATTATAAAGTGTTTCAAATGTCAAACAGAGGAGTTTGTATTTGATTCCAGAGGTAATAAGGACACTCTGAAGTTTATTAAGTAGGGCTGTGGCACAGGCAAAAATGTGTTTTAAGGATATCACTTTGACACCTATATGAAGGATGTTTTTTGTTGTTCTTTGAGGGGGACAAGAGGGCACAGTGGCAATAAATGAGATCAATCAGGAGGCTATTACAATATGGAGTACAGCCACTTCAGGTATTCATTGAACTAATTTACACACTAATCAAGTCGTGTAGAAGAATTATGACCAATGGAATGAATCATGAGAAAGAAGAAACAGAACCAAAAAAAAAAAACCCAAAAACAAAAACAAAAGAGAGAAAAAAAGGAGGAAAAAAGGTGAGCATAAAGTGTGCCTCAATCTGCATTCATACTTCATAGTTCTTTCTCTGGATATAGATAGCATTCTCCATCGTGAGTCCTTTGGAGTTGTCTTTGTACCTTGTGTTGCTAAGAAGAGCGAAGTCTGTCAGGGTTGGTCCTCACAGAATCCATATATCTGTGGTTGTGTATAATGTTCTCCTGGTTCTGCTCTGCTCGCTCACCATTATGTTGTGTAGGTTTTTCCAGGTTGTTATGAAGTCAGTATCATACCCATTTCTTATAGCACAATAGTATTCCATTACCTTCATATACCACAGCTTGTTCAGCCATTCCCCAATTGATGGGCATCCATTTGATTTCCAATTCTTAGCTACTACGAAAAGAGCCACTATAAATATTTTTGTACATATGGGTCCTTTTCCCTCTTCTGTGGTCTCTTTGGGATACAACCCTAGAAGTGGTATTGCTGGGTCAAAGAGTATGAACATTTTTATAGCCCTTTAGGCATAGTTCCAAATTGCTCTCAAGAATGGCTGGATCAGTTCACAACTCCACCAGTGATTTAACAATATTCCAATTTTCCCACATCCTGTCCAGCATTTATCATTTTCCTGTTTTGTCATGTTAGCCAATCTGACAGGTGAGATGTGGTACCTAAGAGTTGTTTTGATTTGCATTTCTCTAATCAGTAGTGATTTCGAGCATTTTTTATATGCTTATAGATATCTTTAATTTCTTCCTCTGAAAACTGCCTGTTCATATCCTTTGACCATTTATCAATTGGGGAATGACTTGTATTCCTATATATTTGATTCAGTTCCCTGTAATTTAGAAATGAAGCCTTTATCAGAGACACTGGTTGTAAAGATTTTCTCCCAATTTTCTGCTTCCCTCCTAATCTTTGCTGCATTGGCTTTTTTGTACAAAAATATTTCAATTTAACATAATCAAATTTATCAATTTTGCATTTTGTAATGCTCCCTATCTCTTGTTGGGTCATGAACTCTTTTCTTTTCCATAAAGCTGATAGGCAAACTAATTTGGGAGAGCACCTCAGGTATTCATAAAGCAGGCTGCTAATACTACAGCCGTTTCAAGGTTTTCATAGTCTTATATTTGTCAAAATAGCTTAAACAGTCAAACAATGAGAGAAAATGCTAAAGGGTAAGGAGGATAGAGTGAGAAGTATATGTTCTCTTCTTTGACACCTAAGCATCTCCCTGAGTCTAGAAAGAATTAATAACCTAGTAAAGAAGAGCTTATTAATGCAATGAAGGGAGTCCTCATTTATCCTTGAAAAACTACCCTGATCTGAGAGTGCAAAAGATGAGAATAAATAACACCCTAATTATTATTCATTAAAAATTTTATATTTATGAAAATCACATAGCAATAAATTATCAACATACATTACTGAAAGTGACAAGGAATGATATTTTGCTTTAAAATTCATGCTCCCTAGAAAATTATAGTATTATATTTCTCTTTAGAAGACAATTTGTCATTTCCTACCACTTAAAAAGAAATATAGCACCAAAATGTTTTAAAATAAAAATTCATGAGTGATTATATTCATGACTCTGAACTATACTTTGAAGATGAACTAAAGGAACTAGAACTAAATAGAATATTTTTAAATTCATATTCATAGCTTTGTTTTTATATTTTCTAGATAAATCTAGATGATGTACCCCTATATCCTTTCACCTTTCTTTTCCCAGAAAGTCATTTCTTATATCGAAGTATTTTTTAGAAAGGAAAAGGGGGAAAAACAACTAAGCAATTCAATCAAAATATTGAAAAACTCTGACATGATATGCAGTGATCCATACTCATGCCCCTCCTCCCATCTCTGCAGAGGAATTGGCTGAGGAGGTACCTTTTCATATCTTTTCTTTGGAAACAAGCTTGTTCTTCATAGTTTTGCAACATTCATTTTTATTCATTGGGGCTGGGGAGGGGTTTATTTTTTGGTTGTTCTTTCCATTTACATTGATATAATTACTATGTGTATTGTTACTTTGTTCTATTTACTTCCCTCTGCATCATTTCATATAAGTAACTCCATGCTTCTCTGTTATTTCCTCGTATTTATTTTTCTTACATCACAGCAATATTTTGTTTCATTCATGTACCATAATTTAGCAATTCCCCAATTGATGGACATCTCCTTTGTTTCCAGATTTTTGTTACCACAATAGGTATTGTTATAGATATTTTGGTGTATATGGATCCTTTCATTTTGTGGGTGACCTCCTTGGGGGATATATATATACATATATATATATATATATAAAATAGTGGAATCTCTGGGTCAAAGGGTATGGACATTTTAGCCATTTTATTTGAACAATTCCAAATTGCTTTCTAGAATGGCTATCTAATTCACACATCCACAATAATGTGTTAGTGTGCCTGTCTTTCCACATTCCCACCAAAATTGACTGTTCTTATCTTTTGTCATTTTTGCTAATTTGTTGGGTGAGAGAGGTATTTTGATTTGCATTTCTCTTATTAGGGATTTGGAGCATTCATTCATATGGTTGTTAATAGTTTGAATTTTTTCGTTTATTTGTCTCCTTTGACCACTTCTCTAGGCGAAAGTGGCTTTAGGCATTTTATATTTCTTAGTTGCCTTTATATCTTGGTTATCAAATCCTTATCCTTATAAAATGATTCAAAAATTCTTTTCTCTATTGATAACTTACCTACTTATATTCAATAATGAAAAGAATATGATATTTTTAAAAGAACTTGTTTTATTATAGCTACCATATTTAGCAGACAATGAGGGATTCTTTTCATATACTTCTGTAAAAAACTTTGCTGAGGAGTGGTTGCACTAAATAAACATAGTTTCAATGGGTATGGAAATCAAATAAGCTGTTTAATGTGTGTGCATATGAATCAACCCCAGATTTCCAATGGTTGAAAAAAAAAGTCTAATGGAATCCCAAAGGCTATCTATTTTTCTCAACATTTGTCATCAATCGAAATGTGTCTATAATGTCCCATAGGCATTTCAAATTCAGCTTATCGTTGGATATTTTGGAGATTCTATGGCTGTATAAGACCCCTCAATATTTTCCAAACAGACTTAATTACCTCCTTCCTCCAAACCAATTCTAAACTGCCATATCTCTATTGAGTATACCATTGAACTTTGGCATCAGGCCCTAGGTTATCAACCTCAACCATCCTTTACTCTTCCATCTCCCTCATCCTTATAACCAAGTAGTTACTAAATATAGTTGAGACTAGATAGATATCTATCTACTAACTCCACTAATGAAGCAACTACCCTAGTTCAGATCCTCATCACCTCTCAGTAGAACCATCATAGGAACCTTCTAACTGACATTCCTGCTCTCCTTCTGCCAATCCACCTGCCATCTTAAAATATAAGCTTTATTGTATCATGCCTCTGGTCAAGAATCTTCAAAATTCATAGAAGCATCTGGTGAAAAAGATAAGGGGCTAAACTTGGAGTCAGAAAGAGCGAAGTTTAAATAATACCTCAGATCCTTACTAGCTGTGTAACCTTGGGGAAGTCATTTAGCTTCTCTGTTCCTCAGTTTCCTCATCTGTCAAATGAGAAGGTTGTATGCTCAATAGCCTCTAAGGTTTTTCTCTAGCTCCAAACCTGTGACCTTATGATCCTCAGTTTGGAATTTTTAAAAAATTTGGCTTCAGTCTACTTTTCTTAAACTATTCCATAGTTTTACTCTTCACACATTCTGTTTTCTAGACAATATATTCTACATACCATCCCCAAAACTTGACATTACATTTCTTGCCTCTGTTCTTTTGCATAGGCTTTTACTTTATGCCAGGAATATGCTGTTTCCCTTACCTCTGCCTCTTACAATCCCTAATTTCCTTCAAAGTTTAGCTTGAGCTTTTATCCAAGGCTTTTCCTTACCACCATGAGGCTTTTTTCCACCACCAGTTGCTAGGGTTTTTACTAATATGGTGCTTGAGAACTCAGGGCCACCTCTATTCTACAGTTAAGCCTTAAAGTAGAACTTTTACTGAAAATCAAGTGAAATAATTGATGCGAAATTCCTTTGAAAATGATCAAGTATTCTATACAAAAGGTATTATTTCATAGAAGAAATTTTCAGCTGTCTGTTCTCTATTTAATCATGCAAATTTTTTCAGTATGGTGGTGGTTGTTTGTTTTCTTTTTCAATTCCAAGCTAATTGAATTTGACAAGTTTACTCATTAGGATAACTGACTTACTAGCTTATATACAGACACAAACTCATATAAATGTTGCTAATTGGTTCCATAAAATGGCCATGTTAGGTGCAATGATGTCAGTCAGTTTCATAAGAACAATGTTTTATAGAGACCATAGCTGAATGATGTCACACACCAGGGATTTGATCGTAATGTATTACTGATGTTACTACCAGACTGATGATGACATATATCCCATAGGAGCTAACACATTGTGGTGAGCAGGGCAATCACTAAGTTTGAGGGAAAGGGAGGGGTCCAAATTGGACTCTCAACTGTTGTAAACCAAAAGTCAGTCCAGGTCAGGAACTGGTGTTTCTAAAAAGTATCAAAAATCACTGGAACTGAGCCAGAAGAAAGAATCTGGTCCTGGAGTGGAGACTTCAAGGTTTTGGAGGTCTGATTAGGAAGAAAGCTACCAGTACAACTGATGGAATCAGCCTCTTGATAGTTTCACCACTTTTGGAGGCAGTATGCATTTCCTGTTCCTGAACTGTCTGGAATGTGTAAGCATTTCATGGGCCACAATGGTGCCCTTCTGTAAACAGTCTTCCTAGACCTAAAGGTTGAGGTATGGAAGGTCTCTACCAATTATTGTCTTGGATGTGTGCACTGTGTGCTGGCTTCCATTTCTCTTCCCTTATCTATATCTTTGACACCTCTGAAATCTTGGTTCATCAAGGCTATCACAAACAATGCATTCTTACTGTGCATCTACTATTGGTGGCAGCGAGTAAAGCTTAGAGGATATAGTTTAAGGTAAAGGTCAGCCTACTGAAACAAAGTATGAACATACAAGTCTACCTATTGTACCAGAAGGCTATACACCCTGAAAATGTAAATATTTATCTGGAGGTCTCCAAATGCCATCTAGAAATAGGAGGTAAATTTGGGTCTAGGATTGAAGATGATGGGAAAGGGAAGAATACAGAGTCAGAAAATTCCTTTTAGATACTGGTAGACTGTTTTGATCATGGTGAGAGATTCAGCACAGAGGAAAAAGTGAGTCATATCAGTTAGAGTATGTACCATCATCAAGATGACTTCATTTTCCTGGGACACGGACAGATCCATGACAAAACCCAGTGTTACTGCTGGTTAATGATAGAAAATAATTAGTAGAGGTTCCAGTAAATCTGATGGCTACCCTTAATGGGTCCTTGGTATGAAGACTACATACTTAATACAAATGAACTTATGTGGAACTTATGTCAAAGTCATGACTGGCCAGTAAATATTTGGGCAACCATGTGCCAGAGTACTTAAAAAGACATTGGATGCATCAATCTCCATTTTAAATTGTTTCTCTTGGCTTTTGGTATGATAACATAAGAACTACAGCATTCTCTTTCTACTAGTGTGGAATGGGCTGTTGAGCCTAGAAGGCGACAATACTGTTGTGGTAGAGATAGATGGCTGCCTATCCAGACTCACCATAAGAGAACTCTAAATATTTGACACTCCAGATTCAAGCATCATGACCAATTGCAGGGCAAATAGCTGGGGTTATAGATTAAATGATGATGATGATGATGATGATACACTTTAAGGTTTAAAAAGTTCTTTTCAGATATTATCTCATTTGATCCTCGTGACAACCCTGGGAGGTAGGTGTTATTATTATCGCCATCTTACAAACTGAGGCAGATAAAGTTTAAGTGACTTGCTCCATCACACAGCTAGTATCTCAGATGGGATCTGAAGTAACATCTTCCTGATTCTAGGTCCAGCACTCTCTACTGCATCACCTAGCCAGCAACTTGTAGCTGGTGCTGATAGATTAACTGTAACAGGTCAAGTTGAGGTAGTAGTTACAAAATTTACAGTATACAGAACAGGCTGTTAGGGCATTTGATCCATTAAATAACCAAAGTTGCATTTTTTTTCAATAATGTACCTTCAAAGAAATTGTAATATCCAGAAACATAGAATATAGTGAATAAGATTCAGACCTGGGTGGATGGTCTGAAGATGCTATAATTTCTTATAGTCAGTGTGGAAAATGATGGCATATGTCATTTTTTTCAAGATGGCACTGCTCCATATCTCAAACAAAGTTTTAATTGTAAATATATCTAATGACGCATCCATTGTTTTTGTATTCATCAACTTGTGAGAAAAGTACTTCAGGGAAAATTCTTGAGGTCAGGGACTTTTTTCCCATTTGTATTTGTACCCCTTGCACAGAACAGTCCTTGGCACATAACACTTAATAAATGTTTGTTGATTAATTGATCTCTAAAAGGATGCTCTCTACAGAAAAGCAGATTTTAGCTCAGAATAAGGTAAAATTTCTTAGCAAGTAGAACTTTTCCAAAAGGGAATGGCCTGAAACAATTTAAAAAATAGTTGTTTCCTCATCCCTAGGGGGTCTTCAAGTAGAAGCTGGATAGCCATGTGTTGTGGATATTGTAGAGGATTCAGATGTGGGTTGAACTAGCTCAGTTCTTGGGTCATTTCCAACTGTGAAAGGCTATGATTCTGTGAGAAATTGGAGACATTCCTGTTCAAGATGAACTATTTCTCTGAATCTGATATAGTGAGATAAAAATCAAGGTAAACCAGTTCTTCAGCTTACTAAGTTCAAGGGGCTAATTATAAGAGTCAAGTCAAGCATTTATTAAGTGCTTACCTTGTGCAAGTGTTGAGGATACAAAGAAAAGGAAAAAGAATCCCTGCTTTCTAGGAGCTCACAGTCTAATAAAGGAAATGAAATACAATTATGTACAGATAAACTATATACACTGTAAATTAGAGTTAGTTTCAGAGAGAAAGCCACTAGCATTAAGGGAGACCAAGAAAGGCTTCTTTACATAAGTGGGATTTTAGCTGAGAAGCAAAGGAAATGGTAAGGAATCTAGCAGAGATGAAGAAGGAGAATATTCCAGGTGTGGAATTCAAGTGGAAATGTATGAAATAGGGAAATAATGCATATTGTTTTATGAACAGTAAGGAGGTCAGTACCACTAGGTTGTAGACTACATGGAAGGGAATAAAGTATAAGAAGATTGGAAATGTAGGAAGGGGTCAGGTGAGAAGGGATTATTTTCTCTCACCTATTCCTGAACAGCTGGCAGTAAATGATCTCTAAGTGGATATTTATGTGGTCAGTGTGATCATTGTGCTACTAAAAGAATCAAAATTCAAGTCACACCAATCACATAAAGCACTAGCCAATTAAAAGGCCTCTCAGAATTGTTTTATACACCTGGTGTCTCCTGGAAGGTTTTGGAGCTATTTCAGAAAACTAGTGAAAAGTGCCATCAGAGTAGACAAGCTAGGAACTTAGCAGCAACAGTTTCTTCAAACCCAGGAAATAATGTGAGTATTTCATGGAGGCAGGGATCACCTATGGACGTATAGAATCCACCTAATGAATCTTTAGAAACTCTACCTGATGTTCTAGTCCATATAAACTTTGAAAGCTTCAATTTGTCAAATAGTTGGTGCTGGCATAGGTAATAGTGAATGACTCAGAGCAATCTGCATATTGGACAAAGTCCTGGGAGTTCAAGAGAATGGTATCATTAATATAGTGCACCAACATCTGGTCCAGCAGATTTTAACACACTGAATTCATGAACCTTTGAAAAAGTAAGGAATTGTTCAATACAACTGGAATATGCTGGCATTAGTATGGATCATATAAGTTTAGTTTAGATCCCTATCACTTTGGAATGCCTCACTTCTCTAGATGCAGTGGGGACTATTTTATGAAATCATAATTATGTGACTAACTACAGCTCAAACTCTCATCCAGAGCATTCTCTACCAATAGACCAGGAACCAAAATTCAAAGAGCAAAGGTTTTAATAAGGACAGAATAACAAAGTAAATGATAAAGGGAAATCTGTCCCTCCTATGTACACACACCCACATACCCACACCCACACCCACACCCACACACACACACTCCACCCCCCACACACACATATACACACATGCAAAACAAAAAACCAAAAAGCCTTGGACAGCTCTCCATTTTGTTTCCCAAATGGAATATCTCTCACAGCTTTATCTCCCAGAAACATGTAGTTTCAATTTCATGTATGCCATTTCTATCTGCCATTTTGGGCTTCTCTTCCAAGATCCTACTATCATCTGGTATTGAGGATTTTTTTTCCTTAAAATAAATTTAATTGTTTAATATTTTATGGAATTGCCTGGTCAGCATGCCTGAGGTTTAATCAATAAATTTGCAACACATTTATTAGCTAGGCTCCCAAAAGGGCCCCTCTGGGGGCTATTAAGACTTTTTATTAAAACCATGATCCTCTTCTCCTCGTCCCAGACTCTCTAAGGCTATTAGGTTGGGGCAAGTAAACTCTTTCCTTTTCTTACCACATCCGTGGAAGTCTAGGCCACAAAAATTACCTTTAAGCTTTAATAAGTTCAAAGGAAGCAACTAGTAACAGTGGATGTGGATCCGGTGACCTTTATCCCTCATTCTTTATTACAGGAAGGTTGTCCTCTATGCCTTACATAGTATCAAAATGGATATGCTAACTACCTTGGTTTGCTTGAGCCACTCTCCCCACCCACCCCAACTATCCAGGTAACTGAGAAGAGTGTATGAGGACTGGCTGTATTAGCTAAGATACAGAGTAGCTTGACATACCAACAATCCTGTGCAATGACTGAGAGTAAACTCAACTGGATGTGCAGAAAATCAGCAACTCTGAAGCCAATTAAGCTCATACCAGCCTTGAAGCAGCCCCTGAGCCATTTGATGGTTTATGGACCTTCAAGAGACATTCTTATCTTCAGAGACTCCCTTAACTTTGGGTTATGGGCTCTCAGATCCTGTTTTATGGTTTTTGGAGACATTCCCTTACCTTATTGTTTGTATTCAAGCCTTGAACTCTCAGGACTGCTTATCACCAAGAATGACTTCTGATTTGTGCATCAAAGGGTCACAGTTACAACACTTAGAATTCTTCACTCCCCCTGTTTCCTGGATCTCCTCTTCCCCTTGCAAATGGGCCTCCCTGACTCATCCCTTTCTAGGACCTGCCCAATTCCTGCCTTTTCCCCCAATTCCCTGACTTCCTTTGTTTGAAAAGTATAAATTTCTAACCCTTTCCAACTCCCCTTTGAACAGATGAGAACACTGTCTCACTATTCCAGCTTGCAGCTCCTTCTCAGATAATAAATGCATTTATAATCTTTGTAAACTATGATCAGGACTGCGGTTCATTCCAGACCCCTTTTAGGATTTGGAGTTTCTTCTATTTTAACTGTTCATAGGGTTTTTCTATAACCACAACTACAATTTAACTATAGTAGTATTGACTTTTGGTACCCAGAGAAAGTTATATGATACCTAGAGGTACAATTTGGTAAATTTTATAGGCCCTAAAAATTATTCATCAGATCCGATACTGAGAGTACTATATCACTGAAAACCAGAAACGGAAGGGATGTCAGGCGCCACCTAGTACAAACTGGACCAAATCCCTCACTATGAAATGGCCAAAAAGGGTCATTTTGCCTTTGGTTGAAGCTCTCTATTGAGGAGGAACTCACTACTTTCTGAGGCAGTCCATTATACTTTCAGATACCTGTATTTGTTGGGTTTTTCCATATATCAAGCATAATCCACGTCCTTGAAACTTCAACCTACAGTTATTGGTATTGGCCTTTGGGACTAAACAGAATAAGTGTAATCCCTCTTACACAGAACAAGTGTTCAAACACTAAAGATGTCTATCATTTTCCCCTAAATTTTCCCTTCTTTACACTAAATATCCCTACTTATTTAAATCAGATTTCATTTGGCATGTTCTTAACCCAAAGAGAAAGCTATTATTCTTGATTAATCTTGGCTTTTTCTCTAATAGGGAGTGGTGCCTTCTGACAATTTTGTTTCAAGGTACCAACTTCTACTACTTATAGAATAACTTAATGCATAGCAAATGGTATAACTTTTAAATTCAAGATTCCAAGCAACTTCTTTCCCTTTATTCTTTTTCTGCTTACTTTCAAAAGTAAAAAAAGATTGATGAGAAGGGGAAAATAGAGTACATGAGTTATATATATAAGTATTTACGTGTTATGGACTTGTTTATTAATGTAATACAGTGAAATGAAAACTAGACATTGAGGTTTTGCTGGTTCTGTGACCCTGAGCAAATCACGTAATTTCTCTAGCCTCAGTTCCTCATCTGTAAAATTAAAGATTACACCAGATGCTCTGTAAGGTCCCTCCCAGCAGTGAAGTTCTATGACACTAAATGTCTATTGTAGGCATGTTTATATCTTCATAGAAAAAATCTTCAGGTAAGATAGGAAATTAACTGGACTTGTAGTTGATATCTCAAGCTTGATTTTACAAACTCTAGCTAACTAGTGACTGCTCATCTTAAGAAAATGACAATAAGAGAGTTAAAACAGAAATTCTCTTATCACCCCTCTGTTGAAGGCTAATTTGCAGATATTTAAGAATTTGTGTTACTAGGCCTTAGACATTTGACTTAGAATAATGCCCTTGAGGAAACAGTGTTACCTCTTCATATACCTTGAGACCTTTCCAGAATTTGGGATATGGACAAATGTACTCTACAGTAGTTTAAAAAGAGATAGCTTAGGGGCAGCTAGGTGGTGCAGTGAGTAAAGCACCGGCCCTGGAGTCAGGAGGACCTGAGTTCAAATGCGACCTCAGACACTTGACACATGTACTAACTGTGTGACCTCAGGCAAGTCACTTAACCCCCATTGCCCTGCCAAGAAAAAAAAGATGGCTTAGCATTTATGTAGTATTAGAAAGTTTGTAAAGCTCTTTACATATATTATTTTATTTAATCCTCACAAAAACCCTATGATGTAGGTGCTGCTATTGTCTCCACTTTTACAGATGGGGAAACAGAAACTGACTTAGGTTGAGTGACAAAATATAGAAAGAATAAATTAAAAGTAGTCTCAGAGGAGAGACACTAAAATTCAGGAGGACCGGTATCCTAATGCACAGTCATTTTCTAACACTAATATACTATTAATGAAGTTCTGAGTGGGTCCAACCATTCTTAAAAATAATTTGGAATTATGTGAGAAAAGTTACTTAACTGCTTGTTGTCTTTGACCCAACAATCTCTTTATACAGTAATTGGTCATTGACAGAGAGAAAAGTCCCTAATGTAACAAAATATTCATAACATCCCTCTGTGGGAGCAGAAAATTGGAACCAAGATGGGTTGCCATCTCCTGGGAAATGGCTGAACAAATAGAATTATATGGATTAAAAAGACTACAATTGCGACATAAAGAAACTATGAGTATGAGGAATTCAGAGAAACATGGCAAGATTTGTACAATGGAGTATTACAAAGAAAAGAGGAAAACAAACAATATACATAATGACTGCAATAAAGTAAATGAAAACAAGAATAAAAGGTAGCTAAATTCAAATTACTTGCAAAGAACAATTTTGGCTCTGGACAACAAATGATGAAACATTTCTTCTCTTAGCAGAGAGGCAGTGGGGGACTATGGTTGCAGAATGTCATACACACTGTCAAATAAAGTTTTTTTTTGTCAATTGGTTTTGCTCAACTGGTATCTTTATCATAAGCTCAATGGGGGATTACAGCATGGGGGTAGAGTGAAGGGCTATATACCAAGAAATGATTATTATTTTAAAAACAAAAGGTACAGAAAGAAACAAGGAAGTCATTGCTTACTTCTATATTTAATTTAAAAAAAATAAAAAGAGACAGTTTCCAGTCTTTCTTTGGAACCATGAACTAACTCACTAACACTCTCTCTTCCCCTCTCTCTGTCTCTCTCTCTCTGTCTCTCTCTCTCCCCTCCCCTCCCCCACTCAGTTTTAATGAGAGCACTCTGGATCTCAGGCCACAGGTTTCCCCTCCCCCCCAACTCAGGTAGAAATGGTTATTGCTTACATAAGACAGGGCACATGTACTGGCCTTGTTGAGTCTTTGGCATTGTGTCTTTTTGTTTTTGCTTTGTATCTTTCCTAGAACATAGGTGGGCAATCCTGAGCTGGACATGCCTAATTTTGATGGCAGCCTTGTGAGTCCCAGACATCAAGAGCTTTTGGGTCATCTCTCTGTTGGAAGATAACATCAAAAGAAATTTTCTACATCAAAAAGGATGACAACTGACAGGAGAAGAAAGCCAAGTTCTGGGCTTATTTCCAGGGGCAGTGATTCCCCAGCCTGTGTCACCAGCAGTGTATAGCTCAGAAAAAGTAGGGCAGCACAAAGCCCAGCACAGGGGATTATCTCTAGGCCTTTGCATGGGGGATGAGAGGAAAGCCCTATGCTGGCAATGGTGTAGCAATGCCCATGTACCTAAACTGGTGAGATTAATATCCATAGGGCAGCAGCTAGGTCCATAGCAACACTCCATCCATCATGATGAGGGGAGTAAGTCCAGGCCCCTTCATGATGGGAGGTAGAGTGGAGGTTGGGGGAGCCGGGAAGGAATTACAAGGAGCCCAGCACAGAAGGGCAGAGTGAAGCCCCTGTATTGGCAGTACTCAACACAAGACAGGGCAGTGGAGATACCTGAAATAACACTCAGGTCCAGATACAGGCGGGACACAACACAATATAGCGTTGTTGGCACAGTCAACAGCAAGAAACATTTATTAAGCACCTTCTATGTGCCTGGCACTGTATAGGCCTCAGTGGCAATAGCAGTGGGCCACTGCCCACTGGCTTGAGCCACAGTGGAAGTGGTATGGTTAGAGCCACAGACCTCTAGCACAATGTGGGCTGTGGCACAGTGATAACAGAGACACATTGTATCTGTGTTTACTGTAATCTAGAATGATTGGCTTCTGCACATTGCTACTAATAGACATCCAGTAGTCCCTGGACAGTTTCTTCCCCAGAGGGCTTGGCAGACCAAGGAGTGGCTGTGTTGGGAGGTGACTTGCTTTCTGGTGGCAGGGGAGAGGTAAAGTAGTCTTCTCAGCCCCTCACATTAGAGGGACAGTAAAGAAAAGGTCTCTAATGGGACAAAACTCTGGTATCACACCTCCACGAAGTTCCAGAGAGAGTGAGTTCTTAGCTGATAAACCACCGAGCACATGACACAGCAAGGTGATCCTTGATCATTACCTTGGCATTAGGACAGGCTACAAGCAAGAGGATCTTTTAGCTGCAGGACTCAGGTGATGAGGATAGATGACAACAGCAAGTGTCATCATTTGCACTGGAGCCCTGATATTCCTGGTGCTGCTCCTACCCGTAGTCACCTCTTTCCAAAAAGGAGACCCATTGTGAACTGCAAATATATGGCATCACCCTTACCCAACACATGGACCAAATCTCTTAGAACTATCATTCGATCCCAAAATGAGATGTAGGGCCTGGGATTTTAGGTCTTTGTTCTCCCATATTCAATTACTTATTCAGGGCACCATTGCAGTTTTTAAAAAAATCATGTTTTGTGTCTGTAGTCTTTATGTTTTTGTTTTTTTTTCTTTTCCTCTTTCAGTGCTGCCTATGTTAGTATATGTCTCACATGTCTTGTTTTGTAACGGCCCTACAGTCATTCAAGTGATGAAAATTCTGCTAGAAGACCATTAAACCCTTAGCACCAAGGGGTAAGATGTGGTAAGAGCAATATCCCAAGACCTTTAACCCTCCCCTCACTTTCTACTCCCCTCCCATCATGCAGGTTGGGCTAATTTTTTTTTTAAGGCACTGACACTGTCTTTGAGATTCAATTGGATCAGGGGACTGAGGCTCAGGCCATTGGCATATCTTCCTTGTCTCTTCAATCTAAAACATTCAGGATGTCCTGGGCTGAGGCTACTCCGTCAGGTTTCTATAGAACAGAAAGACAACCAGTACTGACTCTGAATGTCTTCCCCTTCTCTCTGGCTAAGTAGACCTCTTTTGTTAGCTGTTAGATAAATTTTAAGTGTCTGATTTCATTACGGTTTCAGACCTAAAATACCAGGACACTCACTCGAATAAGACCCTATCCAGGACACTCTGTTTTTGGCCAAGGATAACCAGGCTAGTTTGGTCTGAGTAGGCTAGGAGAATGCCTTAGATTTGGAATCCAAGAGAGGAGCTCCAGCCTCTCATTTTTTGGTGGTGGTAGTGGTGTTTGTTTTTAAACTCAGGTGACCAGGAAGCTATACCTATAGCTTGATCTCTAATGCCCTGAACCAATTAAATCTCAAGTATATTCTCAATGCCTTTAAGGAACAACTAGCCTCACTTGCATGGGGTGAGGCCCTAAGACTTTGCTCTCATCAGACCCCATCCTTTGGTGCTAAGGTTTTAAAGGTCTTCTAGAAGACTTTCTTTCACTTAAAAGGTTTATGGATGAGCTGAATGAAAAGGCAGAGAGATAGAGTTTCTGGGTAACTAATTATCAATTTATGAATTAGGCTAACTGACAATAAATTGATGGTGAGTAGTTTTTCTTGGTAATCAAAGACAAAACCATGGAGATCACTGAATGCTTAAATGCCTTTGGAAAAGGGGGTACCCCTGACGGGTAAAAAATCAATATTGATTGATGAACAATCAATGAGGGAGTAGGCTTTCAAATGAGGATGTGGGCTGAAAGTCTTCAGCTCCTCCTGCTGAGGTTGAGGCTTGATCCTGAGACTCAGCTGCCTCCAGTAATCTGGAAAAAGGAATCCATCTCTACCCAGACTGCTTCATTTTCTCCTTCATGAGCTGGGTTACCCTCAACTTTAGTGCAGGGGTGCAAGGATTTGGGCTTAGTGCTTTGGGGCTGGAATTCATCTAGATTAGATTTTGTTTATACTTTAAACAAAAGTAAGGTCTTCTAGTTGGGTGGGGTCCTGCCCAAGATCCAGGATTATGTTCCTGAAGATTTGGGCAATGTCATCTATCAGCAATGTCTTTCAGAGACTGACTGACTTACAGGGGCTGGTCCCTGAATGAGGACATAAAGAGGAAAAGCCTTAATCCTAATTTAGTTATTGGTTATTAATATAAAGAAAAACAATCACTTCTCTCATGGACTGTTACTAAACAACCCTGACATCAAAGATGCAAGGACCTTGACTCAGGAGGCACTGAAGGGGGGAAAAATAAACCCAGTAAGCTAACAAAAACAAAACATGAAAAAAATATTGTGAGAGCTCCCTGAAGGAATGATTGAATGGGTGAGAACAAAGACTAGAAATCCCAGGCCTTACTTCCCACTTTTAAAAGAACAGAAAAAATGGATCTAAATGATATGGTATATATGATTGATGATGCCAAATAATTTCAGTTCACTGTAGTTTCCTGATATAGAGAGGTTACTATGAGTAGGATCTGCATCAAGTACATTAAGGCTACTGCACAGGTGATAACAGTTACTGAAGTCACTGATCTTCATCATAGATTGGGTCATCTGTAGTAAGGTGACTAAAAGATCATTACCTTCCTACATGTAGCCTGTTAGGGTTGGTAGTGGGAATCATTCTGTACTGCCAAGGCCTTCCTATCTTGTTCTTCCCAGGAACATAGGGGTAGCGTGGGTGTGTGGATTTTAGCCCTATTAGATGCTGCTTATAAAAGAATGCCCCTTTTCTTCCAGTAGGGAGGGGCTGAGCAGACTTTTTCACTTTCCCCATCACAAGAAGGCAAGCTATCTTGAAAGAGTGCCACCCTTTGGAACTCTAAACTCTCTGCAGAGTAGCTGTCCAAAAAAAAGACCCACCAGGTATTGTACTGGTAGAGAGGCTCTATCAGTCCTAGATTATAGTAAAATAAAAGGGGGATGGGTTATATTAGTGTCCAAACCAATGCCCACTCTGGTAAGGTTTGAGTCTTTGCCCACTTTGTTGCCAGTAGGATCTGCTTCCAAGGGATCTAGGCAGACAGTTTCACCTCCTTGTCACCAGAAAGGGAATACTTTCATGCATGGGGGACAGCATTGCAAAGACAGGAAATAGAATATTGGATGTAGGGAACATCAAGTAAGCCAGTTTGGCTAAAATGTAGAGTTTGAGAAGGGGAGTAAAAGTTTAATGAGCCTAGAAAGATTGATTGTAAAAGGTTTTCAATGTTTTTTTAAATTTTATCTTAGAGGAATTAGAAAGCCAGCAAAACTTTCTGACTGAGTGACAAGATCTGTCCCATGATTCAGGAATATCACTTTGGTGTATGGCTATACGGAAGATGGATTAGAGTAGAGAGAAAGACTGGTGCAGGGATCTGATTAGGAGCTACTGTAGGCTGAGTCTGTCTTAGAGAGCTGGTTTGGTGCTTCAAGTCTGAAACTTGAACAAAATGAGATACCCATGGGATATCTAACAGTTAACAAAAGGAGGTTGACTTAACTATAGCATGGTATAAGGTTAATGGGGAATAAGATCTTCCCTGCCCATCAACAGGCTTCATGTGGAGCTCATTAATGGAAGCTTGCTTGCTTGCTTGTAGGAAGGCTTACATACTTTTTGTTCATTTCTAATTAGGCACTGAGTCAGGAGGGTTCTAGCTCCAAGCCTATTAGCTGAAAGAGTATATATTCTGAGAGGTGAGCTTCTGCTTTGGGGGCTCACTTACAAGAAGGATCTTGTGATTCCCTGGTTGAGACTCTGAGTGTTTGTATGCTCAGAGCTCCCTGACTTCTCAGAAGTAAAAGCTCTCTCACTCCAGTGGTGAATGTAAAGTACATATATATATATATATATATATATATATATATATATATATATATATATATATATATATATATATATATATATATATATATATACACAGAGAGAGAGAGAGAGAGAGAGAGAGAGAGAGAGAGAGAGCAGTTTTGCTTTGATTCAGGCAGTAGAGCCCTGTCTGTTGGTCTTTATTTCTCTTCTCTGTATTTTTTTTCTGTTTAATTAAAGATGATTGTTCACCCCTGAAACAGCTGTCTTTCCTAGTAAAGCAGACAAAAGAACCTGCACTAGCAGTCATCCTGGGTATGCCAATGTGGTTGCCGTCACACATGGAAAGGATACTCAGCTAGGCTATAGCTCTGTCAGGTAAATGTAGGCCCTTCTCATCTCCATATGGAAACACCTCTGGTCAGTAAAGTATATTGAGTGTGGTAAGTCTCATGGTACTTCAGTGTCTGAAGGGCACTGACTACCAATGGGCAGGCCTCTTTTATGCCTTTAGGTGATCAGAAACTCATATTAACAACCGGAACCTTAGGCCCTGAACCAATCAAGTTTCAAGGATAGCTTCTCTTCCTTTTAGGGGAAAAAATCCTAACCTAATCCACATGGCAAATACTACTCCTACCCCATAGGTATAATAGTAATTAAAGGTGGGATTTTTTGCTGTTGACCTTTAATGACTCTGGCCTTTGTTTGAATGGGGCACATAAAGTGGGATGTTTTTGTATTTCTCAGCACTGAGACAATTGGGAGCCATTGATTTGTATCTGATGTGATATTGGGGGTGGGGAACTTCTCCACACCCAGCCTGGGTGAGGTTAAGTCCCTGAACAAGATATATAAGCACAGAGGTTAGCGTCCTCTTGGAGCTCTGAGTCACAGCAGGAGTGGCACATGACTATGGGCCAGCCATTATAATGAGCTCCCTGGCTGTACACCCAGATGTTGATAACTACAAATTGTATTTGGTCCGTAATTCAGGCTGCTAGTTTTTTCGCCTGAAGTAATTAAATGATATTTGTATGCAGGATTAAAGTAAGATTGTTAACCCCTTAATGCTGCTTTCCTTAATAAAGCAGATGAAAAGGACCTGAGCTTGCAGCATTCTGTGAGCTGGTTGTTGTTGGCTTTACACCCTCACAGCAGCTGCTAGTCGGATTGTTGATACAATAGGCTAGCTTAGCAGCACAGACTAAGTGATGACAGCCTGAACTAGGGTGACTGCAGTATAAATGGAGAGAAGGGAAGAGATGTCTTGAGAAAAATTGTGAAGGTAGAATCAGCAAGTCTTGACAACTGATAGGAGGTAGGAGGTGGTAAGGAAGAGTGAAGAGTTGATGACTGAGACCTTTTAACCTGGGTGAGGCGGAAGGATAGTGGTACCTGCAAGGAGAAACAATGAAGTTCCTAAGAGGTGTGAGTAAGATGATAAAGAGAATGAGTTGTGTTTTGGATGTTAAGTTTCAGGTGACTATTGGTCATCCAAGGGAAATATCCAATAGGCAATTGGTAGTACAGGATTGGAGCTCAGGAGGGAGACTAGCAGTGTACTCTTAGATCTAAGTCATTTGCAAAGAGACCATAATCAGAGCTTAAATACGTGTTCACCCCCTCTCACCCTCCTCCCACCCCAAGCAACTGGTTCATTCTTGTGCTGGTATTAGAAAAAGTATAGGACTACATAAGCCAAGAGTCTACTAGCTCTCCAGCCATATATAAGGAAGCAGCATGGTACAATGAAAAGACCACTGGCTTGGGAGACAGAGGACCTGGGTTTAAATCTTACCTCTGATATTTACTACTTGTTTGACCTTAAGCAAATCATTTAACCTCCTTATACCTGTTTTCTCATTGGTAAAATGAGAGGTTTGGACTAGATGCCTCTCTTTCAGCTCTAGATTTCTGACTTTTCTATTCTCTATTTCCTTATTTACAAAATAAGAGTACAACAGAGGATTATTAAGGTCCCTTCAATTTCTAACATTGAGACAATTTTAGTCATGATGATGTAGTTTGCACTTGGACACAAAGTTTTAAGATGTATCATAATGGTCTCTTCTATTTCTTCTTTGCTTTTTATGTTGCCATGGGAGAGAACTACTTAGCTACCACAGCCTCCATGCTAGTATTCAGTTTCTTTACATCCCTTATGGGTCAGAAGGAACTTGGGACACAGAACTCAAAGCTACAATTAATACTATTTCAACTACTTTATGAGTAAAAAGTTTTGTGGGCTAGCTTGGACACTGAACAACCCTTTTATAGCATTGTTTCTATAGGAAAATCATTCAAAGTTCAAATAACTGACTTGCAAACAGTATTTAATATCCATAAATAAAAGTTTTCTATCTACCCTCTGGCTGTATTCAAGGGGATTTGGGCCTAAAATGTCTTAATATAGTTGCCAAATAAAGACCAATCCAGATTTCTGGGCTCACCTCTCCATATGCTACAGATTGCTTTATTCTACAGAATTTATTATTTAGGACCACCATTTGTTATTGGAGTCTTGTTAAAATAAAAACAGCTAAAAGGCAATATTATATTATGAATACAATTATTTTAAGAAGAAGGACAAGAAGGATATCTGGAAAATATTTAGAGCCAAATTTTTTTTAAAAATCAAATGTAAAGGAAAATAAAAGTTTGGGAAATATATCTGGAGAAAATAAATGCAAAAGCAGAAAAATTGAAATGTCATCAAAGTTCAAGTATATGATCTCCTTTATTTCTAAGGCAATACATATTCACCCAACCTTGGTAAATGATTTTGGAATCAAATGAAAGTAAGGTTTCAAAATATTTGTTAAATTACCTTAAATCAGAGTTACTGAATACCCTGACATAAAGTTTCTTATTTTTGAACATCAGGAATTAGATGGCCAGCCATTTACTAAGGATGAGAATACATCTGTCCTTAAGTTGTATATGAGTGTATTTAAAATAATTTAACTTATTTTTGTAAATCTGACTTTATGTAGTTAACTAGAATCAATAGGAATATCTTTTTTTAAAAATAAAAAGAACATTTCCAGAAGTTACTAAACCAAGGAGTCTGAATGCCAAAGCCTGCTAGCATTCTTAAAAATAAAAGTTTTGATTAAAGAAACTTATTTGCTTTCAATAAAGCTTAGATACACTAAAAATTTTTATTAGGCAGAATGAGAAAAACTAGGAATGCCATCTGAAAGTGGGGGAAACTTTTATGAATACACAACTAGCATTTAAGACACAGGAAACTAAAACTAAGCATTTAAGACACAGGAAACTAAAACTATCTTACAGAATCTGTACCATTTCATATTTATTTGTAATAAGAAACCATGTGAATTTTGCCATAACTAACTTAAAAGAATTCAGGATTGGAAAATAGAACCACTAAGGCAGGCACCCTTATATGAGCCGGCAAGCCTCAAAAGATTACTTATATAGTGATTTAACTCTATCTCAAATGAGATAACATGTTAGGTGTTTTGCAAACCTTAAAAGTACTAATATAAATGCTAGAAGGTAAGCGAACCACAGCTTGGGGAAAACTTCACTTCGAAGATGAAAATAACAGTATTAATGAGGTAATTGGAAAGAATCATTGCAGAAAAAAAAGTAAACAAAACGTTAAAATGAAAATAGCATTAACTGAATATTTGATGGTTTTTTTTTTTTTTTAGTTCTAAGATTCTGTTTAGAAGAGACTAACACAATTTCCCTCCCCTCCCACTTTTTTTTTTAACACAAGGAGCGAACATTCAAATTCATTAAAAAAAAAATTCAATGTCTACTAGAATGAGCGCAAAATAATGGCATGCCATCGGTATTAAATAATAATCATTCTTTTTGGCTGATTTGCTTTTTGCCAGTAGTTTTGATATAGATGGGAATTCTTTCTGTTGAGAAAAAAAATGTCCCCAGTTATCGAAAATCATCGCTGGGCTGCGCTCGTTATCTAGGGGCCCAGCCACCAGGGTGCCCCATTTCCCGGGCCTGGTGCTTAAGCACAGGACTCGGGGCTACCCAGACCCGAGACGCAGCCATGCATCGCCCCCACCCCCCACCCAGCCAGCCCTTGGGGCGCCAGGACGGGTTCTCCGAGCCTCGAGCCAGCCCTGGATCTCTGGGAGACCCAAGATGGCCTAGCTAGGGGATGGACGTCTGGACACCACACCATCGCTCTCGGCTCGTTGGAACGTAGGAACTAAACATTCAAACATGGGGTCAGAAAAATTCAGGCAGTGAAACGATCGTCTGGCAGGGGGCGGGGTGGGAACGAGTTTTTGGGACGCGACACTGAGCGAGGAGGTCACGAGGGGGCGGTCAAGCCGCAGGCCAACCGGCCCCCGATCCGTTCCAGCCCAGCGGAGGCGTAGGATCAGGGGAACAAGAGGGGCGGGGACGGAAGGATGGAGGGAGGGCAACTGGCGCGGGAGACACGCGGGACTGCGCAACTGTCCCCCGGCTCTCGCGCGGCACCGCCTCCGACACGCCCTCTCTCCTTTTCCCCCCTCCCCCCTCTCCCCGGGCGCGCCGGCGCGCCGTGCCGTCACGTGACGTCTCCGCGCGTCCACGGGCTCCGCGCTGCGGGGTTGTTGGCCGGAGAGAAAAGACTGCGAAGTGGCCGCGGCGGTAGCCCGGAAGGTGGGGGCCTGGGAGAAGTCGGGGTGGCCCGCGGCGGGCGGGTGTTGGCGCGAGGGGTCCACGAAGGAGCGTGGGAGGGAACTCCCAAGTGTCACCTCTTCCTTCCTTTCTCCCCCACCCCCCCTTCCGCACCCTTCCTTGTCCCGTTCGCCTCCGTGACGTGCCGGGGTTCGGTCGCTCGAGGCCGGAGGGGGTCGGGTGGCTGGGGGCAAGGGGTGCGGGTGCGTAAGCCCGACGTCCTTGCTGTGTCGCGCGCTTTGGCAGGCCGACTGGCCGTGGGGAGGACGGGGATGGGGTTGGGTAGCCCCCGGATCCCAGCTTCTTTCTTTCTTTCCTGCCTTAGCCAGTTCCGAGGGCCAGAAGCCGGCGGCGGCCGTGGCCTTGGCCTCTGTCTCGCCTTCGGCTGTCTCTTTAGACGTAGGAAGGACACCGGCAGCGGCTGTTCCCGGTGCGAGAGGCTGAGCAGCGGCCATGCTGCTCCGCGGGGGGCAGAGAGGCCGGGGCGGTGTCGGCCTCGGCCCGGGAGGGCTTATTGGTGGTGGTGGTGGGAGTACGCTAAGTCCCCCGGGCCGTGGGCTGCGGGTAGCCCAGGGTTGGGGTAGGCGCTGTCTCCTGGGACGTCACCCCACCCTCCCTCCAGCTCGGGGTACGTTTTCGTCCCTGACCTGGGTCTATAATATTGTGACCAAGGCCCGGAATATGGTTCCGGACGCGATCTTGTTATTGGTTTGGAGAAACTAGTGCTAATTGCCCCTTCCCCCCTCCTCCCTTTCTTTTGCCTGTGCTGCCCAGAGCTCCGCATCCATCCCTGGGGAGGCTGCTCGCTCGCCCGCCCACTTCCCTTTCCCAGTTCTATCTCGCTTTGCGGACTCGCAGACCTTTGTTTTGGTGGGAGTTGAAGCAAGCAGCTGATCAGTCTTTGAGAAAACTGCCGAAATTCAGAATTCACCTGGTGCTTCAAAACACAAAATATGCTTTTGGATCCTAGGCTTTCTCTAGGTGCTGTGGTTTGCCGGGTACAGACTTCTCTTCACTCTCCCTCTCTTCTCTAGCTCTCTTATTTCCCTTCCTCTCCTCTGTCTGTCTCTCTGTCTCTCTCTCTTTCTTTCTTTCTCTCTCTCCTCTATCTCTCTCTCCCCACGTTTCTTACAAAAGAGTGTTGTTTTCTTCCATTGTTGTAGCTTGTTTTGTTCTCTGAAGGCCTCTGGAGAAAGGCAGATTTTGAGGGTGCGGGGAGATGGAACAGTCTTCATGGGTAAAATTTGAAGATGTGTAAGTTTTTTCATGTACTGACAGAATTTGCAGACTAACGAAATGGATTTCGAATTCACTCATTTTGTGTGATGATGCTTTGCTCCCCCCAGGAGTCCTCTGGCTTTGTTAAAGTGGCCCCTTAAATCTTCTATTTTGGAAGTGCATACATGCTACTTTGGCTAGATCCAAAACATTGAGGTGAAAGGGAACTGAGTCAAAACGCTACACAATCAACTAAAAGAAATACTGTGTCTCATATATGATTGTCGGAGCCCGGCATTTTTCCTCTACATTTGTATATTTCCATCCCTTTAAAAATAGAACACTGAAATTGTGAGGAGTTGGCTTTCTATGTGGTCACTGGAACTAGCAGGCTTATGAAGATTGTTTTTAAATGAAATTATTGTTTTAGTAACAGCAGATAAATATATTTACAATTTTTCCCCTGTGGTACAGAGAAAAACTGAGAAAATAGCTGGGATTTGATGAAAAGAGGTCAAGTAAATCATTTAAGAAATAAACATTTGATGTTGATGGTACTTTTAAAAACTGAGCTTTAATTTGCCAATGCAAGTGTTAAATTTTTCGTGTTGCTAAATCTAGTACGTGTTTTTACTAGCGAATATGGAATTGGCCAGAGTGAAATTGTAGACAGAATAGAAATGTATGGAACTTAACTAAATTTTATCTGTTTTTTTGTTAAGTCTTTTGTTATCTCTGAGATATCTGTTGGATGTTAATCATTTTAATTGGATTGTAGTGGTCATATAAGATAAGCTTCTAAATGTTGAACTGAGGTAAAAAGATAGGAGTATTTCATTTTTTTCTCCTATTATGTGGGTCAATTAGGGGTGTATAATATTTTCCATTGGCGTAATCAGTTACATTTTTTCCTACGCACTCCAAAGTAGTTTCTTGAAATGATGGAAGATAATGGAATACAGGGTTTTTAAAATTTTTGCATTTAATGTAAATTCTACAACTATAATTTCTGTGCTTTCCTTGATAAGATGAAATTCCTGACCCACTTCCAGCTGGAAATTACGGTTTGAGCTATTTTTATTTTCATTGAGGTTAAGAGAGTTTGATGAACCATCTTTTTTTCCCCCTTGTATCTGTTTATGATCCCTGATCACAGTTTTCCAAAACAACTGGGTAAGTTAAGAGTAGACACCACCAGCTCCTTAACATAGCTTTAACCAACTTAGCATATTTATTGTAGAATCTTAGGTCAAAGATTGAGCTCTGGAAGGGGCTTTAGAAGTTATTTAGTCTAGCACCTTCATTTACAAAAGAGGAAACTGAGGCCCCAAGAGATTAAATAACTTGCCTAGGATCACAGTGACTATATAGGACATCTGACAACCTGGAACTATTTGGTTAATTAAAAAAAAAAAGCTGTTAAATGTCTGTCTAGTCTGGGCACTTAGAAACCTTAGAATTCTATAGCTGGATTGGAGCATTAAAGACTGTCTTGTCAAATTTCATCTAATCTGAACCCCTCATTTTATATTTAATCTAGAGTTGTTCCTCCTTATCTTACAGGTGACATATGTCTTTAGAAGTTAATTGATTTGCCCAAGGTTACACAGCTAGTTTTTGATAAGAGCCTTTCATATTTATAAAAATATTTGCAGATCATCAAATTGATTTTTTGGTTTGATTAAAATGCAGAATGTGAGAAGACCTTAAATTTTATGAAATAGGATACAGCATTGACATTTTAAAGAGAGAATTTAAATCCTTAATGTCCCCCAAGTTAGAAAGATTAAGTAGAGTGTCAAACTATGAAGGAAAAGTTTTTCTTGTTAAATGAAGTTGTGGCCTGTGGCTGGAAGAGGTACAATACAGTTAATTGAAATTGGTTTTAAATCAAGACTTTTGCTGTAAAGCATAATATGTACAGTAGCAAATGTTAGCCAACATTTTAGTAGAAGATGATAGTAGAAGCTAAATGGAAACATTAGGCCATTCATTTCCATCTAAATGGGGAGAGCTAGTTAGAGAAAGAGAGAGAGCTGGAGAGAGGGAAATTTCAGGTTTATTTGCTAGCTAATACCAATTTTCTCTTTGCTTTTGCTTCCCCAACCACTCCCTTAAATTTAATCAGGGTTAATTTCAGGTTAAGTGTTAATGAGGTTGAAAGGTTAACTTTTTTCTCATAATTTGCTTTAATTTTTAAAAATATAAATTTGGGCGGGGGTGGAATATTTTTGACATTTGAAAAAATATCTTTTCCATTAGAGAAGTCGGGGAAAAGCTTAACAAATAATGTATATCCTTTTGCAATATTAGATAATTTTATATCTGTCCACTAATTAGTACCATTTTAAAAGACAAAAAGTAAACATTTCTCTTATGAACACATTTAATTTTTCTAACAGAAATACCCTGAATTTTTTTTAGAGCTTTGATGGAAACGACAACATTGTCATCTTTAAGTTAACTGGTGATATGTCAATAATGCTAGGTAAGTAATAGTTAACTTTAAGTAGTTCACTTAGGTATGATTTCCTGTGTGTGTGTGTGTCTGTGTAAGAGAGATTTTTCCATTAGGTGAACTATTTATTTTATTAAAGGCAGAGGCCCTATATATGCACTGTTCTCTCTCCTTTTTTCCTTTTTTCTTTTTTGGTAAAGACTCCATGTCAAGGAACAAAGAGATCTAATTTTAGTTTTCTCTCCTGTCAGCTTTCCTAATGATTCTTTCGTTATGTAGGTGCAAACAGGCACTGAAAGAAGAGAAAAGAGCGGGGGTCATATATAGCCTACAGAGTTCTAATTAGTCCCTAAATCAAAGTATTGTTGTAATCACTGCTTTTGTAATTAAATCCAATTGAGCATTTTGATTTATAAAGTAGCATTGATGCGCAAATGCTTTGGATTGAGTTTATATTAGATGACTTTCTAAGTTTAAAGTTCATTCCTCTTCTAAGATCATTTTTTTAAGGTTGCTAATTTTCTGTAGTTCTGTGTTTGGACTCTTAATAAGTTTACTTATGGATAAATCCATATATATCACCTTTAGGTCAAAAGTAAAAGGTAATTCCCCCCCCCCCCCCCATCATTCAGTAAAGGTGGGGGCTTTGTTAATACGTTTTCTATCTTTAATGATAGTGGCTATACAAAAACACTTGGCTCCACTAATTCCTTGCTTGTGACCTCCAATACATTGCTTGATTTCTCTAGATTTTAGTTTTCTCATCTCTAAAATGATGGTTGGACTAGATATCTCATTGACCTCTTAATATAGATTGTTCCCTTGATACATATTTAATTGGCCAAGTTGAAGTTTAGGCATGCCTAAATCATTCACAGCTTGGCATATTGAGCCCATTTTATAAATCAGTTCATTTTTAAAGAGGTTGGCATTTTAGAGTGTCTTCAGCTTTTGATTTTGAATAGTTTGTGGTATTAAATTGCTTGTACCATTGCATGAAAAAATATCTTATATTTGACCACTTGTTTTGCTTCACTGGATTTTTGACAATCTTTATTCTGTACTCTGGATTATGCCTAGGGATGTGGATGTTGGAAAAACCACTATGACTCCCAAGATTTGGTAATATATGGAGAGACTGAAATATTCCTGATAATACAGATTGTGAACTGTTTAGTTACAGGGATTGGTCAGGGTCTTCATTCAGGGCTTTGTTTTTTTTTAGATGATTTCATCTATATGGGCAAATTCAGGTGAGAAAACTTCTACAAATACAAACGGTAGTTTTTCTGCAACTCAGTTTTAGGGAATTCCGTGGGGTAATTAATAAGAGGTTAGGTGATTTATCCAGGGTCACACAGCCCATACATGCCAGAGATAGGACTTGAATCCAGGTCTTCATGGCACCATGCCTTGACGTTTAGGTATAGTCTGTAGGTTTCCACAAGGTATGTTCAGATTGTTGAATGATTTTTGGAACAAAAGCAAATGAAGCTATTATGGCCCCAAAAGGTGCCTTCGGAAAGATAACTTAGATATGAAATAATTTTTAAGAATGTGCCCAACCCTCTGTGACTGTTATAATTAAGATGATCTTAAATGATATAGCCCTGTGAAAGAAGAAAACAACAGAACCATGAGGATTTTGAAAATCAATGGATAGAAGTTGTAAAGGTAGCTTTCCCCATTGAAAGTGATATTGGGCAAGTCACTTAGTTTCAGCTTCAGTTTCCTTATCTGTAAAATGAGGATGGTAGTACCTATCATACATACAATGTATGTATCATACGCTGTGAAGACTAAATGTGATAATACATGAAAAGTGCTTTCAAATCTTGTATAGATGTTAGTTGCTATATTTTTGCCTCATAAGAGGTCTCTCAAACAATGGTCATTTGTGTGGGTAAATCACAGCTTTTTTGTTTTATAGATCTTAAAAAGAGGAAAGGAAAAAGAGAGACACCAGCTAATGCAATATGAATTTGTTAAAAGTTTGTGTTTTTTTAATCCTCATTCTTGTGCTGGGATTTCACCCATTTTTATTTAGTATGTGAGACAAGTATTCATAAGACCTTTTTAGAACTATTCCATGATCACAATACTCGGAGCCAAATTAAGAGCCCAAATTTGTGAGCCTCCTAAAGGATCCTCTAAAGAATATTTAGAAATTTAAGAAAGCCACTTGATCCAGAGAGAGGTTTATCAGATTAGGAAATCTCATTAAGCACCAACCAGATACTTGGTTTCAGTTCTTAAAGGCTTGTCTCCAGAAATGGTTAAGTAAATTAATAGAGGATTAATAGAAATAGAGTAATTGAATTAAGAAGCTTGGAAATGAGTACAAGGAAGGCAAATTTTGCAATAACATCAGTCTTTTTATATAGTCTTCACAAATTGCTGCTTTGGTGTATGATCAAAAAATAAAGTGTAATGAAAATTAAATGCTAAAGACGTCAATAAAAATGTGTGCATTTTGGAGGAAAATGTTAGGCTATATCCGATATAAATTCCTGGTGGTATAAATCATGATTTCAATTAGTAAAAATATTTGATTTTTTTAAGGGTACTATTCTGCCCTTAATAAGGTTCTTAAGGATAGAGAAATAGGGTTGTTATTATTAATAACAAAAGTAATACCTGAAGTGTTCGGCTATTAATCTGATATTATGCAAGAACTAAGAGTCCCACGTAAGTTTTACCTATTTGATACATACCTTTAAGTGACTCAATGACTCTTAGCCATTTTATTGGTATACTAAACATAATTTCCCCCTTTAACAATGAGCTCATCTTTATAGACATGAAATACCCTGCTGTTCTTTAATTCAATGATGACCTTGAGGGGCTATTGATGTGTTTGATATTTAGAGTTGCTTGTCCATGAATGATTCCGTATTGTCATACTCTTTTCATTCTCATACTTTAAAAAATAATTTTTGTCACTGCCGTTATCTCTTTGTCCTTACTTGTCACACCTCCCAATTTCTAAGGTGTTTTGACTTCTTGACAGCTGAGGACCCAGATAATTGTACTTTGGAATTCTGTGTAAAATAAGAACAAATAGTGAGAGATGTGTAGGCTCTGCTGCTAATAAAGAGAATGATTTTAGTATGCATTGTGGAAGGTCCAGTTTGCCTGTTGGAGGTCTTTTTTGCTTCCAAGTTGTGTGGAAAGATTTCCAGATAACTAACTTTTGGTTAAGTAAGGTATTGCTGTATTGCCATTGTACTATATAGCCTAACTAATGAAAGATTTGAATGTACATTTGTCTCATTTTCTCTTAAGTTGCAAGCTCCTTCAGGGCAAGGATCGTTTTTTAATGTACCTTTGTATCTATCTCTTCCAGTTCCTAGCGTAGTACCTTTCACACTATAGATACTCAGTTTAATTTTTTTTTTAATCTAAGACTTAATTCTCTGGAAGTTTTACTCTCTCAACCAGAAAATATAAATATGTGTGAGACTTTTAAAAATTACATTTCATTTTTTTTGTCACCTATGCCTATTTCCCTAATTGAGAATGAAGGGGTCAGGAGGGGGTCTGAAACTATGCTACAAACAAGTATAGTCAAGCAAAATGTTGTTCATGTTAGCCATGTTTAAAAGAAAAAATGTATATAAATATAGGTGTATATTTGTCTATACATACACAAATACATGTCTCATTCTTTACTCTGAGTCTTTTACTTCTATCATGAAGTCAGTAACATGTTTCATAGAATTATTGTTCTTTTTTATACAAATCAGAGTTGCTGAGTCTTTTAACCGCTGTTTGCCTTTACAATGTCACTGTATAAATTATTCTTCTGATTCTGTATATTCTGAATATGTTCTTAAAAATCTTTTACATTTCTCTGAAACTGTTCCCTTCATCATTTCTTACAGCACGGTAGTATTCTATCACATTTACATGCCATATATAACTTGTTTATTCCCCTCAGGTTCCAATTGTTTAACACCTCACAAAGAGCTATATTTTTGTACCTCCTTACAGTTTGTTTTGCTTATGACTAATCCCATTCAGGAAATTTTTAAAAATTTACATTTTATTAATACTTTTTAATCATAGTCATTATTCCCTCTTAATTTTGTGGAAGCTCCCCACCTCCATTCCCCTGAATTGAGTTTGTACCAAAAACATTTAAGCAAAACCAACAAACACAGTGAAAGCATTTAATAATGGATATACTATATTCTATATCTGTAGTCCCCCATCTCCTGAGAAACAGTAAATTTTGTTTGATCATCATTTTTCCTGGACAGAGATTGATCATCCCAGTCAGAATTTGACCACCTTTTAGTGGGTTTTTGTCTGTTTATACTATTATTCTAATTGGTTTATATTGTTCTGGTTCTCCTTGCTTTGTTGTCTTCCTGTGTTTTTCTGAGTTCCTTATTTATAGGTGTTTTTTTTTTTTTAGCACAATAATCTCTTAAATTCATATGCCACAATTTTTCTAGCAGGACACCCATTATATTTCTAGTTTTTGCTATCAGTAAAAGTGCTGCTTTGTTTTTTCTGCCTTCAACATCCTCAAATAGCATAAGCCCAATAGTGAGATCCCTATATGAAAGGCTTTGAACAGTGTAGTCACGCTTCTTAATTTCAATTTATTTTCTAAAACAGTTGGACCAATTCACATGTCCACTAACAGTGTATCAACATGCTTTGTCTTCCCATATCTTCTGATGTGTGTTCCATCTTTTATCCTTTTTGTCGAGTGTGAATGAAACCTCGAGACTTTTAATTTAATTTTTATTTCAAATTATTAGTGATTTGGAGTAAACTATTATATGATTTTTGATGGCTAACAATATTCTTGAAAACTTCATAGGCTTCCTTTGACCGCTTAACTGGTAGAGAATAACTTGGTCTTTTATGTCAATTCTGTATCTAGCTCTGATTCTTATCAGATAATTGATGCCAAGATTTTTTTTCCTCACTTGACATATTTGCTTATCTATCTGTATCAATTTTTGTCATGCAAAAGCTTTTTAATTTAGCATATTTGAAATTGTCTACTTTGTATTTTATGGCTCCTTTTTATCTCTTGTTTGCCTAAGAATTTTCACTCTAAATAGAATTGTCTTGAGGCATCTCCTTTGATTTTAGTGTCTGACCTTTTATATTTAGGTCGCTTAGCCATTTGAAGGTTAGTTTGTCAAATGTAAACAGATTATTTATAGCCAGTTTCATAAAGGAGCTACATTGTTTTTGTTGCTATTGCCAAATTGTTTTTTAAAAAACAAGGATTATTTTCCTGAGGTTTTTTGGTTTGTTTTGTTGGAGTATGTCAATTTATCTTGAAAATGATCTCCTTACATATTTCGCTAATTTTAATCTTTATTTTCTTTAGTTCACAGAGAAATTAATGCAAATAGGGCCTCCCTTTGCAGCACAAAGAATGAACCAATAGTGAGGAAAAAGTGCTTTAACTTGACTACCTGCCTGTGAAGAGGATGTTTTATTCTTATAACAGACATCAGTGGGGTCTATGATAGAAACGTAAGTATAGCATCACTTTTTGCCTGAAGGTGTTATTACTAAACATATAAATAACTTGATGAGACATATATGAACCGGATTGTTTAACTTATACATGACAAGAAACAGTAGAATAACTAACTGGTGCTTTATTCTTATGATTTCTGTTGAGAGGCTTAGAGGTTTAAATATTTTACTAACATTAAATCTTGGAAATAACCTCCTATTTAAGGTAGGTGGTAGTTTTATCCATTTATATAGAAGGTATGATTGGGACCCAGGAATTTGCCTGGGACTCTAGAAACCTAGAATTGAAAGTGATCTAAGGTTAGCTTAATTTAGTTAACTCTCTAAATAATGACATTCAATTAGGAATAGTTCCTACAGTTTCTTTTAATAGTTCTTATTTAAATTACTGGTTTGATTTGGGGGGTGGGGGATGTTTGGGGGAATCTCTTTTTGGGAGAAAAAGTTGGTTATCAGCCAGTTTGAATAAATTCAGCTTCTTATAGTACCACAACTGATCTTTTGGATTTGCTAGCTTGTGTATTGCTAGGTTGCTCAATTAGTGGCACATTATGACCTTTTGATTTCTTTCGGAACATGTGCTGTCAATGATTTCCTGTCTTCCACTTAGTTAGTTTGGAGTCATAAGTGTGTTCCTTTGCATTTGGAGAAGATATGCCCCTGAGAGGCTTTTAGTATCTGAGATAACTGTTGAGTGGCTGTGATTTATTTATACTCACTATTGTACAAATTAAGTGAATTTGAGTTTTGCACAAATATGACTATTTTGTTATTCCCAATTGTTTACTAAGGAAGAAGTAGTGGAAAGAGTTCAGAATAGAGCTTTGCGATATAACCATAGTTGGGATCGGATGTGGATAATGATCCAGTAAAGGAGACTTCGGAGTGGTCAGACATATAGAAGGAGAACCAAATTAGAGCAGTGTCATGAAAAGCCGGAGAGAAGAGGGAGGTCAAGAAGAATGAGAATTAACAAAATTGTCATTAGATTTGTTGATTTAAGAATGGAGAAAAAGCAGTGGTTTTGAGTGAACAGATTAGAAGTCAGATTGCAAGGGATTGGGAAGTGAGAGAAGAGTGACCTCTTTTTCTCAGTTTAGTTGTTAGATTTAGAGCTGGAAGAAAGCTCAGAGGTCATGTAGTCCAACCCTCTCATTGTACAGATGAGGAAGCACAAGTCAAGTGACTTGCTCAACGTAAGGAGCAGAGCTTTAATTTGAGCTCAGGTCCTCTGATTCCAAAAATCTAGCACTCTTTCTAACTGTACTATGAGAGGATAAGTGAAGATTAAGTGAAGGGCTTTTGAGGATGGGGGAAACCTAGGTATTTGTAGACCTCAGGAGAGGGGCCACTTTTCACATTTATAATTATAAGAAATATAAGTACATTTTACTAGCGAAGATGACATGACAAGGCAGTCTGCATTCAGATGTCAAAAATTTTAAGTTACCAAACCATGCAATATTTTCTAGGAATAATTAGTGATAATGCAGTCAGATGCAGATTTGTTTTATATCTGTTAACCTGAGCTTTGTTGTAAACATAAAAATAAGTTGATATTTGCCACGGTGAAAAGAACTGTTTTGGAGGAGTAGTTTTTATTCTATGCTACCATGGAGTTGTCTTCTCCCTCCCCTTTTGCTTTTTATATTACCTGTTTTAATCAAGAGTCATGAGACAATTACTGATTGCTTGTCTTTTCAGGGAAGGTAGAGGGAAGGGAGAGAATTTGAAGCTCAAAGTTTTAAGAAACAAATGTTAAGAATTGTTTTTTACATGTAATTGGGGAAAAAAAATAAAATACTAAATGAGAAAAAGAAAATCATTAGTGGGTTTCTTGAATTAAATCTTAAAAATTATTGAAAATAAAATATTAGACTTTGACTAGCCATACCAGTGAGGGGATAGCAGTATGTTGGATTATTCAAAATGACCAGTGACAAAAACATCTGACTTTAAAACTGTTTTGTCTATTATATCTGAAGAATGATTTGCTTAATATGGGAATTTGACACCATCTACTTCTCATTATCTCTGCCAGTAGAAGAGAGCAGAAGCATAGATAATGCCAGAGTTATTTAAATTTGACTTAGTTGTTTATTGCATCATAGGTAATGCCAAAGTTATTTATATTTGACTTAATCTTTCATTGCAGCAAGTAGCCTTTCGAATCCTAATTTCTGGTTGATGTTGAGTACAATCCATAATTTAAAATTTCTGTGGGTGATGGTTGTTTGTAAATCCTTATCCTTTTTGAGTTCTCTGCAGCATTTGACACTGTTGACTTTATTCCTTCTCTCGGGTTTGGTTGGGGTTTTTTGTTGTTGTTTGGTTTGGTTTTTTTGGGGGGGGTGGGGTCACTGCTCTTTTGTTGTCTGACCACTTCTTAAGTCTCCTTTCCTGAATCATCATCTGTATCCCTTCTCTGATTGTAGATGTACTCCCAAGCCTCTGTCCTGGATTATCTTTATGTACTTTCTCACTTGGTCACATCATATGCTCCCATGCATTTAATTATCATGATTATGTAATTAACTCCAAATCCATATAGACAGCCCCTATTCTTCTTAACCCCAATTTTAAACTCAGTGTCCCTTAGGAATCTAAAAATTAGCATGTCCAACACAAAATGAATCTTTTCTCTTTTACTCACCCTTTGTTCAAATTTCACCATTCCCTCAAAGGCACTACAGTCTTTTCACTTTTCCAAATTTGTAGCCTCTGTCATACTCAACTCCTCTACTTCATAATGCATATCTAATGTATTGCTAAATTTTGTTGATTGTACGTTTAAAATTTCTCACATCCATTCTTATCTCTCCACTCACTTGAGTACAATCCTAATTCAAGTTTTCTATACCTCTAGATAGGACTGTTGAAACAGCCTCCTTAAAGTTTTCCTTCTTTAAGTCTACTCTTTCCAGCACATCCTCCACAGGGTGGCAAAGTGGTTTTTCGTAAAAGCACGGGTCTGACTGTCAGTATCAAGCTCAGTAAACTCAAGTGGCTTCTTATTTTCTTTATCATCAAATACAGACTTCTCTGTTTAGTATTTAAAACCCTTCATAACCTAGTTCCACACTGATTTTCAGGGCTTATTATGCATCCTTCTACTTCTTTACTCTGCACTTAAGCCAAACTGTCCTTGCTGTTCTTCACACAAGACGCTCCATCTGTTGCCTCTGCACTTTTGCATAGGCTGCTTCTCATGTTTGGAATGCACACCCTCCTCATGGCTGCCTCCTTAATTTGCTAGTTTCTCTCAAAGATCAACTTAGGTGCCAGTTTCTAGGTGAAATCTTTCCTTATGTTCTAAGCTGCCTAGTCCCTTCCCTCCTAATATTGTTTCCCTCAATAAAATATGAAGTCATTAAGGGTAGGGACTGTTAACTTTTTCTTTATATTCCCAGGAAGTATTAAATCCTCTCATATATTGGAAGTTTGATGTGAGAAACTGGAGAAACTAGAAATGAGTCTTAATTCTTTTTTCATTTCTCACTTGCCCAACTCATCTCATTTTCTCACTCCAAGCTACAGCTAGACAGCATTCTCTCTCTCAGGTTGGTACCAAATAGTTATCTAAACAGAACTATCCTTAACTCACAGAATTGCTTATCTTTCTAGCTAGATCCATTTATTGAGGTGAAGGTCCAGAAAAGGAAGAAATAGAAAGAAATTTGAGAGTATGTTGTTGAGAGGCATACATGAAAATATGCTACATAAAGTATGAGACAGGTGGCACAGTGGATTGAATATTGGACCTGGAGTCAGAAAGGTCTGAGTTCAAATCCCATCTGAGACACTTAGATGTTTGACCTTGGGCAAGTTACTTTGTCTTTGTTTAATTCAGTTTCCTCAACTGTAAAGTGGGGATAATAAATAGCACCTATCTCCTGGGGTTGTTTTGAGAATCCAGTGAGATAATATTTTCAAGCTGTTAGCATAGTGCCTGACACACAGCAGGTGCTGTGTAAATGCTGATTACTGTCGTTGTTATTATCATGATGAGCATGGCGGGCTTTACCCGTTCTCCTTTTTCAGCACCGTCATAACAGCTCAAATAAAAAACTTTAGAACTTTAGAACAAATTTTAAAGCATTTTTTTCGTTCCTTGATCCATTAATTCTTTGATCTTTGATTTTTCTAAATGTTTACTATTACAAATTTAATTTAAATATTTGTATAGTTGCACCTTCTTCCATCACCCACTTGAAGTAATCCTTAAGGCAGAGGTTCTTAACCTTTTTTGTGTATCACGGACCTCTTTAACAGTCTGAAGCCTATGGACCTCTAATCAGAATAAAGTTTTTAGGTCCATGAAATACATAATAGTAAGAAGTAAGTCAATTATGTCAGAATTTTAAAATTAAGAAAAAATATTCCTGCATCCAAATTTGAGAAGTTATGCTTTAGGGCCACTGAAAAAATGTTACTTTTTTCAGCCACTACTTGGGGCAGGTTAGATGAAAATCAGTGCTTCAAAGGTATTCTCAGTTTGTATATGGTCATTGGAAAAAAGGGGCAGTGTGGTATTGTGGAGATAATAGTTGTCCTCTCAGGACCAGAATTCAGGTTCTTCCTTTGACACATACTGGTATTGTGGCCTTAGACAAGTTAAGTTTATTTCTTGGTGCTCCAGATGAATTTCTAGGATTATAAATTTCAGAGCTGGATCTTAAAGGATGGTAAGATATAAAGGTCAAGAAGAGTCATTTAGTACATGGAGATTGGTGTGTAAAAAGGCTTGAGAACTGGGAAAATGTATAATATATTTAATTAAGCTTCAGCCAAAATAAACCCAAAATGCTTGAAAGGAAATAGTAAAAGATTAAACTGCAGAGAAATTGTGGGCATATTTTAGAGGACCCGTGAGTGTCAGGCTAAGGAATATGGATAAAAGTCAACTGTAGAGAGCCATTACTTTGTTTTCAGCAGTAGAGTAACAATCAAAACTGTATTAAAAAGATTAATCTGGCAACAGTGTATTCAGAATACTTAAGTTTGCTGATGTAGCTTTAAGTAAAACAATGTAAACTTCTGGCTGTTTTTCGTATTATTGTTTTCTTAATATATCGTGGCAGAAGTATTCCCTAAATATCCATAACCTAATAGAAGATAGGTCACTTCATATAACTTTACAATCAAATGGTTCATTTACCTCTGGTTTGAAAAAAAACAGCTTATCTTACAGTTTTCTTATAGAGCTATAAAATTAATCTTGAGGGGAGGGGATCACAGCTCTGAAATGTATGGCATACTTTCTGAAAACGAAATATATACCTGGCTTCTTGTAGCATATCTGTAGCTCTTTGCTTAATATCGTATGCTCTGTGGCAGGAACTAAGGCCTTCTCAAACGGTATCTGATCTGGACTTGCAATTTTTTCAGATAAGTATTGGGAGCTCCCACTGAGGAAACTCCTCCTACCAATGTATCTTACAGTCTTAGAAAGTTGGGCATTGAGAGGTTGTGACTTTCCCAGCATTACATAGACATTATGTGTCAGAGCCTGGACTTGAATCCTGACTGAGGTGAGCTTTCTCTGTCCACTATGCCATGCCTGCCTCAAACATTTAGAATTTTTTTTTCCATGGAAAAAAACTGAATGAACAGTGTTTCTAATGAGTGATTTTAAATCTAATTGTTTAAAGTTAAATCTACCCCACTCTTTAATTTTTTTTTGAGTTGTGTTATGAAAGAGGCTCTAGGTTTCTTCAGAGTCTGTGTTCAAAGTGGTCCCACATTTTGCCACGCTCATTTCTAATTAATCTCTTTTGCTTTTTTCAGACAATTTGCTCAGTATTGCCTTTAATCCAGAAATGTCCCATATTATTCAACTTAAACACTCTCCATTGATGCAGTCCTCAAAATGTGCATCTTTGATTAATTGGGGAAAGCAATTGAATTTCCCATAACCAGGTTTAAATAGTAGTGTGGAACTTAAACCCCCAAAGATAAATGTGTTCCTTAGCCTATTTCATTTGCTACTTCCTCCTTCATAATAGCTACTCTCCTCCACCCACCCCAGGACCTGCAGTTCTTTGGTACAGCCTTTTTGTGTTAAGGAAACTCCCTGTACCTAGGCAGGTCACCTACTGCTTATTCTACTTCTGGTCTTAGGGGTGCCTGGGGCATGAGAGATTAAGTAACTACTCCTGGGTTATACTGTAGGTTTTATCATGCAGGAATTGAACCATTTCCAATCCACTAGGTCTTGCAACGTCTTACTTTTATTTTTATATCAGTGTTTATTAAACTTTTTTATGTGTCATGGACCCCTCCTCAGAATGTTTTTAATGTTTAAATAATATATTTGTGATGTTTAAAATAAAATACATGGGATTAATAAACCAATAATATTGAAATTCAGTTAGCAAAATAGTTTTTAAAAACTTCACATACCCTAGTATAAGAACCCTTTATATTATAGTTATTTGCATATTTATCACTCTTCATCCCTTAACTTATAAGTTATGTCATAATTACCAGTGCTTTGTACATCTTAGGTGTTTAAAAAGTATTTTTATGGAATTAACATAGCCTATGGGATAATTACCAACATATATAATTATATTTATAGCAATAGTTATAAAAATGGTCCTATTTTCCATTATCCGTAACAGCTACTGCCTGCCCCTCTGAGGGGTACCTTGTATCTCCCCTATAGGTATTTCGTATATACCTGTTAATGTAGTCCTTAGTTCCTCACTTCCCAACATACCTTCAGCCCATTGCCTAGCACATAAGTATTATTGCTTGATGATTGATTGAAAAGGTCATAAGATTGAAGAACTGATTGGCAGCCTATATGTATTTCTTTAGTTTTGTTACTTTTCCTTCCCCTTCTCTTCACTTCGTTACTTTATATTTGTGACTTTTTAGTTTTGTATGTCCTATTTTAGCTGGGAATTGGGAAATTCATTGACCCTCAGTAGATAAATGATTATCTGTAATGCACATGGACTTTTTTGGTAGTTTTTGTGACTGGATGATTTTGAAAACATTTTTTTATATACTGTGATAATGAATGACCTTTCTCTTCTTTAGGATGGCCGGCTGTGGTGAAATTGATCACACAATAAACATGCTTCCCACAAACAGAAAGGCAAATGAGTCCTGTTCCAATGCTGGACCTTCTCTTACTGTCCCTGAATGTGCCATCTGTCTGCAAACATGTGTTCACCCAGTCAGTCTTCCGTGTAAGCATGTATTCTGCTATTTGTGTGTAAAGGGAGCTTCATGGCTTGGAAAGCGATGTGCACTCTGTCGGCAGGAGATTCCTGAGGACTTTCTTGACAAGCCAACCTTGTTATCACCAGAGGAACTAAAAGCAGCAAGTAGAGGCAATGGAGAATATGCCTGGTATTATGAAGGAAGAAATGGGTGGTGGCAGTATGATGAACGCACCAGCAGGGAGTTGGAAGATGCTTTCTCCAAAGGTAAAAAGAGCACTGAAATGTTAATTGCTGGGTTTCTGTATGTTGCTGATCTTGAAAACATGGTTCAATACAGGAGAAACGAACATGGACGACGTAGGAAAATTAAACGGGATATAATAGATATACCAAAGAAGGGAGTAGCTGGACTTAGGCTGGACTGTGACTCTACTGCGGTTAACTTAGCAAGAGAGAGCTCTGCAGATGGAGCGGACAATATATCAGCCCAGGCTGGGGCTTCTGTGCTGCCTCTAGTGTCTACTTCTGTTAGGCCCTTAACTTCACTAGATGGCCAGTTAACAAGCCCTGCAACACCTTCGCCTGATGCAAGCACTTCTCTAGAGGACTCTTTTGCTCATTTGCAAATCAGTGGAGACAGCATGGCCGAAAGGAGTCACAGGGGAGAGGGAGAGGAAGACCATGAATTACTATCTTCAGGCAGGGTACCAGCACCAGATGCCTCCATTGAGGAAACCGAATCAGATGCTAGTAGTGATAGTGAGGATGTATCTACTCACATTGCACAACACTTATCTTTGACTCAGCAGAGACATTTGGTTCCAAATGTAAATCAGATAGCAGCTGATAGACCTGCAGCAGGGGGTGGAGCAGTGAGTGCCAGTGTCAGGTCTAGAAGACCTGATGGACAGTGCACAGTAACTGAAGTTTAAAGATTTTTGTCAGCCACATGTTCAAGAATACAAGTACATCTGTAATGGTATCTGTAAATTTCTGCCCATGAGACATTACACTCATCCCCTAGTAGTGTATTTTGGGGTTAGGGGGTGGGAAAGGGGAATGGGAAGAATTGGCCTGTAACTAAAACGTCTAGTATGTCTCTGGAAAATTTATTTAAAAGTCAGGAACTTGGGTGTTGATAGTTGAAAGCTACTTAGCAATACCCAGTTTTTCTTCTAAAAGTCTTTTTATTTTGTAGTGGGGTTTTTTTGTTTTTGTTTTTGAGATCCTCAATCCTTTTGGCCACTGTGTATTTCTCTGCATTAACTGTCTTCATTATCTGACTGTTGCATTGTGTCTTATTTCTCTGCATGGATCGACATATGGAAAGAACACTAAATTTGGGAGCAAATATGAGAATGCTGGTTATTGATAAGAGCAGGATGCTTAATTTAATATGAAAATAGATTATGTTGGAAGTTATGAGGGATATTTTAAATAGGCAAACAGCAACCATTTTATCTTGCAAGTTCTTAAAATGAAAATGTAAACAGCTAATAACTTCTGTTCGAAAATCCTGACTGTAACATACATTGTAGTGTTCCCATAAGCTTTGCTGTCTAGTCCTTGTAGTTTGAGGTTTCTCCTAATCTGTCTCATCTTTTTCTTTTCTTCTTTTTTTGTTACAAAATTTATAATTTAATAAATAGTACAGTTTGTCAAAATAACCTGTGGCTGCTTCTCCTTTGTTTGAATCTGAGGGGAAAAAAAGAATTTGTTGCGGCTAAAGATTTGGTATATTTCGAACACTGGCGAAATAGTAATCTGTTTAAGACTTGTACCAGAGCAATTACGCTTTCTTCTTGTGTTATATTGGAAAGCACTAAAAAACATATTGTATGAAAATGAAACCATTGCTTTCGGAGGCTTTAATTTCAGAACATCACAAATTTTTTTATTAATTAGGTGAAGCTTCTTGATGTAGTGAAAGCACTGAACCAAGAGTTAGAAGGCTGAATCTTCATTCTATTTATTTGCTGTATAAACTCAATTGAGTAAGTTCACTGGGCTTTAGTTTTCTTTATAAAATGAGAATGATGATACTTCTACAGTATTTTACAGGGTTATTATGAGGAAGTTGTTTTATAAATTATTCTTATTTGTGGTTTCAGCATGAACAGAGGTCATATGGGAATCTCATAAGAAAATCCAAACCTGGTCACCAGTTCTTACTATTTACCCAAAGTACCCAAAGTGTGTTCTTTAAACATGAACTCTGATTTTATTAGGTAAGCCACATCATCTCAATTTTTTTTTTCACCCCCTTGACCATAATGGATGTATTTAGTTAGGTTGGTAATCTTGGATCTGGCACTGCAGAGCTTTTCCCATAGCTTTAAGCAGTTCGGATTTAGTGTTCTTGCACATTCCTAACTCATTATTTAGATCTTAGACTTGACATTTTGCACAGATACGAGATCCTCTTTTTCATACAATGACTGGACCTTGTACATATGACCCTGTAAATCACTTTAAAAGTCATCTTACTGTCAATTATGGGTCTTTCTGACTATAATAGTTTTTTATTACTATTGAAGCTTCATTATATTTGACTCAGACTTAGGAGAGTAAAACTCCAGCAACAATTGAACCAAACCACAGAGGAGCCTCCTACCACCCTTTGGGGAGGCTTCTCAGCCTCCCTCATGGGATAGAGGCAAGCCTTCTGCAAGCAACAATTTCCAGAATTCTTTCTACTTGGTGACATTTTAACTCTCTGGTCTTTAGTTTCTACACCTATTAAATGAGACCGGATTAGCTGATCTCAATTTGCTTCCAGTTCTATACCTACGATCCTGTGACCTTAACTCACAGGATTTCTGCGCAGATGGGATAGGATGGTTTGTCATATCTAATCTGACTTGCCCTGTTTCCACTACTGAATGATGCTGAGCGACTTGGTGCCATTGGAGACTTTTGATGATTCCTTGTGTTCTGAAACAGATAGTTAACAGCATCTCGTCAGACAGGATCAAAGCACTATGATACACTATTCCAGGGCTGGGGAACTGGTGGTCTCAAGGCCACATGTGACTAAATCCTAACTTCACAGAACAAATCCCATAAACAAAAGGATGTTTTCCTTAAAACTTGGACTCAGTCAAAAGGCCACACCCAAGGACCTAGAAAGCCACATGTGGCTTTGAGGCCACAGGTTCCCCACCCCTGCATTATTCCATCTCCTTTAGGATTTGTTTTGGAATGGACCTGCCTGCCTTAGTAGATCACTTTTGAGAAGGTCTGGCAGGTCCAATATGAGGTGAATTGATGCTGGTGAAAGTAATTCCAGACCTATCAGCACTCCCTACAGGTTTACTACAGTGGGGCATTGGGTCAGCCTGCTATTTGGATGCCAGCAACACATCTGTCAGTGCTTCTCATGATAGCATTGTGGATAAGATGGAGATGTGTAAGGTGACATATAGTACAAAATCCTATCTGAAAAGCTGGTCAGAGGTATTTACAGGCACCATGCTTGCAATATAGTATCTTTACCTGAAGCACCAATGGCATCTTTCTACCATTGCCCTCATTTTGTTCAACGTTTTTATAAATTATTTGTATAAAAGTATAGGTACTGTCTTTATATTGGAAGCAGTTGATGGCATAGTGAAATCCCACCTCAGACACTAGCAGCGTGACCCTGGGCAAGTCACCTTACTTGTTTGCCCGTTTCCTCAACTGTAAGATGGAGATAATAATTGCACCTACCTGTCATGGTGGTTGTGAGGATCAGATGACATTTATAGACACCTAGCTCAGTCTGTCATAGAATAGACAGCATACATCCTTATTCTCCTCCTTTGTACCTTTTTGTGGATAACAAAACTAAGTGAGATAGCTAAAATATTGGATAATAAATCAGGATCTAAAAAGATCTTGACAAGTTAGGACAGTAAGCCCAAAACTAAAACAAAAAAACTGAATAGGAATAAATGTTAAAATGTTAATATTTATTTAAAAACAGCTCTACAGTATAGGTTTAGAAAGATGTGGCTAGGCAAAAATTTATGTAAACAAAGACTAAGGGGGACTATTGACTGAGTTTAAGCAGTCAAATTTGAAGTGACAGTCAAAATACTTACACTTGGCTTACATTGCGTTAATAGGAAACTAGGTTTGGAATGAAAGAAGTTGTAGTCCTATTGTAACCTATGCTGAACAGGCTAAATGGAGTTCATTTCTAGGTGTCATGTTTTAGGATGGATATTGGCAACTGGAAGCAAGTTCAGAGGATGATGAGGAAGCTCAAAGCTGTTCCATGCCTGCAAGTACTAGTTGAAGGATTTGGGGAATCTCTACTCTGGAGTAGGTAAAAAAAAAAAAAAAGAGAGAGAGACTTAATGGGAGTAAGAATGGGAATATGAGTAAGTTTTCGAAAGGCAGCCACAAGGAGGTAGGATTAGTCTTGGTTTATTTAGTTCTAGGGAGAGTGTAACAAGGAACACTGGGTAGAAATTGCAGACAAGGCAGGTTACAACTCAGTTTACTGAAAACTTCCCAAACATCTCTAGAAATCAAATGGGTTGCCAGAGTGTAGCCCCCTCATTTTCCAGATTAAAACTGAGGCATAAAATGGTTAAGAGACTTGCACAGGATTACAGAAGTCACAGGTAGTTTCTAATGTGGGATTTAAATTCTCTCCAATTTTAAAATCCAGTTTCCTGTGTTACACAATGCTACTCTTTGTACATCTTTCTAAAAAGCTTTATTAATGCCCCTTGTTTCTTTTTACACCAGTCATTAACCAGTCTTATCTAACTACCCTTTGTAACAATGAAAAACAAAGCAAAATTACCAAAATTTAATTCGGCACCTTTAGCCACCCTACCTTCTAAGAGGAAAGAGATGTGTTACATTGGTAGATAAAAAAGAATGAAAAATAGTCTTTAGTCTTCTAATCTTAGTTATTAAATGAAAAATAAGATGATTTTTGACAACTTTCAGGATAACAGGTAATTCCTGATTTAAAATTTATTTTAATCAGATTAACAAATGAGAGTAACAAATGTATAATTTCTATTTCCAATAGAAAAATTGCAAAGGCTTGTATTCATTATTTTGTAATATTATGCTTCTGTGTTTTTTAAACATTTTTTCAGTTGGAAGTGTTTGTAAAATATGTTCTTTACAAACTACTTGTTAAATTTTTTTTTATTAGCAATAGCCTCCAAATTAGCAGGTCCACCCCAAAGTGTGCTTAAAACATCTCTTTCTGTCTCTAATGCCTCTTCTAAAGCAAGTTCTTTTCCTGAAGAAACCACAGTCTTCAAAGCTCTAATTACTTCTGGTGGACCACTGATAAATTGTTGTAGCCATTTTTGTGCTTCTTCTAAAGATTGATCTTCATCAGAAGACTGTAGAATCCCATCAGCTATTCCTATTTTCAGGGCTATTGTAGGATCCAGTTTGAGAGCTCCACCTAACACTTTGAGGGTTTGTCTACTGCCAATGATTTCAATCAGTCGAGCAGTTCCACCCCAACTTGGTATTATGCCCATTTCTTTATGGACAAATCTGATCTCACTTGATGGAGTCATCAGCCTATAGAAGGAGAAGAAAAATGACAACTTAAATGTGTAACTTTTTTTTTTAATGTGTTACTTTAAATGCTACCTTTGACTTATACTGAAATGAAAATCACATATTTTTTGTGTTAAAGATAAGTCAAGAAAAGAACCCAAGATTATGAAATCTGTCTTCATTAGTTATGGATTCAGTATATACACAGTACTTCATAATAACACAGTCCCTTTGAAAATAGTGCCAAATTTTTAAAAGTAGCCTAATATTTTTTAAAATGATAAATTTTTGGTTTTGCTGCATTTTCATTTAGTCTTAAGAGTATAATGAAGAAATGTAGAATAATGTTATAAATGTTTAGATTACATAAGGAATGTTAAGTAGTATATGATATATTTAAGAAGAGCAAACTAGCAGTACTATTACGACACAAGAAACTTAAGACACAATAGATCTTACTTCTCCATCTCTACCTTCACAATGATAGAATAACATGAGTCCCTAGAGCAAGAGTAAATGACATTTTGACAAGGAGCCATTTAAAATATTTCTAAAATTTGAAATCCCTGAGGGGGAGGGAAAGAAAGAAAGGGCATGCCAAGAATTGTGTAAGGAGGGCAATGAGAAGAAAACAGACTGACTACATGAGCCTGTTGTGCCCCCTTTTCCTCTGTGGATTTATTTCCATAAACAATTTTCTCCAAGTATTATTGACCTATCTTTGCTGGAACAGCTGATCCCCACCAAGATCCTCTACTTCAGACCAATCTGAGGAAGCTACAATTGGATTAATTCACTCAAATAGACTACCTAAGGAAATGCATTTAATAATAGGGCAAAATATGCACTCTCTACACCCTTAGGCTTTTTTCACTAGGCTGAACACCAGTAACCATGAATCTCAAATCCTGTAGTGTCCTGGTGTTTGTTGCAATAAAGAGGAATATTTGAAGACCCTCATCATCTACAGGGAGCTTATCTTCAGTTTTGATTCTGCACCCAATACAACCTCCATTTCAGTGGCACACATCTTGATTGATATTGTAAATCAGAACTGTGGTTTCATCTATCAGTGAATCTTACATGATTGTACCATATTACAAAGAAACACCTTGTCAGAGGAAAGCCTTTTAAAATGCATGTCATTCAGTACAGCAGTGCAGTTTTAAAATCAATGTCAACAGGTGTCTACTGTGTAGACTGAAGTGCTGTGGATACAATGAAAGGGAAAAACCAGTCCCTGTGCTCAAGGACCTCAGAAGCCTAATGGAGACAATACACAAATAACTTTGCACTAATGAGGGACAGGATAAACTGGAGACAATCTTGGAGGGAAAGCTTCTTGCAGAAGGTGGGGGATTTTAGGACTTGGAAGAAGCCAGGAAGAGGGAATTTTTTGTTCACTACACTTTTCGGTAGATTTTATGATTAAGAAAACATGGTCTATAGAAAATTGTCTGGAAGTTTGCCTCTCTCCCTTTTTAATTCTCAAAGAAAGCCTTGAGACATGCATTTTGGGTTTCATCAACAAAGGGCAGGCACGTGGGTTGGTAGAATTAGTGGTTTTGGGTAGCCGTTTTTGTGGAAATAATGCAGTTCATGGTTTTTTTTTAATTCTTTTGTAGCAACTTTCCATTCTAAAATATTTTAAAATTCAATCTTTATGTGTCTTTGAAATTGTAGGACTCTGGCACTGATTTCTTTGATGTATGCTTGTCAGGTCTGCTGTTTTGATTTTATCATCCTATTTTCGACTTACTGAGGTGAAAGAATTCAAATGTGTTTCACTGTCCATAATGAAAATGTAACTAAAATTGTTGGCTAACATCCTATTTTTTTGGTTATTTTGTTTTTCTTCCAGTTCAGTCAGTCATCGAGCATTTATCAAGCACCTGTTATAAGTTGCTGGTGATCTAAATGTAAAAGTGAGACAGTTTTTGCATTCAGGAAGCTCATATTCTGTTGTAATTATGGGAGTTTGGGTAAGGGAAGCAGGAGAACAAGACATTCACCGATAAGTAAAATAAAGGATATATTCAAATTAAATTACAAGTATGGGGGGGGGTTCCTAAAAAGTAGGGATATAAGGAAAGACCTTTTGTGGAATGTAAATGCACAAAGCTGAGTAACAGAATGTCTTCAATTCAGGAAAAAGCAAACTGACCAGGGGAAGTAAAGTATAATCATCCTGGGAAGACATAATGCAGCAGGTTTGTGAAGGGCTTAAAATGCTAAATTTCACATTTTATTCCAGAGGTGGCTGGGAGCCACTGAAGCTTCTTGAAGACAGGAGTGATGATGAGACTTGTATCAATTTGGTAGCTGTAAGGAGGATGACTTAGAGGAGGGAGAGACTTGAAGCAGGGAGACCAGTTAGGCAGCTATTGCAGTAGTCCAGGTGAGAAGTGATGAGAACTGGAGCTAGGGTGGTTGGTAGTATGAGATATGGTGACCCAACTGACTAAGAGAAGGAGGAAGGGATCTCCAGTTAATCCCAAAAGTGAATTGAGAAAACAAAGGATGCTGGCCTTCATGAGACACTAAAGACCTGATTCACTAAATTAGCAGTCACTCAGAAGAACTGAGAAACAACTCTAAACATGGTAAACATGAGGATCTTGTTCTGCTTCTAAACACTCAAAACTGTCTAAAAATATCTTTGAAATATATTTTCTTGTAGAAAAATGTAAGGAAATTGAAATGAGAATCTTTACGGCTAGAAAAGCATTAGGTTTCCTGAAATCTAACTAGAGTTAGTTTTCGTAACTCCTAATCAATTGGTGCTTTAGTCCCATCACCACCAAAAACAAACAACCCTTTCTTCCCTAGTTTCTCATTTAATCAAACAAAATCTTCCAACAGAGAACTTACAATAGTGTATTCAGCCACCCAGAGGGAATAGGAACTTTGTCTTAAACAGCTGTGGATGCCCAAAAGGGAGACCTCGATGTTAAATACTACTCACAAAGAAAAATAGCTATTAAGACATCACTTCAAATTTAATTTTTCCCTTTCTTGTCTCCTAAAACTTCTATTGCCAGATTGTTATCATACTTCTTGCTCAAAAAGTTGAAGGGAGATTGCTTTTATGTAAAAACGGAAATTATATAATCTACATTAATGTTTGGTAAAAATTGTATTAAATAATAATGGAAATCAGAGGCCTAGGTAATATCCCTTTTTCCCCCCAGGATTTGTAATGAGAGCATTTTATTTTTTAGTAGTGAGCTTATTGTTCTCAATCATTTAAGTAAAAGATTATCCTCATATAATATGGCATCCTTATATAATACAAATGTACAACTTGGCACAATAGTCTTGAACGTGATATCGAGTACATTAATCTGTCCTTGCACCACTATAGCTTGGTCTGCAATTAATGACTATAGACAGATGAAACAAAGAAATACATAGTGATAGGTCAATTAGGAAAAGCTATGTGTGATTATGATTAATATATAGTGAAAGTTAAAGATTTTAAATCATATGGCAAGAAGTCATGGCCTATAGTTCAAGGCACTCACAGAGAGGCTCATTGTTACTTTTTTCCATTTTTGCAAGGTGGGCTTCTTTTCTGAACTGAAAGCTCAGTACACAGATGAAATAACTTAAAAAGACAATAAAATGTCTATGTAGACAGCTTGCATATTTGTCCACTAGAAACAAGTGCTTAAATAAGCTTGACATTAGATTAAATTTGGCCTCAGACATTTACTAGCTATGCAACCTTGGGCAAGTCACTTAACCCTGTTTGCCTTAGTTTCCTCATCCATAAAATGAGCTGAAGAAGGAAATGGCAAGCCACTTTAGTATCTTTGCCAAGGAAACCGCAAATGGGTAAAGGGATTAATCCCTTTATTCAAAGTGTGAAGAAACTAAAACCCAGAGAAGTTAAGTAATTTGCCTAATGTCATACAGAGTCTGTAATCCTATTCTTTCCTTCTTTAGAGTCCTAATTCTATACAATGACTTGGTAGTGTGGGTGAGGATTTGGGGAGATTTGGGGGAAGGTAATATTGAAGAGGAGAGAGAAGGTCTTAAGGGAAAGTTTGATTATATTGATGTAATAAGCATTTCATAATCATGGTGCTATTATTGTATATTGGTTTTCCTAATTTCTACACAGCCTTCCTGAGGTAAAAGTCCCTATTTGCCAAATGACATGGGAGTAACTGAAGCAGAAATGAAGACAAAGGCAAGACAAATTAGCTGTTGCTTCCCAGATGGGTGTCGTCCATTAAGTATCTGTTTCCCATGGATACTCCAAATACAGGTACATGGAGTGGAATAAAGGCCTAGTCCAGCTATATGGCCCATCACCAACATCATTACTGGTTCTACTAATATAGGGAAAACCTGTGAAATAACCCTATCAATGTGGAATCATACCTGACCACATAAGTGACCTTGAACTTAAATACTGAAATTAAGCACCTATCATACATTCAAGAAATTGGGAATGTTCTCCTTGGTGAAGAGAAAACTTGGGGGAGGCATTTTAAGTCTTCAAAAATTTAGAGGGCTGTTACATGGAAGAAGGCTTAGGATTAATTTTGCTTGGCTCCAAAAGGTAAAATTAAGAGCAACGGGCAGAAGTTTTAAGAACACCTCAACTAAATAAAAAGAAAAATTTCCTAGCGATTAAGGGCTATTCAGAAGGGGAATGAGCTGCCTTGGAAGGTAATGAACAAGCATTTATTAAGTGCCTATAATGTAAAAAGCACTGTGCTAACTACTTAACAAACATTTCATTTGAGCCTCAAAACCTGTGGGGTGGGGGCTATTATTCTTATACCCATTTTACAGTTGAGGAAACTGAGGCAGAGGCTAAGTGACTTGTCCATGACCACACAGCGGTAATGTCTTTTAAGACTCCAGGCCAAGGGCTCTATCCATTACACTACCTAGCTTAGTTTTCATTTACTTTTACTGAAGGATTTCACATACATAGAAGCTGACTGATAACTATGTGGCAGAGGGAGCTCACACTTTAGCTGTGGCTTAGATTACAAGAACTCTGAGTTCCCACTCAAACTTGAGATTCTTTGAGCTTTGATAATGAGCCAGGTGGTTTCCTGGTTCCTTTTCTCTCTTCTAAATGCCCCTGTGTACCACTACATTTCCTACAAAAGAGATTATCAAGATAAAGGTCTAATGCATCTCCAAAAAAAACCTTTTCTACAATTCCCTACTCACAAATACCTTGATAAGACTTCCATATCTCCCTCAAGGTTCCATCTCATCCTAGCAGAAGAGTTGTGATTAATTATTAGTGAAGATTTATGAGATATTTTTAGTTTTGTTTTTAGGTGGTTTGGGTGGTGAAGGGGTGTTGAAAGTTTGCTTATTTTCAAGTCTAATTTAGTGCATTTTGCAACAGTAGCATGACCTTAGTATTTCACACTAAGTCCTCAAGGTGAGATTTCCAAAATAGATTTCCAAAATAGCTGGGAAGTTACACCTAGAAGTCCGTTTATGAACCTCCTCAATGCTCACAACCTACACTTTCATTCTACCTCAGCCACACAAAGGGCAGTTCATACTGGCCTCATCATAAACCTCTATAGCTCCCTGGTCCTAGAACTCTGAAATTTCTCCAACCAAATGCTTCTATTTTTCCATCTCTCCTTGTACCTCCTTCCTCCTAAACCCACTCTGCATCTTTATCCTACCTCTTGCTCTGACCCCACTTTCTTCTCTGTCATCTTGATCCTATAGTTAACTAGTGTATATACTGTCCTCCATTCCTAAATTGCTTGTCCTTATGTTCTATTGCTGTGCATGCCTTCCTAAATCCTGCCCTGGATTACTCCCACCGTCCGCCTTCTGTATTCTTATGTATGTGCTGAATGCCACTAACTAAACATGTATGTCATCTAATTTTGACTGGACCCCGTAATGCTGCAGAGCAATCGTTTCGTTTTCTTGATTGTTGCACTCCCCCACTGTGGCTGCTGCAAACCTCATCTCCCATCTCCCTCCCTCTTAGCTGAGAATGTATACCCCTTACTTTGCTGAGAAAAGATACTATCCGTTGTGTACTTCCTCCTCTCCCCATTCCCCATCACAAGTCCCCACATTTCTTCTGTTTTCTCCTCTTTTGCCCTAGATAGACTCTAACAAAAAGGTTGCCCCCTTCTTGCCAAGGCCAACTCTACTTGTGTTCTTGATCTTGTCTTCTCCAAGGGCCTGCTCCCTCCTCATTACCCAATCTTCAATCTATCTACTGGCTTCTTCCTTGTTTATGAATATGCCCAGGTTTGTTACATCTTAAAAAAAATTCACTTGACCCTATTATCCCCTCAAGTTACACTATCATCCTGTATCTCATCCTTTTTGCAACCAAAATCCCAGAAAAAGTTATCTCTGCTTGATGCCCTCACTTCATTTCTTAAACAATTTTTAGTTCCTTGTAGTCTGGCTTCTGATCTTACCATGCAATAGAAACCAGTTTCTACCAGATTACCATCAATCTCTTAACTGCTAAATCCGATGCCCTTTTCCCATTCATTATTCTCAATCTCAATGTAGCATTTGACACTCTGGATCACCCTATCTTCCTGAATAGTTTTTCCTACCTGGGTATTCCCCTTTTTCTTCTACCTAACTGATCCTTTTCAGTCTCCTTTGCTAGATCATCATCCATGTGCTGCCTCCTAAACATAGGTGTTACTCAATGCTCTGTCCTAGGCTTCCCCCTTCTCTCTTTTCTCCCATGGGTTAAATTATCACTATGCAGATGATTCCCAAATCTATATATACCTAGCCCTAATCTTTTTCTCGAACTCTTGTCCCATGTCACCGACTGTCTACTTGAAACCTTCAACTAGCTGTCCCTTAAGCAACTCCTGAGCTTTTACCTCTTCTTCACACCTTTATCAAACCGTTTGACAAGTCTTAGCAGTTGACAGCATCAACATATTTCCTATCCTCTACATTTAAATGGCCACCACCGTAGTTCAAGCCTTCACAGTAAAAAAAGCTCACCTTAAACCATAATAACTTCACTTTAAAAAAAAGCTCACCATAACACTATAACCTCTCCTTTTGAGTCCCAGCTTCTACTCTCTATTCTGTCAATCTATTCTCTATCCCAACTGTCACGATAATCTTCCTGAAGCATAAGGCTGGCCATGCCACTCCTCTGCTCAAAAAATTCAATGACTCCCTGTTGCCTTTATGATTAAATTCCTTGGTTTGTCATGTAAAGCACTTCACAATCCAACTGCAGCTTCCTTTTCTTGTATTATTTCGCATTTTTTAACATACTATTTCCAGTCAAATTGGTCTACCAAAAATCATAAAATATTTAAAGCTGGTATCTCAGAAGTCAGAAAGCCCAACACCCTTATTCTACAGATGAGGAAACTAAGACCCACAGAAATTACATTATTTACGCCAGATCATTTGAACTTGGGTCTCTAATGCCAAATCTAGCACTTTTAACTGTGCCTTGCTGTCTCCAACCTGCCTTTCTGTCTCCCAACTCTATGCCTTAAAAAGGCTATGTGTCTGGAATGCATTCTACATCTCAGCCTCCTGGGATCCCTGGTTTCCTTCAAGGCTCAGTTCATTTGCCACCTCCTATGGGAAGTCTTCCTTGATTTCTCTTCCTTTCTCCCTCTTCAAATAATTACATATATATTTACTTATTTTTATGTTTATTCTCTTCCACCTCCACCACCACCACCAAAGACAAATGAATGTAAGCTTGAGGTCAGTGGCTTTTTTTACTTTGTATCCCTAGCATCTATCACAGTGCCTTACACAAAGTATGCACTTTGAGCTGAATTGGAGACAGACATTTCCTCTAAAATTCAGCCACTTTTTTCTCTCTGTGTATGTTTAGAATGCAAAATGGAATAAATATAATTGACTAATTTTTAAAAATATTTTGTTTAAATGGAATATAACATCATTATCACCATCAGCAACTTCTTCAGGATATGGATGAGAGTAAGGAAGCATGAAGGGGGTAGAATATCTTCTAACTGAAAACTGATCACTTAAGTAAAAATATTGAATATATGTAGATCAGCACCAGCTTAGAAAATTAAATTTGTTAGAAAGCCATAAATATGTTTCTGGGATTTAGAAAGCCATGCTCCTGGAACTCTCTCTTTGTATAAAAATGAGCAAGTACCACACCTGCCTCATTGGGAAAATGTTTATAAGAAGTATGTTCATTGCTTCTTGAAAAACAGCTATAATCTTTGACATATCTGTGGTAGGAAAATTCAAAGCACATCAATTCTTTTTATTGGCAATTCTTAAAATGTTAACTATAACATTACCTTATTTTTTTAGTTGCACTTATTCTATTAAGGGTTAAATTTTGGAGTCATAAAATTGTATTTTTATTCAGCAGAACTGGACATACTTAGGAGACCTTATTGTGGTCACAAAGGGACTGAACTAAAGAAAAAGTTCACTGGAGAGCTATGATTTTATTGATGTTAAGATACACGTCAAGACAAGCTCTCTTTTATGCAATTATGAGCACTAAATGATCTAAGTACCTTCCAAATCTCCTGGGTTGGACTCCAGCCTCAGAAATCACATTCTTAAAAAAGCTTAAAATATCTCTTAAGAGGTGAGCCTTTGCCTTTTACCAGCAACTTAGTTTTTGCAGAAACTGGCTAATATTTTTAAAAATATATCTCATTGAAAGTTGAAAAAAAAATAAAAATGCTGATTACAAAATTTAAGGATATTGCAAAACTGCAAAAGAATCTTGACATTTTTCATTGATAATTACTTTAGAATATGCAAGTCAAATTACAGACATAAACTATATTTCTACCACAAGGGCTAACTGTGTCATCAGTTGTATGATATCCTGAATATGCTAAAGTAGGCATGACTGAAAAAAATGGGAAACAACTTGTTGCAAATTAGTCACATTTTTTTGTTTAGGTTACCTGAATTTTTCCAGATAAAAGGAAGTCTGTTGCTTGTGATGGACAAGATTCTGAGCAGCTGGGGGATACTAGTTTTCAATTCATATAAATCATCTGAGTTTAAAAAGTATGTGCATCAACTTTTCTTCCTAAAAATTAATTTCCTCATGGAATATTTTACATTGAAAACACTCACTCAGCATAACCCATTTCAATAAGGATACTGCCATGCCAGGTCTGATCTACCCTAAATCTGATACATCAATCCAATAGGTTATCATCAACTGGTGTTTGTGTGTATCTGGGAAAATGTAAAATTTTCTAAGTCCCTGTTCTTTTTGGCTTGGGACATTAATTATATCTCACATGTAATTTATCTCACAACTCTTGTTACTGATGAAATAGGATGGCACAGAATAGATGAGTGTGCCAATCAAGTAAGTGCTTTTCAGCATTAATTCAAGGCTGTACTCCAAGGAAGACATATTAAACACTAAAAAAGAAGCCAGCACATATGCCTGAAAAAGATGCCAAAATGCTACAGATGAAAACCTTTCTGGTGTTCTTTTGCAGCAGATAAATCTTTACATAGACATATACCGTATACAGATATACATATATGAATAAATAAATTAAACATTTTCAATGGTTCATTATATATGTGCCAGGCACTGTGCTAGGCACTGAGAATACAACAGAAGCAAGACAAACCCTGAACACATAAAGGGTAGAAGATTAGGAGAACATATGTTTGGCAGCATGGTTTGAAAATGGTCAGAGAGTGATGTGGAGGCCTGATTTCATGCAGCAGAAAGCTTAAATCTCACCTGTCATAACCTAGGGTCCAAGGGATAAAGCCAGGTTCCTGTGAGAGAAAAATTAGGAAGATAGCCAGAGTGTGTATGGTTTGGAAATGGCCAGTAAAACTGTGTACACTATACATGCATACAAATGTGTGTGCATTTGGGAGCCAGCCTTGAAGATTGATCCAATTTATCTGAGTCAGAAGATCAAGAGGAACTAGGCTATTTATAAACCCCACAATAAAAATAATGGCTGTTGCTGAGGATAAAATAAGTAGAGGAAATCTTCAGAGAACTCAATAGGGCCTTATGAATTAAATAATTTTAAAAGATTTAATATTTTTTTACGAGAGACAGCATGGCATATTAGATATAGGGATAGCTTTGGGTGCAAGAAGACCTAGATTCAAGCCTTCCTCTGACACAAACTAGCTATGTTACCTTGGATAAGTTACTTTATCACACATAGTCCCCAGGGAACCTTGAAAGTATAAACTGCAGAAATTTCCTTTCTGGGGAGTTATCTGGATTAAAAAAAAAATCCAAATCCTCTATCTTTATCAGGTTTTTGTGTTTGTAAATGCAGTACTTCACATTAATCAGAAGCATACATGCACACACATACTTCTAGAGTATAACTGCAGTAAACAGACTAATTGGATCCAATTGACATAGTATTTTAAAGAGAAAGAATTAAAAGCAAAATGAATGTGTCAATAGTCATTTTCTTCAGTTTTGCCCTCATAGTTTATAGTCCTCTAGATTTTAATTATGATAACATAACAAAAGGCATAACTAATGGAGGGTGAGTCATAAAAAATACAGTAATAAGTACAGTATAAGTACAATATCCTCTCCAAGTAGGAATATTTGAAGATCCTTCTATTAATGGAGAATCTATCTTTGAATTTTACATAGGACATCTTCCATAACAATGGTAAACACATCTCCCTATTTCAAATCTCAATCGATGTCAATACAAAGTTGGACTTGTACTACAGGACATTTTTACCAACAATTTGGATGACTATATTGAAGACATGCCACTATGCCTTAATCAGATCTGCAGTTGACACAAAGCTTGGCAGAAAAAAAGAATATTCTAAGCAGCAGAATCATGTTACCGGAATATTTTTAACAGGTTGGAGTATTAGATCAATATCGACAAGATGAAATTGCATTGCAAGGTATTCATTCAATAAACATTTATCAAGCACCCCCTGGTATTTAATATTCAATGTTACTGTACTAGGAATCAGAAATAAAAACATAACACCACTGTACTCATTTTTATGTTTTATGATTTAAAAAACCATATACACTGCTTCATAAGATAAAAAACCCTGAAAGATAAATAGGGCATAGTATTACCATCTTCATTTTACAGAGAAGGCAATCAAAGCTTAACAAGGTTAATGACATCAAGTTATAAAATACCTGATAGGGCTGGGATTGAACTTAGGCTATGATTTCTAGGACCTAACTTAACTAGCTTCAACATTCTTCTTACTGTGCAATGTTGTTACCTTTCAGTTTAATGTAGAGTATTGCATTTAGGAGAAAAAATTGAATCTATAGAACATCAGTTATAGGACTAAAAACTAAAATTTGAGGATAAACTTATATAACTTAATGTAAATTTTAGACTCCATGTTAAAATGATATGTTTTCTCAGAATATCTATCCTATATCATTAAATGTACCTCTAGTCTAGCCTATTTCATTAAATGAGGCTTCCCAAGGAGCTCTGCTTCAGGCCACCTGCCTCTTTATGTCTTTGCTACAGAGCCTTCCCAAAGGAAATCCATGTCATCCCTGGATACAGGCCACTTGGCTCTTGGCCTCAGTAAACACTCCAGGGAAATCTCCAGTGTTCTGGAAGTCCTCCCATGGATCAGACCCACCTCAAACTACTAGCTCTTAATTCCTATCTAGACTTCCCCAGGTCATACTTTTACCTGCCTTGCTTGCTGTGAGGTGTGCCTCCTGGGCTTCCTCACAAGACAAAAGATCACCACCTGCTACAAGATTGGGCTTAGAGGGAAGGACCTTGAATTGTCTAATCACCTGCCTCCCTCAACAGACCTCCCTCCACCATCAGCCCTCTGCTTCAACTCATTCTGTAATGGTTAGCATACATCCATCCCCAAATTCTCCCCAGCCTAGTGATTCCAAACCCCTGGATGTCATACAAAAACTATCTACCACTGCTAATTCTCTTACTCTCATCCCTCTCCAAACCTGACCCTTTCACTATACTCTCTGTAGTGACTGCTGTATAATTAACAAACTTGCTTTCATATTAAACCTTTTATTTCTGTTAAAACTGCATCCTTGGCCACCCTTTCCATACTGGTTGCATTTTCACTCGTGACTCCCAACCTATAAGTTGTGGTGGGGGAGTTGGATTACTCTTTGCTCCTCACTGACACTTCTAGATTTTCTACTACCAGTCAGTAACCTCTCCTCCTTTGGGATTCATTCAAGATTCTGGAGGCTATTATCTAGCAACTCCCCCAGGATATTCTCCTTCCTTCCTTAATGAGTTAAGTGCCTGGCTCAGTATCTCTCCACTCCAACTCCTGCCCTCATACTAGGGAACATGAACATACATGTTAATATTCCCTCAACCTAACTTAGTTCTTCAAATCTACTCAATTCCCATGACTATACCTCCATTCTATCTCAGCTATACAAAGAAATGGTCATATCCTTGAAACTGCCATCACTCACAAGTGTTCCTCCTCCACGTTCATGAACTTTGAAATTCCTTTATCTGATCCTTTATCATCCTATCTTTTCCTCTACCTTGCAACTCCTAACTTTGTTTTTTGTCCTCACCAGGGAAAGAGAGACAGGGGGAGGGAGGAGAAGAGAGAGGGAAGGAGAGAGAGAGTGAGCGAGAGAGAGAGAGACTGAAAGAGAGAGACTGAGAGAGACAGAGAGAGAAAGAGACAGAGACAGAGAGAGAGAGAGAGAGAGAGAGAGAGAGAGAGAGAGAGAGAGAGAGAGAGAGAGAGAAAGAGAGAGATTGAGAGAGAGAAAGAGACTGAAAGGAGGAAGGGAGGGAAGGAGAGAGGGAGACAGAGGGGGTAGTGGGAAGGGGATGATGGTGGAGCCAATCTGCTGGAGAAGGCAGAAGGGGATGGGATCAAGGGATCATAAAGAGCTGGCCTTAGTGAAAAGGCAACCTCTTCATCAAAGCCTGAAGAAAAGGAGGAAATGGTGGGAGGATGAAGTCACAGAGCTCTGAGATGAGGAAGAAGGGACAAGGAGATTTGGAAAAATAGTCTTGATTTTTAAGGTAAAGTATGAGGCAAGGACCTCAGCTGAGAGAGTAGAGGAATGGAGTAGTGTTGGGGGTTTGAGGAGAGAAAAGATGGTTTGGAACAGACTCTGTGGGAAATGGGATAGAAAATTAAAAAGGAGCAAAAGTCTTGCCTTGCTGCAGTAAGGCTCCAGCTGAGATCAGATAACAAATGTGTAGTGCAAGCAGTCAGCACAATTGTGAGACTTCCTCTAGCTCCATTCAACAGCATGTGAGTAGGAGTGAAGGAGGTGAATGGGAAAGTGCAATCAAAGACTGGCATCTGGCAAAGTGGGAGCGCGTGATAAGATAAGGGAACAAAGGAAGGGAGTAGAACCCCTTTACCATGGTGTTGACATCAGGAAGGCAGGAGAATGTAGCCAGAACATGGATGGCTTGGCAAAATACAGTCGGAATAGAAGGGCATGTGTGGAGAGATCATGCATCACAGTAAAGAGGAATAGTAAGTTTGCACTGGCTAATTAACACTCTTTAGGTAGAGTTTTTTGACAGTTAAAAATTTATCTAATAATGCTGTCATCTAGCTCTTAAATCTTCATAAGAGGTCCATAAAAATTATGACTTTTGTCAAATGCTTTCATGAAGTTATGATTTACTATATCTTCAGCATTATCCTGAACTATCAATCTTGTATTCCTGACAAAAGAAAATGAAGTTAGTATTTTTCTTAAGGAATATGCTAGCTTGTAATAATCTTTGCTTTCCTTTACAAATGCTCACAAACCATTTGTTTTTCACGAAACTTCTTGGAATTTTTATAGAACTCAATTCAAGCTCCTCAACTTTGGGTTTCCAGAGTTTACCTTATTCCTTTCTTTGAAATGACACATAAGCTGCACTTTCCCTCCTAATATTTCTATCTCTGATACAGTTTTTAAAATGGCAGCAGATAAAACTTTCTATTTTTGTTCTAACAGCAAATCTTTTACCATCAAAATCAGTTGTTATATTCCATTTGTGGGAACCTGACTTTGTCAATGTAAGCTCAATTATTCCACACATCACTGCATATCTTTAATACCCTTCATTAGGTAACAACATTCACACAAATAAATTTAAGAGGAGGCTTCACATAAAAATGAGTACACTAAAGAATTTGTAAACATCTCCTCTGAATTACTTAAAGTCAGTAACATAAACTTCAAACACAAAGAAAATGATATATTACTAAGTACTATATTGCTGAAATAGCTGTCTTGAAAGGATCAATTTACCTACAAATTTAATGGTGAAATTACTTTGGAAAAATAGCTGCCTTGTAGATAATTATGACCATTTTAAAAATAAATTATTAAAAAGGATCTTATACAATTAAAGTATCTAGAGGCTTAAGAGATAAAATGCTGCTATGTATAGATCAGTCTAAATGCTTAAATTCCTTATAGAACTGTTAATGTGCCTTCAAAATTAAGAAGTCCATCCTAAGTTGATGATTACAGACAGCATTAGATTTAGAAATTAACTCACAATTTAATTTAAGACTCCAAACTATATCTTGACTATAGTAGTCAACCAGTTCAGCCCAAGGCCCATCTTTATTTGCCCATTTTCCTATGTCTTCCACACCTGAGCTCAATCCCTCATCATCAGGAAAGATAGCTGGAGGTGGGCCTCTTATATAATATGCCAGTCCAGTTATCTCAGAAAAGGATGGTACAGGTGACTGTGATAGTTCCTTCTCCATCTCCATATAAGCGTCTTCCCTGACCACAAGAGCTCAAATTCCTCAACCACTTTTCAGAAACGTAGAGAAGGGATTTTTTTCCTTGGATTTTTGGCCAAGGAAAATGGCTTTTCTTGGCCAGTGTGAATTGGCCTTAAAGACACAGTCTTTGCAAATGAACAAGTCTGAGTAGCCTTTTTTTTTTGTCAGAAAACTAGGTAGGACTGCCCTTGACTACAGAGGATCACTAACTGAGGAGGAAAGTACCTTGTTAGAGAACCTTCCGTGGTTCAAGCCTTAGGACCTTGTAATCTCTGGATATATGCAAGAAAAAAGAGGGATCCTGCATCTCTGATACTAGCATTAAGGCAAGGTAATGAACCATTAATTGATTGTATTAATGGGTTGCATTCTTCTGGGGGCTATTAGGAAACACTGCTGATCCTGGGTTTCAGGAGGGGTTTAAGTGATATCTCACGCATCTACTAGCTCAGCATGTGGGATCACAGTATTTTTCTGGGCCTAAAAGCACAACTAAATGATTGACTGAAGAAATGGAAGAAAGGTTGGATCTTTGCCAAAAAGGCCATAAGTCATTCAAGGAAAAGTGAGAAAGCCTGGAGTCAATGTAACTGGCACATAACCAAAGGCCTCGGTCACCCAGTTTGCTGGACAATAGAGCATGGCACAGATTTTGAAATCACTCACTTGACTTGGCACTTCAGGTATAACATACACAGGTGGAAAACACCAATACAAAGACAAGAAAATAAATGTGGCTGAGAATGAGGTGGGGATTCTTAACTGAGAATAAGGGGGAAGGGGGGCGGGGTGCAGAGACCAGAGATAATCAGAAATTGAAAGAGAAACTTGAGGGGAGGACATTGACAGAAGAACCTGCCATATTTACTCACTCAGGAGTAGGGGCCAACTAGAACAAGGAAAGTTCTAAAAGACTCTGAGGCATCAGGGAGGTAGATCCTGGTATGAAAACAACTACAGGGACTATAGAAGTATCATCTTTAAGATTTCAATTGCTAGCATTTATATAGCACTTTAAGGTTTGCAAACTGCTTTACATATGTTGTTTGATCCTCACAACAACCCTGAGAGGTATATGCTATTGTGATCCCCATTTTACAGATAAGGAAATAGAGGCATAGGGAGATTAAGTGATCTTATCAGGGTCACACACCTAGTAAGAATCTGAGGCAGGATTTGAACTGAGGTCTTTCTGACTTCCAAGCCCAGTGTTCTATGCACTGAACAACCTTAGCTGCCTCTAGTTTACTACCCAATGAGAGTCCTTGACAAACACAAATTTTCACTATGTTTTAGAGAACCATCTCTGCTGTCTGAGTGCCATGTATGGTTAGGTGTTTCCATTCTCCCATTTCTTCTAGGTAACTCATATACTAGGGATTGGACCTAGGGAAACCTCTGGAAGAGGCAAACAAAGATAATATTCGCACTACAGTTTGTGTAGGCATGTAGTAAAGTTTCAGCAGTCAGGTGACTGAGATGTTATGGAATGGGAAAAACAATGGTATTCATAGTGCAGGAAATCATCTCCATAGCACTCACTGCTGAGAGCTGAGAGTTGGTCAGAGAATGGTATGAGTGGTTTACAGATCTGAAGTGCCGAGAAATAGATAGCTGATGTATGGCATGGTGAAGTGGACATGGAGTCTGGCCTTGGTATGGGGAGAGCATAATATTGACAGAGTGAGTAGGCACTGTAGTGTAAGGCATAATGCAATACTAGTTCTGAGCAGATCCAGTGAGTGCAGTAAAGGAACAGAAGAGGCTTGGAGGGACAGCAGGAGTAATGCTGGAGTATGTGCCACGGATCTTCTTTTCCTGTTTCTCAACATCATGTTGTTAGGGATGGTTCCCAAAATATATTTGCTTCTATTTTTTGTTTTGTTTTTTGGATTGGTTGGGGTTTATGATCTTGGTTGCTCTCACTGAGTAAACTCTAGTGCAAAAGCAAGTAATGGTGGCAGTTATAAGATCAGTCCAGGTTAATATTACTTGTGTCAGGGGACCTTGCTTCCGATTCCTATCCATAAACAACGGTAGGCTGGTGGAAGAGGACGCACCAGTCATTCTAACAGAGACAAGCGGAGTCGGCGCTATTTCATTAGATGAATGATATTGCCGTGAAAAGGTAAAGGAGTCATAGGTCAAATTGAGATAGTGAACATTCAGGGAGGAGAGGAAAGAAATAATCTGTTTTCACAAGTGTTGACCAGACTAGCCAAATGACATCCATCTGGCAATATGTGAAGGCTGTGATAAATACCAGCAAACTGAAGCCCCAGTGAAAGCTCCTGACAGTTCCCTCACAACTGATTCTGAATAAGACTAGATTTCATGAAAGATCTGCCATCTTCTTTTGGTTACACAGCCATGTTAGTATAAGAAATTGTATATTTTTTTTAGGGATTGGGCTTAATAGGTTACATTATGCTTCAGATTATATTAGAAGAATTAAGATCCCACATTATTGGTTAACTGGTAGTTGAAACAAAGTGACCACCTGGCTAGATTTAACAAAATGCAGTATAGAAAGCTTTTTGTGCATATTACAGAAACTGGATGAAACTAAAGTCTTCAGGAGTGAGGCACAGTGAGTCTGTAGAAATATTTCCAGTTAGGCATACCCCTTAACTTGTAGAGAGGTAGATCTACACCTCCCAAAAGGAAAAAGCACATTTAACCAAAAGAGGCTGTGACTGAACATAGGAATCTGTTAGAAAATTTGGGAGATACTGGTACTTGCTGGGCTTCACCATCACACTCTGGTATTTGCAGATTGGATTCACTTTATGTATCAGTTCTTGTTAACAGTCTGGCTGATTCTTCTTTTTTCTGCTCTTCTTCCCACTGTCCAGGCCCCTCAGGTTTTTCAGCTTTCTGAATTTCGACCAAAATTCTAAAATTCCAGAAAGGTCTTCTGGAGTTGTCTATTTGTTTGCTTTCTTGGGGGAGCAGAGGGGAGAGGAAAAAAAAGGTTCCTAACGTATGGCAATGTTTGCATGAGCTTAGAAGCAAGCTGCTTTAGGTCTTCTTTGAATTACTTCATCCAGCTGAACTTTAGGAGCTCCTCTTTATTCTGTCCTTTGGTGATTCTTCACCTTCATCTCTGGCATTCTGATATTGTCAAGGTGAATGAGGGACTGTGCCTTGACTTTAGTTAGGCACCTCTTCTTTCAGTAGCTCTTTTGTTTTCTTTTCCTTCCGCAATTTCTACTCTTTGTCCCAGGAATCAAAGGAGATGGGCACATGTCCACTGTTCGCTGCATTAGAATTTAGCATTTAAAAGGCACTGTATGGTGTGGTATGGGACTTGAGCATGGTTTGGTCTTAAATATAGGCTTCTGTGGGTTCGTTAACTTGGGCATCAAAAGTTTGAAAAACAACAAACTTTCCATTATCCTTCTTCCTAACCAAGTACTTAGGGTTCCTTTATGGAAAACTTCTAATTTGCTGTAAAAGAAGGACAGAAGTAGAGAAGCAGAGGCTGTTTCTTCAGAAGGCCTTTTCTTTCATGGAACAAACCAAAAGGCTTGGCAGTGGTGGGACCCTTGCCCACTCAGGCTGGGGAGGGAGGGTACTTCCCAAAGTTCACCTCTTTGCATTTCTTCTTGGCTCTTTGAGTGCTGTTTGATCCTATCATTTATGCAGCAGTAGAGGTCAACTGATTTGGTTACTTGGCTAAATGTTTTCTTCAGAGACTGTTCTATTCCTGCTAGAGTTCTTTTCAGAGACTCTTCATTCTTTTTAAGCAGCTCTACCACCTTCTACCTCTTCTCCAACTCTGTGTTTCTAAGTATTTTCAGAACCTTTCCCCTTATGGGTGTTGTGCTAGATACAATAGATCTGCCTGTGTAGATCATATGAAATAATGTATATAAATAATTTTGCAATGATTTAAGTGCTACACAAATGTCATCCATTATTGGGGAAGAAAGTACATTTTGCACTGAAGTTCTTTAGTGGCCTCTAGAAGAAATTGGTATTTCAATTGTCCACTATAAAACCACACCACATCGCAAGCTAATTGCAACAAAACAGAAAAGCTTGACCAAGAAATGAGCCTATGCTACAATGTTATATATCAGTTAAGACTGGGCACAGTATTTTCCCATGGTCAAATCTGAATACAACAATATGAAACATTCAGGTGATCTCTGTTCCAGGTCACATATGAGTTATGCCCTGAGTCTCTGCCTTCTATACATGGTATAGCAAAAGCTTTGGTTCATCCATGCAAACCCAGTAACACAGTGAATGATTCCTACGTTGGAATTAGGAAACCATACCAATAAGACTTCATGTCCCTTAATAAAGGCTGCTTAGAACGCTTTATTATAAATCAGCCTCCCATATATGAAATTGCTAGCTAGGGCCCGGAAAATTTACTAAATATTCCACATCTTTCCTAAAGCTTGTATATCCTCCAGAATTCTTGCAACAATTTCAGTAAAAAGCCTTCATTCACATCAGGTATAGGGAGAACATGAAAAAAGGAAGATTCTAGATTCTAAATGACAGTTAGGATATTGGTACTACTAAACAGCATGACCCATGGACTAGCCAGGAAGATAGGTGGAGGATGTACTTGCCCCTGCACTATTTAGCATTTGCTGACTAATAACTATTACTGACATTTTTAAGGTGTTTTCATCAATAACACATGAAAATGCCAGTAGATAGGTGGTAAAAGGATATAAATAGGCAATTTTCAGAGGAAGAAACCCAAGATATCAATAAGCACTAATAACAAGAGAAATGCAAACCAGAACAACTCTAATGTCACATGTCACACCCACCAGACTGGCTAACATTGGAAAAAAAGAGAAATGTGGTTGTTGAAGGAAGACCTGCACACCAATGCATAGTTAGTTGGTGGAGCTGTGAATTGGTGCAATCATTCTATACAATAACTTAGACATATACCCCCCAGACCACTAACGTGAACAAATTCTTTGACCCAATGATACCACTACTAGGTAAACATTGTAAAGAGATCAAAGAAAGAGGAAAAAGATGCATATGTACAACATTTATAGCAGCACTTTGTTGTAGCAAAGCCCTAGAAACGAAGGGAGGTATCCATCAACCCAGGAAATGCTGAACAAATTACTGAACAAAATACAGCAAATGTATTGGCAGCTAGGTGATATAACAGAATGACTGTTCGACCTGGAGCCAAGAAGACTTAAGTTAAAAATCTGCCTCAGACACTCATGTAGTTTTGTTGTGTTACCCTGAGCAAATCACTTAATCTCTCACATCTCCAGTTTCTTCAATCTTTAAAAAAAAAGGGGGAGGGCATGATAGTAATAGCACTTACCTCACAGGGATGTTGCGAGGCTCAAATGAGTTAACATATATAAAGCACTATGCAAGCCATAAAGCAATGCTATTATTATTATGTAATATAATATTATTATACATATTAAAAAAAGGAGAATTCAGAGAAATCTGGGAATATTTTTATGAATTGATGCAAATTGAAGGGGGCAGAAGTAGAACAATTATGTATGCAAAGACCACAATATCATAATGGAAATCAACCTCGAAAGACCTAAAACCTCTGATTAATGTAATGACCATTCATGACTCTAGGAGACTGATGATGAAAAATGCCTCCTACTTGGTGGAAAGGTGATATACAGAATGAGATATATGTTTTCAGGTACAAACATTACAACACAAATTTATTTTGCTTGATTACTTTTGTTACAAGGGAGTACTATTATTATTATTTCACTTATTTGTGAGATGGTGATATGAAGAAAGAAAAAGTATCAATGAAACATTCAAAAAACACAGAAGAGAACAATTAGTAAGTTAAAATGGGGACACAGACAAGTAGGGTAATGTTGGCAGTATCATATTAAATTTAATAGGAATAGGGATGGGACCTATGATTTCACTGGTATAAGGAACGCTCAGGTAAAGAAACTCCCAATATGAATGTGAGTCAGCCCCTTTTATGTAACTTGGCTTTACAAAGCTGCCTAGGGCACTGAAGTAGTAAGTGATTTGCCCAGGGTCACACAGCCAGTATGTGTCAGACACAGAAAGTGAATGCAGGTCTTCCTGTCGCTGAGGATAGCTTTTAATCCACCATGCCACATTACCTCTCTTCTATGTATTTTGGGCACCTTTGTATATGGAAATGTTTATGTCTGAACACTGATGATATGTCCTGCAGATCTGGTCTATTAGATTTGGTCTGTCCTCTGCAACTAAGCTCTTTCCCCCATCACAGGGCAAGGCTGCCAAGCAGTAAGTGTGTACTTTACATGATAAGAAGTACTATATTCCACACAGCCTCCTCTGATTAAAAGGAGAAAAAAAGGGAGCTTAGATCCTTATGTAAAATAAGTACATCTAAAAGAGGAATTGTTATATTTTTCAAAATGTATATAGTACAATACCCTGTTTTGTAATGGTCATGTGATTTACATTCAAAATAATGTATACAACTGTACTGATTTTATGAAATCTGAATATGCACAAAAGCTAAAATACTAAAAACTATTGTTAAAATGAAGGTTTTAAGCTGGAAAATAGACCTTTGGTTAAAATAACATAACATTATTTTGAAAATATATAATACTTTCCTCTGTCCCTCACCTCCCTCCATACACTACCACCCTATGTTTTAGATTATCTCAATTGCCACTTCAGGAGATAAAAGCTCAGCTTTTGTAGTGCACTTAAGGTTTACAAAGTGTTTTCTCATAACAATTCTGTGCACTAGCTAGAACAAGTATTATTATCCCAATTTATAGATAAAGAAACTGAACCCCAATGACTTGGCCACAGTTACAATTAAAAAGCATTATGGTCAGGGCTCAAACACAGGCCTTTAGATTCCAAAGCCCATGACTCTTACCACTACACCATTCTGCCTCTAAGTTCCTAGAAGAAATGTTACCTTCCCCCCGATAAAACTGAGGCACAACAAGGTCACACACCTGGGAAAGGTTTCTGCCTCAATAACTAAAAGAAATTCTTTTCTCCTTGTCAGTAAGGTGAATTTTAGTGTAAGTAAGGTGGTTTCTAGTGTGTGTAAAGTGGATTTTGGTTATTATTTCTTAGAGTTCAGTTTCCCAGGATCTGTGACCATAATAATCTCTGTTTCCCAGGTATCAGATATGAGTTCCTAGGCTTATGGTTCAAAACATCTCCACCAAGCTTGCGCAGCATTATACAAAGAGAAATAACATAAACGTGTGTGCTGAAACTGTAAATATCCACTGCAACTGCACAGCGAGATATAGGGATGAGGTGATGTAAACTTGGGAGGTTATTGATGGCAATATGTCTTCTTTGTCTGATGCCCTATAAAAACAGGTGGGCATTGGTCAGCGAGTTGGGGAACCTTTATGGTTGAATGCACAAGCTGGAATGCTGTATGTCTTGATCAGCCCCCATCGAGGCTTGGGAGGGGGGAATCTGTGTTTGCCTCAACCAGCCCCCATTGAGGCTTGAGGGCATTTAGGGGATGCACAAGTTGTGCCTGTCTCTATTGACCCCATCGAGATGTAGGGGTAGTTGCTTCCTCTTCTCGCCAGCCCCTTCAAGAAGGGTGATTAGGGAATACTGTAGGAGTTTGTGGTGCTTCCGTTATCAGCAATACTGTGTTAGAGAAGACTATACTAGAATAAAGCTTATTATTAACCCCTTTGAAGCTCTCTTTCCTGTCTGACCAGATCAAGAATGAACCTGTTAGAGGCTGGAGTCTGAAGCCTCCAGTGCCTCCTGTGTATTATCTAACACTCCTGATCTAAAATATTACTGTTTTCCTGCCTGTAACTTCTACAAATTGACCCAGCTTCCCTAAAATCTTTGTGTCCCCAATAGCATGAGTGTGAAGTGTGACTTGGGTGTGAATCTGGCACAGTGTGAGGATTTGATAGTTACAGATGCTAAGGATGAGATCATGGATCAGGTAGACCACAAGGGGGACTAACTATTATCCTGATGTTCCTGTCACCATGGAGCCAGTAAATTTCTCCTTTAGGCCTAATGTGAATTTTACTGGGTAGCCACTGTTTTAGTGGCTTGCTTGTAAATAATACAGTTACAGATGGTTTGCCATTGAGTTTTCTTAGCCAATGTGAGCCAAAATGAGGCTTCCTCTAACAGAATAAGTTCTCTACCTTTCCCAGGGATAAGCAAGGACACAGCTGGTACTTGGGGCCAAGGATATAAAGGCCAGTAGCCGACCTCCATCCCGGATACCAGCTAATCTTCAAACTAAAGTTACATATATATTATGTTAGGCAAGGTCATGACTACTTCTAACAATAGCAAAGATTACTCAGTGCTACATGGGACTGGATGTCTAGTGTGTGTTCATTTCTGAACCATAGACTAGACCAGAAGACAGAAAAAGCTATCACAATCCAAGATGCCACCATTTGGATCCTTCTGGATCCTTAGTTAGTGGTTTCTACCCTGGGGGGGGGGAGGGTCTAGAAGATCCTAATAAATTGACTTTACCACAGACTCAGAGTAGCTTTAAAAAAAAAGGTGGGAAGGGGCTGTTCTTATAGAATGGTGTTACCTATCTGAGGAAGAAATTGATAAGGAGTCTCTTACCTTGAGGCACTTAGTCTGCTGGGCAGAAGCTCCAGAAACAATCACAGCTGTGGCCTAGGCAGAAGCTCCTGGGGCCCCCAAACCCTGTTTATGATATCTTGGAAAGAATAGTGGGCTTAAGAGTAATTAGTTCTGACACTAGCTCTATGACAGTGAGCAAAACTAGTAACTTCTCTTAACCTCATTTTCCTCATCTGTAAAACTGGGACAATAATACTTGTATTGCCTATCCTATAGACTTATTATGATGGAAGTGTTTTTTTAATTATAAAGTATCACAGACACGTGAGCTAACACTATTATTCTTCTTTGAGTTCCTTGCCTGTGTCTGTAGGACTCTGTTTTCTCCCTGTAGGATGTGTTGGGAAACAGTGAGCTCATCCATTGCCTAAAGAAATGTGGGTAGGTATTTGGGTTTTTTTTTTGAAGGTGGGAAGGCAAGGCAATTGAGGTTAAGTGATTTGTCCAAGGTCACACAGCTAGTAAGTGTCAAGTGTCTGAGGCAGGATTTGAACCCAGGTCCTCTGACTCCAAGACCAGTGCTCTATTACTATGCTACCTCGCTGTCCCAGGGGTAGGTATCTGAAACAAGATTTTGGTTCCAAACAAGTATGCATTTCCTGAATACAAAGGGTCAACCTGCAGTAATAGATGGAATAGTATACAAGCAGCCACTGGAAGGCAAATGATAGGGACTGGAATGACCTAATGGACTGCAAGACTATCAAGATGACATTGTCTGGCAAAGCTCTCCTAGACCACAGAAGGATTCTTGGCTCAGTAAGAAGGCAGATGAAATTCAGTTTTACACTGATAGTAACAACCCAAAGTGCTTCTATGATGCCCTAAAGGCTATTTGTGGGCCTATGATTTATGTATGATGCATCTCAACTAAGTAAGCACTGATTAAGCCACACCAATCAGTAATAAGGATATGATCCCCTAAAGAGACAGGCTGAACATGTCCATAGTACTCTCAACAGACCGTCATCAATCGATGCTGAAGTCACTGACTGTATACCTCACATTGAAGTCAATCCCTTCTCTAGCCAAACTTCCAACTGAAAAAGAGGTTTTGAATGCCATTAGGCTCCTCCTGTATGAACAAGTACCTGATGCTGATTCCATTCTAGCTGAGATTTACAAGGAAGGGGGTCCACTGCTCACACAAAAGCTGACTAAATTCTTCTAGGTTATATGGCAAGAGGAGGTTATCTCCCAGGAGATCAAGGATGCCTCCACTGTCCATCTCTATAAAGAAAAAAATAGGTTGTCCTATGACAAGAACAGGGGAGTTTCTCTCTTAGTCACTGCCAGTAAGATTCTTGCCAGAGTCCTTCTTAATAGGTTGGTCCTTCACCTGGAAGATAGTCATCTACCTGAGAGCCAGTGTGGCTTCAGAAAGGGCTAAGGAATGGTTGATATGGTGTTTGCTGCCCAACAACTCCATGAGAAATGCCAGGAGCACAACAGAGGTCTGTACACAGTGTTTGTCAATCTGACCAAGCCTTTGATACTGTTAGTCATGAAGGCTTGTAGAAGATTATGTTAAAATTTGGTTGCCTAGAAAAGTTCATCAGTATTGTATACCAGTTTTATGATGGCATGCTTGCAAGGGTTCTGGATAAAGGATGATGCTCTCACACTTTCCCAGTCATTAATGGAGTGAAGCAGGGCTGTATGCTTGCTAACATGCTTTTTAGCATGATGTTTTCAGCAATGTTGTCAGAAGCATTTAATGATGATGACATCAAAGTCAGCTACTGTATTGAGGGTAAATTATTTAACTCAAAAAGCCTACAAGCCTAGCCTAAAGTGAAGGGAAAATTGGTACGTGAATTTTTTTGTTTGTAGATGATTGTGCACTCAGTGCAAACTCTGAAACTAAGATGCAACAAATCGATTCTCTGCTGCTTATTCTAATTTTGGCCTAACAATTAACACCAAAAAAATACAGGTTCTCTACCAGCCAGCACCATACATCCAAACATGGAACCATCCATTACAGCAAATGGATGAATACTGTGGTAAGTTCACTTACTTTGGCAGTATACTTTTGTTTCAACAATCCAGCTAGCACCTCTTGTGGGGGTGAAAGACCAACACAAGCCCAACAACAAGAACACTACCAGCGTGCTGCAAAAGCACAGGTTCTTTTGATCTGTTTTAGTAAGGAAAGCAACGTTAAGGGGTTGACAAGTTTATTTTAATTCAGCATACAAATATCATTCACTTAGTTCAGGGGAAAAAACCAGCACCCTGGACTTTGGAGCAAAATACAAACAAAGTACAAACATCAACAGACAGACCTTGTCTGATTCAAATCCCAATATATAGTTACCAGAGTTTAACAAAGTCTCAGCATCCGGGTTTACAAGCTGGAGGGCTCTTAGCTACAGCTGCCCAGAGTCTCCACATCAGCGCCACCTCGAGTGAGAGCCCTAAACAAATTACAAACATCGACAGACCAAAAACAGATTCATAGTTATCAACTTCTAGGTTCAGCCTGGGAGCTCATAACGATGGCTGGCCCAGAGTCACTCACGCCACCACTGCTGTGGGAAAGAGCTCCAAAAAAGAGAAAGCCAATCCCTGGTTTTATATCTTTTTCAGGGTCAAGGATGAGTCACACATGCAACTCACCCACGTGACCTAGAATCGTCACAAAGAGGCGACTTGAACCCACGTGGTCTAAAAGCCTCTGATGTCCCAAACATGTCACTCAAACTCATGTATAAACTAGGCCGTCCCCTGAGGCAAGGAGGCACCAAGGACACCCAAATCTAATCAAGGAAACAAAGGCCAAACTCTTCCAGGGGACTTGGTTGAACTAAGTGCTAGGAGCCCATTTTGCTTACCAACACAACTTTCTAGGGATGCACATCTAGATGATGAGGTTGACACATGCATTGCCATTGCTAGCTCAGTGTTTGTAAGGATCCAAAGGAAAGTGTGGGAGAGAAAAGATATTAGACTGCCTACTAAACTGAAAGTCTACAGAGACATGCTGACTTGTTGTTATATGCTTGTGAAACATTGACAATACCATGCCAGGAAGCTGAACTGCTTCCATCTGAATTGTCTCAGGAAGATTCTGAAGATCACTTAGCAATCTTTTCTCAGCTAAACTGCCAAGCATTCAAACTACTGCAGACAGCACAACTCCAATGAGCTGGCCACATTGTGTGAATGCCAAATATACGTTTGCCTAAAAGACTATTTTATGGAGAACTCATGCAAGGAAGGCACTCACATGGTGGTCAGAAGAAACAATGTTAAGGTCACTCTGAAGAACTCTGGAATTGGTTGCTTGACATGGGAGACATTGGCACAGAAGCACACAGCATGGCATACCCCCATCAGAGAAGGTGCTGGGCTCAATGAGCAAAGCAGAATTGTAGTAGCTCAAAAGAAACATGAGATGTGCAAATTGGGAGACATCTCCACTCCAAATGTTCATATAGACTATTTGTGCCTGACTTGTGGTGAAGTGTTCCAAGCTCATATTGACTGATCAGTCACAGTCAGACACACTATACACTGACCTCAACAGTGATGTCATTTTGGTCCTCTTAGAGAATGAAAGACAATAACCATTATGTAGCCTGTACGGACCCTTATATATGGTTTAGTAGCCTCCTTTTTATTTGAGTTTGATGCCATTGTTTTACATAGTCTCCCATTTCTGAAAATACAGCACATTCTTACCCAACTTCTCTGTTCCCCCAAAATGAACTTCGAAGTCATTTACCATGAGATACAAGAGCAAACCCAGAAGTCCCAGCACACATCATTCTTGTTAGTGAGATGCTTCTGCTCATTTTTATCTTATTTTACTTTTCCTTAAGTAATTGGTGTATATCTTATTTGTGCAATATAATGGGCCTGGAAGTTGAGGTTCACATCTTTATTCATCATCCTTTCCCAAGTGCTACTTGCTTTTGTATTGAGATAGATCTGAATTTATTCAAAATAATTTTGTTTCTGTTAAAATTTTCCAAAAGTATTTGAGTAATAAAAGTGACTATTAAATGTATGACTAATAAGGTACATAAAAATCTTCTTCAATGATATCTGACAAAATAAAATTATTCACTGATATATAACCCTGCTCAGTAACATATAAGACACTGCCAGTCATCTCGAAGTGAATAGTGGATATATATTTTTGTAAGAGCTAACGCAATTTTCACTGTACCTGAAATCACATGCTGTGGTTAATTCTGCTCCTCCACCCATTGCTCTTCCTTGAATCAAAGCAACACTTATTAAAGGCAGCCTACATAGTGAAGAAAAACAAGAGTGTTATTAATTGCTTTATATTTTTTAATGTCAATTTACAAATCCTGCATCAATATGTTAGAAGATTCAATGGAAGAACTACATTATTACAGTATGTTATAATCAGAAACAATCTCTAGAAGACAATGAAACATCGAGTTTTATTCTGGATTGGGTATGGGGAGGGGAAAAGAAGAGGAAGGGAGAAAGTGCAACTTAAAATTCATACTAAAATTACTGTAATCATTCTCCCTAAATAGATTGATATTCTGTAACTGGGCACATGGAGCAACACTGAAACTTAGTTCCAGAGATATTTGAGTCCTGGAACATTAAACTAGACGAAGGCACACAAGGAACTCAGAAAGAAAAATTCATTGTACAAATAGAAAATCCTTTTACAAAATGATCGTCTTTTATAAAGGGCTGCTGCCCAATATTATTAGTCATTCTACTCAGAATTCAAGTGAATAGAACTTCCCAACTCAAATGTCTAGGGCAATTATGAGTGAGCAAAAATGAGGACTCAGTCTCAGCTCTCCCTGAGACTTCTCTTCAGCCACCCAAGGGAACAATTCCATATGGCTACGGAGGAGTCCCAGTGTCCCTGTCCATATTCTGTAATCTCAAATCGGATTTGAGGAAAAACGAATCAGTACTCAAGAATTTGAATAGGATTGTGCAAGTGCGAGTTCCACAGGTAAAAAAGAGTAATCAGTTCAGACAGAGTTTGCCTCTCAAAATACAAAGTGCCAGGTTACACAACTCCCCTACCCCCTACCCCCACTCCTTCCTATCCTCACACTTGGTTCTTCACTGATGCAAGTCCTAGCCAAGGCTTTGCTCAATCGAACCCTTTGTCTTTGCGAAGCATTTTCAAGCCACCACAGCTCACAGTCATTGCTCCCTCCTTCATCCTCACAGTATTTATTTGTACAACTCATGGCAATTAATTCTGGAATTGCCTTGTGGTAGATCTTGTATGAATATTTCCTTATCTTTACTTAGCTAACCCTCCTGGTATCCCTATTCTATAAAGTGCTTACAGTTCAGAGTATGCCTTACACCTCATAGCTAAGTCCCTTGTTATACACAACAGGTGTGTCAACATTTGCTAACGTGTTGACTGTTTGCTTGCTCATTACCCAGAGTCATTTTAAATGATAGTCAAGTCTGCCCAGAGAGGTATTCATCACCTGCCTTAGCATTTTCAATGACTGATCTGTTTTTAATCTTAATGCTAGCAGTAGAGTTACAAAGAGTTATTTCTAGTAGCCTGGAGTAACCCCATAGCAAGGTAAGGGATACTACCTCATGAATCTTGTTAAGGTGTTTTGCATAAACATGCACAATTCGACTCCATCCTACAAGTAAAAACAAAAACAAAGATAATGTACAACTAATGTAATTACATTACAGAGGGAAAACTATTTTTTTGAATTTCAGAATGCCAACATTGTAGAGCTCAAAAGTGAACCTGACTTTACTGCATTCTGCAAACTTTATGTAGCTCACATAACAAACTGCATTTCCCCAAATAACTGCTTTCATGTTTTGTGAAGCAGAATTACACCTGGAAACTGAAAACCAAAGAAATAAACATATGTAAAATAGCTGAGGATGATAGGGGCTAGAAAAATATGTTGATTCTTATTAATAATAAAATAAATTATTCTGATTTACACAAAGAATAGATTCTTCTTAATCATTCAATCAACAAGCATTTCTCAAGTATCGAATAGGAAGTGGAGACACAAAAACAAAAGCAAAATATTCCCTGTCCTCAAGACCTTACATTCTAATGGGAGAGACAACAAAGGAAGGAAACATGCCTACCATGTGCCACTAATTTCTGATCTGACTGTGCATCAGCAACTAATTCTGATATGTCCCACATCTATAAACAACTATTACTTGTATGTGGATTAGAGTCAATTTCAGTTTTTATGATTTTTTTTACTTCCCATAGCTAACACCTTTTGACTCTTTTCTTAAAGAAAATTCTCCTGAAATATATATGAAGTCTCCGAGTTGTCAAAAAAATGTTAAACCTCTTCGGTTTCTTAGCCTTGAATCAAATTTTCAAACACACTTCATGGTAGTCTTTTTGCTTACACCTATCATGAGTATTCCAAGCAAGATGATTGTGTCACATAAAGCAATACTGCTCATTTCTCAGTCCAAGCTTAAAAAAAAAAATGGAAGCAGCAGCAAGGAGATAGACAAGAGCACTAGGATAATAACTACTAAATCTAAAAGTTAATCAAGAAGGTAAAGAAAAAAATTATCTTCCAGGTAGGTACAAATACATTTCAGAGTTGCCAGTTTCACCTCTATGTCACAGAAAACTGGAAAAATGTATATCTCCCCCCCAACATCCTGCATTCAAACTGTTCAATCCACCAAAAAAATGGTATATCTTGATAGCCTGTATGATATCAATAGTATCAAAACAGTATTTGCTTAAGGTTGTGGATAAAATCAAAACAGTATAATAAATACTTTTTCTAGTTCTTTTTACAGCTTTCCTATGCCCTGTCCTAAACCTTTTCAAGATTAATCTTTGCATTACATCAAATATTTTGCCTTCTCAACTGAGGATTATCTAACTTCTACCTAACTATCAGATATCTTACTACTCTTTGAACAACTGGTGTTAGAACTAATTCAACTCTTTCTTAAACTTAATTTTTTAAAGCTTCTGTAAAAGAAAATAAACTTATATACTGCTCTTCAAACAAATGATATTAGAACTGAACTAATTCTTTCTTAGGCTTAAATAATAGGGAGGGGGGCCCATGTAAAATAAAGGAAGGTATAAGTTTAATACAAACTATATTAGAGATTCAATGACTTCTCTCCTAAAAACTTTAAAATATAATGAAAAAGGCAGCATGATCAACAACAAAATCATAATCAAAAATCATTTTAAAAAGGACATTGGAGCACTTTATCAGAATTGGTTTGGGCATTCTATCTAAACTATAATCTATCCCAGCTATCTCATCATCTTCAGCACCCAAAACCTAAGGCAATTTCACCAAATAAGCAGATATTTCAGTGATGCATTTGTGACTATAAAGGGCAGAGTGTTTGCTACAGAAAGAAAAGCTTCTTTTACAGAGGGACTATTTATAAGGCCATGTTAAAAATTTCAGAGCTTCTTAGTTGGGATAGAACAGCCTCATTCAGACCTTACAGCTGCAACTTGTAAACATTTCTGAATCTCAAGAGTCATGAAGCCATTTTAAATTAGTTAAGAACTCCATACATTTATACTCATCATTTTGACACAATTATACTAGAAAAATGACATAAGCATTAATACTTTAACACATACTGTTTTGTATGATTTCTGATATACTTTAAACTCCTTCCAATGGATTTCCTATCTCACCCTCCAAAGAAGCTACTCCCTATCTCCCCAAGCCTCTCACATCGCCATCCATCCATCTCTCAAGCCATTATTTTACTGAGAAAACTGAAATAATTCAATAGGAATTCCCCCTCTTTTTCCTTTCTCTTCATTGCAAAACCCCCTGACATCCTCCTCCTCCACTCTTTCCTCCTTTCCCCCAGTTTTTAACAAAGAGATGGTCTGTTCCCTTGCAAAGGCCAACCACTCTACATGTATACTTGACTTCATTCCATACTTCCATCCCATGTTCTCCACTAGATTGCATTTTAACCATCCCCATTTCCCCAGATTCCCTCAAATTTTCAACCATTTCCTATCTGGTTCCTTACCATGCTAATTCTCCCTCCATCCTTAAAAAACACCTTCACTACAGTCTACCATCCCCTCAATCTATCACCATATATGATATATATGTACACAAATCTATATACAATATGTGCCTATATCTATCTTTCCTTTCTCAGCCAAACTCCTTGAAAAAAACTCACTTCTGCCTCCACTTCCTCACCTTACATTCATTCAACCTATTGCAATTTGCTTTCTAGCCTCATCACTCAATTGAAACTATACTTACTAACCATTCCTTAATCGTCAAATGTGTTGGTCTTTTCTCAGTCTTCACCTACCTACTATATTTGACACTGTTGACCACTTGCTCCTAGATACTCTTGGGATACCATTCTTCCCCTGTTCTCCTCCTACCTGTCTGACCATTTACTTTCTGTCTTCTTTGCTGGATCATCATTCAAATCATGCCCCAAAATGTGAATGTACCCTAAGATTCTGTTATAAATCTCTTCTCTTATAATCTCTGTGGGAGACCTCATCAGTTCCCTCAGCTTCAGAAACAGCCTCAGTTTCTTCCCTGAACTTCATCCCTGTATCTCCAACTGCTTGTTGGAAGGACCTCTCCCTCTGATTGGATGTCTCCTCCCAGAACCTCAATTTAAGCAGGGTGCCAAGGCCAGCCACGTCTTTTTTTTCTTTAGGTTGCACTTCAGAGTTTTTCTACCATGCTCTAGCTCTGTGCCCACCCCCTTTCGGTTTTCTTTTAGGTGCCTTTCCCATTAGAATGAAGGCTCCTTGGGGGCAGGGTCTGTCTTCCTTTCTACTTGTACTTGTATTCCCATCCTTAGCACAAGGGTTGACACATAATAAGAGTATGACAAATGATTACTGACTATTGTTACCACTACAGCCAATGTTATTTTCCCTAAATGAATATCTGACCTTGTCACTCCCTACTCAATAAAATCCAGTGCCTCTAGGATAAAATATCAACTCTGTTTAGCTTTTAAAGTCCTTCACAACTTGGTCCTAACCTATCTTTTTAGTCTCCCTTTCACACTCTGCAATCCAACAAAACTGGCCTCACTTCTTTACATATGATACTCCATGGCTTTTAATGGGCTGTTGTCCACACTTGGAGGTACTGCCTCCTCACCTCTGCCTCATAGAGTTCCTCTCTTCTCACAAGACACAGCTTAAGCATCATCTCTTGCAAGAAGTCTTTACTGAGTCTTCCTTTTCTGATTTCCTCCCTACCAAACCATCTTACATCTAACAACCTTGTATTTATTTATATTTATTTTGTGTATTCTCATATACATTCTACATATTATGTGTCATATCATATGAAAACATCATACATAGATTAGAGTGTTAAATTCCTTGTAAGTAGGGATTATTTCATTTATATGTGTATCCCAAGCCTAACACAGTATCTGGCACATAGTTGGCCCTTAATAAATGCTTGTTGATTGAAACAATAATCAAGTCTGAAAAGTTCTGGGCAAAAGGAATTTTGCTAAATCACATTTTTTCTCCATACACTATGATCAAAATTTAAATTTGTAATGTATAGATAATCACTTACCAGTATTTGCTGAAGTTCTCTCCTAAATTGTTCACATTATTTGCTGCCTTTTTAAAGGTTAGCTACACTCCTTTTCAATACTTCCCACTACTTACACTAGTTTCTAATTAAATTTTTTAAAAAATAAAACAAATACTTTAGTTCAAGAGGTTTCTAGGGGAATATAATAAGAACAAGTAAACCTAGAAACCTAATGATCATGTATTTAAGTATTATTATCCTCACATAAACAAGGACAGGCTAAAGCCAACTGAAGAATGTGTTATATTACTGAACCTCAAAACTCTTGATGATCTCTCTATAAAAGCTGTTTGCTTCTCTTACATTAGCCTCCCTGTCTTCCAAGGTAAAAATACAGATTTCTGGAAAGAAATTAGTTAGAAATTGCCCTCTTAATGGCCATAGAAGTATACCACAAAGAAGAGCACTAGTTCTCTCCTTTACAAAAGAAAATTTAAGCCAAGAGTGAGGAATGTGCTGGTATTGAAGTCTGAGGATTTGGGTTCAAATTTACCTCTAATACTTGCTACTTTGTGACTTTGGACAAGTCACTTAACTCTATATGTCAGTTTCCTTATCTGTAAAATAAATGGGTTTGACTAGATTATCCATGCCAGTTCCAAATCAATGATCTTATGTTTCAACAGGCACATCAGGAGCTAAAAATGTAATTTACATGACCACTGACCTGTGAGGTTCCCAGACCTTTCACAGCATTCAAATCAGATCCTGAGCAGAAAGTGTTTTTTGCCCCACAAACAATAAGGCCTTTCCCTTCTTTCCAGTTTTCTAGTTCAATCACCCTCTCCAGAAGCTGTAGCATCATAACTCCTATTATTGAAAGGGGAAAAAAAAACTAGGAAAATAGAAATAAAGACTCCAAGGTTAGCAAGTACATTCCAAATCTCTATTGTCTATGTACATAGCACTGCACTGGATTGTGGGGGGAGATACAAAAGATACAAAAGCCTTAACAGGATTTATATACCACATGAAACAGTTACAAAACAATGCAAGGCAGCATATGATTAAGTGTTAAAATGAGCATCAACACAGTGTTCATTCAGAAAAGGATGAGATTATGTTTACGGGAGTGGTTAAAAAAAGCAACTAGGCTAAATAGAAGATTCAATTAGACCAAAGCTCCTTCCTTGGTCTCTAAAGGAATGTAAAGGGAATTGTAGAAAGAGGAAAAAATTAAAACTGAAGTTCCCATCAAGATCTTCTAATGTTTATCTTTTGAATATGCTTATGCTAAAAGTCTTTGGTAACTTTCCAAGTTCACAGTGTTCTCAGTGTGATAAATTCTCATTTTTCCTTTAACCAAGAAACTGCCTTGGGAACCAATAAAGGATTATAACAAAGTAATAAATTAAAACAAGGATTTGGACCAATGGATGCCAAAGTTTACTCCAGCCACTGCTTAATCCATTAAACTATAAACTCTTCCATTAAGCCACCTCTCAAGGTCAGAATATGTTTTGATTACTTTCTCTATTGCAACACCACCAGCAAATGCTCCATTAAGGATGCTGATTCTCTCTGCCTGATTAGTCCACTTCACTTCAGAAATTGAAAGTTTTTTTGTTGTTGTTGTTGACTAAGATTTTATCTTGCAATTACAAGTCATTCAGAACAGATATTCACTGAACTTTTCCTAAGGATGAACAGTTCTGTACTAGGTGCTTAGCATGATGTAACAGATAAAGTATTGGACATGGAGTCCAAAAGACATGAATTTAAATTCCTTCTCTGACATTTACTAGATTTATAGCCATTAGGAAGTCAATTAACCTGTTTGAATCTCAGTTTCTTTCCTCATCTGTAAAATGAGGAAGTTAGATTAGATAGCTTCTAAGGTCCCTATATAAGTTCTGCTACCACCTATTTTTCTCTAAAGGATGAAGGGATTTAAAAAATTAAAGTCAGGGCTAACAGATGGATTATTTTTCATTCCCTGAACATATACCAATTTAAAGTGTGGAAAGTCAGCTCTGATATGTACTTGGTGATAGAAATAAGTCAATCTAAGTTTTTAAAAAATCATAAAAAAACACAAAATGTATAATCATTTGTATCATTGATCTCTGAATATAATGTGTTTATCAGAACTAAAGCAAGAGAAGCTCAAAGAAGATGGTGTGACGTTGGATCATTCAATCAACTGATAAGCATTTATTTATTAGATCATAAGACTATAAAGGTAGAGCTTAAGGAAGGGGCCTTGGAAAGCACTTAGTCTAATTTTCTCATTTTACATTTGAAGAAACTGAGGCTCAGAGAGGATTTGCTTAAAGTCACACAGGTGGTGACAGAGGCAGCACTTGAACCTTGGTCCACTGACTCTAAAACCAGTGGTGCTCTTTCCATTTGACTGTGGTGCCTCATATTCTTCCATTAACCTTCAACTAGATGGGGGAAATCACTAGTACCTGAGAATGCATTCTTTTTACTTGGGTTGTTAAAAGTGAGAATGCCAATGCCACAGTCTTCCTTACGAAGGTCAACAGATCCACCAGTAAACTGCTGAAGTTTCTCTTTGACATCTTCCTCGTGGAAACCATGAGAAGTGCTGTATAGTGGAAGGCCAGTTTGTTGTAAGAGTTTTTTCCTTACAGAAAGCGTTGAAGTCTTCAAAAAAGAAGCAGCCATTTCTGGGGGGGAAAAAGAAAGAAATATGGTACAAAACCCAACTATACTATTACCCTTTATTTGAATGTTAAATATTTGAATGTTAAATCCTGGTGATGGAATTTTGCCTATTTTCAAGGACACATCCCCATAACTATACATACTCTTCTTGGTAGAAGCAATAGCTTTTTAGCCTTCCCAAGAAAGAATTTCCTCTTCTCTCCTCCCTTCTATACCCACAATCTGATAATTCAAAATGTGCATAATCTATTTGCCTATGAAAAGGTGATTATATAGTACTTTAATTACAGTGCATCCATTATTAGGCTATAAGAAGTATGACAAAGGAAAGGAATATCCTGGTGTTGTATTTATCATCATATTTTACTTCTGAGATCACAAGACTGTTTTCCCCATTGTGTCAGAAATCCCCTTCAATCTGGGGACAAACTTCTAGGCTGAGCAGACTCTTGTTGTTACAGAATCTTCAAGTCATAATCCTCTCTCTAATGACTCCTGTCCTCATTCTCTGGGACACCTGCTATTGGGTGAAGGGATGAATAGACAGGAAAAGACATGAGTGTGGCTTTTATTGGTAAAGGACAAATTTCAGGATGATCAAGTAAATTTTCAATGTAGTTTTCTATAGTTTTAAAGAAGTCTCTATTATATGAGTTTCCAGAAAGAATTAAGAACAGATGGAAAATATGAGATTACAAAGGTCACAACACAAACTTGATTCCTCCCAAGTAAAAGGGGTAGGCTTGTTAAAGTGCTGCAGTGGAGCAGTTAGTGGTATATATTTTATAAATACTTACACAATGATGAATAGGTATTTATGTATGGGGCAGGTAGGTGTTGCAATGAATAGAGTGCTGGGCCTGGAGTCAGGAAGACCTGGGTTCAAATCCAGCCTCGGACCCTTACTAGCTGCATAATTCTGGGCAAGTCAAATAACTGTTTGCCTCAGTTTCCTCATCTATAAAATGAGCTGGAGTAGAAAATAGCAAACCACTCCAGTATCTCTGCCAAGAAAACCCCAAATAGGGTTACGAAGAGTCAGACACAACTGAACAACACAACACAAAGATGTTATCATAATCAGTATATAGAGACATGCAGCCCCAAAGAGGCTGTATTTCCAGATTTCATGAACAAATTTAAGAAAAACAAAAAAATCTGATTGTTACCTGCTGAAATTGTTTATGTGATGCTGGTAAAAGTAGTTTCTAAATCTTACCACAAAGCAGAAAATTGGGAGAAAATCTTTACAACTAATGTCTCTGATAAAGGCCTCATTTCCAAAATACACAGGGAACTGAACCAAATATATAGGAATATAAGTCATTCCCCAACTGAGAAGTGGTCAAAGGATATGAACAGACAGTTTTCAGAGGAAGAAATTAAAGATATCTATAAGCATATTAAAAAATGCTCGATATCACTACTGATTAGAGAAATGCAAATCAAAACAACTCTTAGATACCATCTCTCTCCTGTCAGATTGGCTAAAATAACAAAACAGGAAAATGACAAATGCTGGAGAGGATGTGGGAAAATTGGAACATTGTTACATTGCTGGTGGAGTTGTGAACTGATCCAGCCATTTTGGAGAGCAATTTGGAATTATGCCCAAAGGGCTATAAAAATGTTCATACCCTTTGACCCAGCAATACCACTCCTAGGGTTGTATCCCAAAGAGATCACGCAAGTGGGAAAAGGACCCATATGTACAAAAATGTACAATAGGCAGAGACAGCTCCAAAGGACTCATGATGGAGAGTGCTATCCACATCCAGAGAAAGAACTATGAAGTATGAATGCACATTGAGGCACACTTCATGCTCGCCTTTTTCTCCCCCACTTTTTTTTTTCTTTTGTATTTGTTGTTGGGTTGTGGGTTTTTTTTTTTGGTTCTGTTTCTTCTTTCTCATGATTCATTCCATTGGTCATAATTCTTCTCCACAACTTGACTAGTGTGTGAAGTAATTCAATGCAAAGTTATACATGGAAGTTATATGGGATTCCATGCCGTCTTGGGGAGGGAGGGGGGAGGGAGGGAAGAAAATCTGGAACTCAAAATTATGTAGAACCGTGTGTTGCAAACTAAAAATAAAAAGAAAAAATATAAAAATAAAATAAAATTAAAAAAAAACTTAAAGAAAAAGGAATATTTATCTCAGCTACAGAGGACATTTTTATTAAACAAATATAAGTCATTATTAAAAAACAAAATTGATGGGTTTGGTAATATGAAGGTAAAGGATTTTGAAAAACAAAAGGCAGTCTCTCTAAAGATTAATAGACAAAGAACAAGTTGGGGAAAAAATTGCAATATGTATAGCTGATAAAGGTCTGATATCCAGAATCTATAAAAAACTAACACACTTCCATAAAATCAATAATATTTTCAAAGGACATAAACAGATATTGTTGAAAGACTAAATACAAACTTCTAAAAAGCACAATAAAAGATACTTATATTTTCTAATAACCACAGAATTGCAAATCAAAACAACTTTTAAGATATCACCTTACATCCACTAGTATGGCAAAATTTACAAATAATTATTCAGTAGAGGCAGGACTGTGAGGAAACAGACATTCCCAAGGGGCACAACTTGCCTAGGCCACCTTCCTTTTCTTTGATATGATTCCAGAGTTCTCTAGGGCTACAACATAGCCAGACTTGCCCTAAATAAGGCCTGGAATACTAAAGCCTTCAGGTTGGGAACACACCATGTCCTGTTCATGCCTGACACAAAATGGGCTTCCTGACAACTCCTGGAACACATCTTCTGGTAGATCAGGCACCTGAGGGCTGTGTAGAAACTTAAAGGGTTGATCTTGAACTTCTTAATTACTTGACTTCACCAGTAGATCTCATTGACACTTTGCCAGGACTCGTTACTCAATAATTTGCATACTGCCATCTTCTCCCAAGCCAGTGATACTGAAACTCTGACAGCTGATGAACACTGCTCCTCAATCCCAGCTGTTTAGTCCCCCTTTCCCATCCACCTCAAATCCCCACACCATCCGCCTTCCCAAATGCCCCACTCCAGATTTGTGCACCTCTTTCACTATGCCATCTGGCACACCTGCTCTATAGTTAACAAACTACTTTTCATCTTAAACCATTTTTTCACTTCCTCCTTCCATCTACTGGGATACGTTGAGATGTGGCTCCTTCCTGATAATACTGCATCCCTGCCTACCCTTTCCAGTTCTATAAATTCCACTTTCACTCAAAGCCCTGACTCACTGGCGATTGTGGGGAAGTCAGAATACTCTTCACTCCCCTTTGCCAGACACTTCTTCTAAGGCAATCACTCTTCAACCTATCCTTTTTCGAGGTTCATGCACTCGAAATTTATCACCCAATCTAGACTGTTGTTGTTCAGTCATGTCTGACTCTTTGTGACCCTATTTGGGGTCCTATGGGGTCCTTTGGGACTCTATGGGTTTTCTTGGCAGAGATACTGGAGTAGTTTGCCATTTCCTTTTCCAGTTTATTTCACAGATGAAGAACTGAAACCAACAGGGTTAAATGACTTGCCCAGGGTCACACAGATAAGTGTCTGAAGCCAGATAAGTTAAGTCTTCCGGACTCTAGGCCCAGCACTTTATCTACTGCACCACCTTGCTTCCCCAATCAAGATTCAGGTGGCTGTTATCTACCAACCTCTAGAACATTCTCTTTCTTCTCTTAAAAAGTTCAGTGCCTGAATCACAGCTCTCCATCCCAACCCATGCTTCCATTCTAGAGGATTTTAACACACAGGCTGATGTTCCCTCACATACCCTAACTTGCATGTTCCTTAGTTTATTCAACTCTTATGACTACCTCCTCCATTCCACTTCTGCTATATAAAGAGATAGTCATTCTCTTGATTACCCGAAACTGTTCCACTGCTACATGCAGAAATTATGAATGGCCTTTTATCCGATAAGGCAGCCAGGAAGTGCAGAGGATAGCGTGTAGGACTTGGGGTCAGGAAGACCCAAGTTCAAATCTGGCTTCAGACACTTAGTAGCCCTGTGACTCTGGGCAAGTCGTTTAACCTGTTTGCCTTAGTTTCCTCAACCAAAAAATGGGAATAATAACAGCACCTTTCTCCTGGGATTGTTGTGAAGATAAAATGTGATAAGTGAAATACTTAGCACAGTGCCTGGCACAAAGTAAACACTGCATAAATGTTAGCTATTATGATGATAATGATCATATATTTTATCTTTTTCATGCTATGCTTTACCCTTGGAATCATCAAACTGAAACCACTCTCTCCAAAGTCACCAGTATCTTTTAATAACTAAATATAATGGTCTTTTCTCAATCCTCAGACTCCTTGACCTCTTTGTGGAATTTGACAGTCCTGACTACCTTCTCCTTGGTACTCTTTTCTTGTTTCTGGGATTGCTCCTAGTTCTCTTCTTACATGTTTGAAAACTTGCCAGTCTCCTTTGCTGTATCTTCATCCATGCCATGCCTCCTAACTCTGGGTGACCTTCAGTGCTGTATTAGGCCCTCTCTTTCGCCTCCATATTTTTTAACTTGGTGATTTCTTTAGCTCCCATGGGTTTAACTATCTCTACGTAGATAATTCCCAGATCTAGTTATCCAACCCTAGTTTCTCTCCTGATCACCAAATAACTTTTAGACATTTTGGATGTTCTGTAGGATTCTCATACCCAATGTATTAAAACAACAAACCCCACCTTATTTCCTTTCCTCCCAAATCATTCCATTCTTTCAACTTTTTTATTACTGTTTATGGCAAAGACTTCCAGTCAGGTTTGCAAATTTGGTGTTATCCTCAACTTTATCACACTTATCTCATAGATCTAATAAATTGACAAATCTTTTTTTTTTCTTTACAGTATCCCTTAATTATGTCCCTTTCTGTTTACTCACACAACCACTACCTTACCTAGTTCAGGTCCTTATCACCTCTCACCCAGATCACTGGAATAATTAGGCACTTCCTCTCAGTCCAGTTCCCTCCAATGTGTCCTGCAAATAGCTTTCAATGTGATTTTCCTAAAGTGTAGGTCTAATCAGGAAACCCTGCCCCTCACTCAATAAACTCCAATGACTCCTTATTATCTCTAAGATAAAATATAAGTTCTTCTGTTTATCTTTTAAAGTTCTTCATAGACTGGCCCCCTCATTATCTTTTGAGATTTTTAATATATTACTCTTCTTCACACATAAAGAATATTTATTTGGTACCTACTATGTTTTTAAAAAAGATAGTCCCTACGCTTAAGGAGCTTACTTCCTAATGGGGGAAGACAACACAAAAGGGAGCTGGAAAGCATTAAAGTGGAATAGTCCGGAGAGTTATTAGTGGAGCTGGAAGAGAAGTAAGTGTGGATGGCCTGGGAGCTTCCCAAAATGGTAGCCTTGGACAGGAACTCACCAAAGGGGAAGAGGTAGGACATGGGGGGTGGGGGTAGGGGGAAGAGGCATCTCTAGAGTGAGAAGGGCTGTGGCTCAGGAAGAAAAAGGAATTTTGCATGACTGGAAAATTGCTGGGGGGAAGCTAGGTGGTGCAGTGGATAGAGCATCAGCCCTGGAGTCAGGAGGACCTGACACTTGATACTGACTAGCTGTGTGACCCTGGGCAAGTCACTTAATCCCAAATGCCTACCCCCCCCCAAAAAAAAGATGTTAGATAGCTCCTTTCCTAGTAGAGCACTTAAGTAAGTACTGTGAATACGGAGTGTTTTTATCTAAGGGACATTTAGAAATAGCAAAATACAATTTTTTTTGGCCAAGATTCCTATTAAAATCTCACTGAAGAGTAACAGTTTTCCCAAAATAAACATCTCAAAGAAATTTAAAGTCACTCATTTTCAAGGTTTTTTAACAACTAGGTAAAATAATATATCATAGGGCAGCTAGGTGGCACAGTGGATAGAGAGCTAGGCCTAAAGGTGGGAAGACTCATCTTCCTAAGTTCAAAACAGGCTTCAGATACTTAGTAGCTGTGTGACCCTGGGCAAGTCACTTAACCCTGTTGGCCTCAGTTTCCTCATCTGTAAAATGGGCTGGTAAAGGAAATTGCAAATCACTCCAGTATCTTTTCCAAGAAAACCCCAAATGGGGTCACAAAGAGTTAGACACGACTGAAATGCCTTATCAAAATAATAACAAACCCTTTAAAGTCTTCAAAGTGCTTTTTAAACACATGATCCCATTTAACCTTCCAGACAAGAAGACAGGTATTACAGTTATTTTTATTCCCATTTAACATATGAGGAAATGGAATCTCTGAGAGGATTTTTATTACCCGTCCAATGTGAGAAATCTGGTATCTGAGACAGGATTTGAATGCACGTCGTTCTGGCTTCAAGTCCAATACACTATCCACTTTGTAGCTTCGAAGTAGCTTCACATACACAAACGCGTGCGCGGCAAGATGATTACATGCCAAAGTAAGCGATACAGCACATTTATCACTTCATTATGATTATTGTTTTTCAATTCTATTCAATTCAATAAAAATCTGAAACACAGTCCCAGCTCTTTTAGGGAAGGGTATCCCATTTATCAAAAGGTTAGGACATAACTGTTATGCTATTATGCATATATCATAGTATACAAAATTAAGCCATCCAGAAAAAAAAAGTCTGGAAAAACAAACTAAAAAATTATCTGAATTAGGAGTTGCCTTTCATCAGATTCTACCTCTCTGTATAGAGAATATATTCCCATAGGAGCAGAAGCAGGGAGAAGTTTTCTAAGTAAACCAGAGTATGCTTCAGTGTATGTAGTACTAATGAGTAACATATAAACTTCTGGATATCAACCGCCAGATAAAAAATGTAAGCCACTCCCTCAACTTACTCCATAGTCTGACAAAATTACAATAATCTTGTTAAGCCAATGTCTTATGCAAATAATTTTATGATACAGATAAAACCATAGGCCATTCCACTCTGTAGATTCATTTTGCTTCACTGCTTGTTAAAAGCACTCTCCCCTCCCCGCCCCCCCCACCACTTTCAGTTTTAACTGGCAATAGTGATGCCAAAAAAGGAGGAGGGAGGAGCATTATAACTTTTTTTTAACGTTCATTTTTTTAAAATTTTCATTTTCAAATTCTCTTCTTCCCTCCAGCCCCTTCCCTAACCCATTGAAAAGGAAAGCAATATGATGCCCTTTATATATGTGAACACATTTCCATATTAGCCATATGGAACATTTTTTTAAATGCATGGAAAAAAACAGAAAGAAATTTAGAAGGAAGCACAGACAAGCAGGACAGGTTTGAAAGTAACAGCATTTATTACATATTTTGAAAAAATAAGCAAAGCAGAATCACAGTACCACAAAGGAATCATAAGATGTGCAAATTTAGAGACCTCTCCACTCCAAATGTGCTCGACCTGTGGTAGAGCCTTCTGAGTTGTAATGGTCTTATCAGCCACGGTCAGACACACTGTATCTTGACTGCAACACCGAGGTGTCATTTTGGTCCTCTCCCACGATGAAGGACAACTCACTATGTGCCAGGCATTGTGCTAAGAGCTAGGGATACAAAGATGGACAAAAAGAAACCTCTGCACTCAAGAAGCTCAGAGTATAATGGAGGAAACAACAGGCAAACAACTACGTATAAACTATGTATAAACAAGGGAAGACACAAAGATTAAAGAAACTAGGAAAGGCTTTTTTGCAGAACGTAGGGCTTTAGCTGAGATTTGAAGGAAGTTAGGGGGCAGATATGACAGGAGAGAGTTCTAGGCTTGGGAAACCGCCAGTGAAAATGTGCAGTGTTGGGAGATGCCAAGAAACCAATGTCACTGATCAAAAATCTATAGGCGTCCAAATGTATGTTCAGTCAGTGCTGGTACTCTATGGTCCACTGGGCAGTTGCTTGGCACATTGTCAGCCTACTCAGGGTGAAAAGAATAGTTTCTAATATTGTGTTAAAATTGTATCTTGTTTTGGTCCCCCTGATTGCCCCTTTTCTAGTCAGTATTCTAAGTTTACAGTAGCCAGTATAGAGGCAACAGCAGGAAATAAGATAGTAAAAGGGGAACCTGGAAGTCATGCACAAACTATCCCAAAGATCAAAGGAGCATAATTTACAAAGTGTATCATATATTAACTAAAATTCACAGTCTGGTAATATGTGCTGAATCAGGGGAAGCTATCTAGGCTTTGCTGTCAGGGTTCTGGTTCTATGATATGTGAATTCCAGACAAACTCCACACCGTGACAATTCCAGACCAGTAGAACTTCAAAAGGTGTTGATAACTTTGAGATGACACGGACATGTTAATTTTAAGATTTTACTGATAACTCTAAGGTGATTTGGGTATGTTAATGAACTAACCCCAATGTGGCACAGATAAGTTAGCCCCTAAAACCCTATAAAATTAGGCCCCAAACTCGTACCCCCCTACCCTCAAATCCTATAAAATTAGACCTCAAACTCGTACCCCACTTAGAAAATGAGATATCAGTGCTTTGTAATCCTTAAAGCACTATATAAATGTTATAGTTGACATTTCTAAGGAAAAAATAACATAAAATCATTCCAAATGAAAACAGATATACTTGGGAATTACATATGCATATATTTTACATTTATATTACATGTTTTTACATTTATCTATCATTAGCACACTACATATCTTTATAGGCATTTATTTGTCCTTATTCTCCCATCAGATAATAAACTCCTTAGAATGTTACCGTGGATAGAGCACTGGGCCTTATGTCAAGGTGATCTGAGCTCAAATCCAATCCCCAACACTTATTAGCTATTCAACTCTGGGCAAGTCACTTAACTTCTTTTTGCCTCAGTTTCTCATCTGTAAAATGAAGATATCAGCCTCCCGAGGCTTTCTGTGAGGATCAAATGAGATAAAAGTTGTAAAATACTTAGCACGGCACCTGGCGCACAGTAAGCACTATACAGATGTTAGCTATCCTTACTGTGGGAACAATGTCTAATATTTCTTTCCTAATTTATCACAGCATGTGGTACTGTCCTCTGGGGGTGCTGTGCTCTGAGGTTACTCAATAAGTGTTTATGACACAACGGATTTAAAAAATTAATAATGTCTAGAAAAGAACTGTTAGAGACTTGGGTTGTTTTGGTTTTTTAAAACTATATATTTTTTACCTAACAATTTAATGTGCATGTAGGAACAGAAATCAAGAAAGTTTACCATTACTAACAATGAATACAAAAAACAAAGCTGTCTTTGGATTTCTTCCTCTCTGTTCATTTTATGCCACTGCAGTTGGTACCAATGGCTGACATTTATATACTACTTTTAGATTACAAACAACTTAACATGCTGGTGTTAGTTTTCACAACAACCTAATATGGTAGTTAGTACAAGTATTATTCTCCTTTTATAGATGAAGAATTGGAGGCTTAGGCAAGTTAAGTACTTGGTCTCATACCACCCAAATAATGGTGAACCTGGGACTCAAAGCAGGTCTTTGGACGTCAAGCCCAGCCCTCTTTCCACTCTCTCCACCATGTTTAAACATTTACTGAACAATAAATATTGTCACTGCTAATTATGAAACCTCGGGACCACAAATCCCCCTCTGTATTTTATCTCTTGCTTAGGAGTAGGGCTAAACTGTTGACTGATTGTTATTCTATACCTCAACTACCTGCATCTTTTTCCTTATCAATTTTCCCTTCCTGCTTTATTCCATTCCCTTTTGCCCCACATGCATGGAGTTGAACTTCATCCTGCTCCAACATACAGAATATGAAATTCTTCAATAACAACTTACTTTATACTCCTTTACCTAATCCAGAAGCCAAATGCTTACAATCAAGGAAATTAGAAGAAAGGGTCTTTTCTCCATTTTTACTGAGAAGCCTTGAGGGATTAAGTGACTTGCCTTAAGCTTACACAACTATGTAGTAGCAGGCAAATAAGCTCTAGACCTTTGATCTATTAGGACACAGGTTTCCCAAAGTGAGCGATAAAGATACCACTCCCATGCTGGAAGGATGAAGGATGGGAGGGAGTAGAAGCCTCGGGTGCAACTGGGGGGCATTGAATAAAAATAAGGGGGTGGTGGAAGCATAAGGAAAGAAGAGGAAGAAAATTTTGAAAAACCGTTCATACTTGTTTTCTCTGTTGTGTAACAGAATTAAAGTCATAGTGATTACATTATTTTCCAAATAAACACACAAAATGCAAGTTATGATCAGTGGTCAAGTCCACCAACAGATCTTAACAAACAAGTGTTGGCAGGCCAGCATGCAGCAGGATGCAGGGGCAAGAATATGTGCATGTAATGACCTGTTTACAATATGATACTATAGGGTTACATGATGCAATATTGTACCATCAAAATTTCAATGCAGGAAAAAACCTACAAATATACAATAAATTATTAAATTTAAGATGTTATTTTTTAAATCTTATTTTAAATGATACGAATTTTAAAAAAAAGTTAAAGAAAGTAGATTTCCAGGGGGGCGCCGAATAATTTTTTTTTTAAAACAGGGCAGTAGGCCAAATAAGTTTCGGAAGCTCAGTATTAGGGTTAACTAGGTTAAAGGAATGTGATTCACACTCAATTAGTATCATCTGTAGAAGATTATTTTAATGATAATAACTGATATTCATATAGTGCTTTACAACTGGCAAAGTTCTTTAAATATATTAATCTCATTCAAACCTTACAAGAGCCAGCTTTTCTTATTCCCATTTTGCAGGTAAGAACAGGTTTTGCAGGGTTAGACAGGTTAAGTGACCTTCACTGGGTTACAAAGCTATCAAGTGTCATAGGCCAGAGCATAAGAGTCTGTATAGTCAGGTTTTATGAATATTCTTTAAAATAAATGTAACTAAATAAAATGCTAATAGCTTTGCTTTGTTCAAAGTAACATTAAATACTTCCAAAGGAGTGACAACTGGGATAGACAGTGAAGGAACTGGAACTAGAAACTAAAAGGATTAGATGAAAAATATTTAGCCTGGAAAAGACTTGGGGTAGGGAGTCTTAAGGATTTAAAGGGTTATGTGGAAGAGAAACCAGCAGAACTATGACTAGTAATTTCTGGGCTTGGGGCAATCAGGACAAATATCTCGAAATCTGCTCCTGGAGGAAGAGATGGGAGTGGATAGAGACCTCCATTCTGATCCCCTGAAGGTTGCAGTTGAGACTGCCAGACAGGGTAGATCTAGTAGAACTCATCAAAAGTGTGACTCGCAAATGGAGGTCAATGCCAGCCTTAACTTAATATTTTTGGTAAAGTCAGTTGTTTCCATTATGCTGAAGGGATATTAAATGGTCCTAGGATAAAGTCCCATCCCAAACTCTGGGTCACGTATTCCTCCCCCCATCACCATTCCCATTCGCCTCCCCACCTCCCACCCCTTTCCTCCCATGCCTCAAGGAAATAGATGTTTCTGCTTGGCCCTAGAAGAAGTGACTGGGAGCAAAGGGTGGAAGCTATTATTACGTCACATGTCTGATGGATTTAAAGAAGAATCTTTTTGACAATTACATTACAGAATCACAGACTAAGAGCTGGAAGTGACCCTAGAAAGCATCTAGTTCAATTCCCTCATTTTACTGATGAAGAAACGGAAGCCAAGAGAAAAAGGATTTAAACCTAGGTCTTCCAAACTCAAAGTCCAGCTCTATACCCACTATATCATACTGCCACTGGATATAAGTATACATCTATATGTAAAGGCAAAGTGGAATAGTGGAGCTATAATAAGTATGCATGTATTTACACAGGTATATGTGTATGCATGCATGCATGCATATAGGCATACACATAGAGAACATGTTGTAGTGGCTACCAAGCTGGTCTTGGAGGCAGGAAAATCGGGCCCTAGAGGAGGTAACTAGAAGGAAGTTAGATAGCATTAAATCTTAGTAGGATGTACTCACAATTAGATCAAAGGACCATAAAGTTAGAGCTGGAAGGGATTCTAGGGAGTATCTAGTCCAACTGCCTCATTTTACTGATTTAGAGACTGAGGCTGAGGAGAGGTTAAGTAACTCTCTGCTCTGAGTCACACGCTACTGTCAGAGGAAGGATTCGAACCTAGGTTTTCCAAACTCCATGTTAAACAACCTCAACTGGGCCCTCACTGCTGCTAGGCAATCCTTCTATACCTGCCTTCTTATTGACTCACTATCCCACTCTTCATAGTGGCTCTTCCAAACCTTTTTATCCTTCCTCACACCTCTCACTGCTCCTCTTCTCCAACTCTCAGCTGAGAAACTTGCTTCCCATTTTCCAAAAAAAAAACTAGAGCCATTCACCATGAGTGCCCACTTCCTCATTCCAAGTCTCTCATACACCTTCTATCACTACCTCTTCCTTCACCCCTGTCTCACAGAAAGGAGTGACCCTACTCTTTACAAAGGCTAACCTCTCTAACTGCTGGAGAGAGCCTATTCCATCCTGTCTCATCCAACACACTGACCCCTCTATCATCCCCAAGGTATCACTTATTTTCAATCTCTCACTCTATATCCAACTCCTTCCTTAATGCTTACAAACATGCCCATGTCTCCCCTATCCTCAAAAATCCTTCACTTGATCCTTCCATCACTGTCTTATGTCTCTTCTGCTCTTTTGGCTAAACCTCTTGGGAAGACTGTCTACAATGGGTACCTCTACTTTATCTCCTCTCATTTTCTTCTTAACCCCTTACAATCTAACTTCCAACCTCATCATTCCACCAAAACTGGTCTCTCCAAAGTTACAGATGATTTCAATTGCCAAATCCAGTGGCCTCTTCTCAATCCTCATTCTCCTTGATATCTCTGCAGCCTCTGACACTGTCAATCACCCTTTCCTCCTTGAAATTCTCTCTAGGTTTTTGGGACACCACTCCTGGTTCTCCTTCGACCTATATGACCACTCCTTCTCTGTCTCTCTTACTGGATCCGCATCCAGGTAATACATTCCAACCATGTGTCTCTATCCTAGACCTTCTTCTCTTCTCTCTCTATATTACTTCACCTAGTGATCTTATCAGCTCTCATGGATTCAATTATCACTATGCCAATGATTCTCAAATTTATCCATTCTGCCTTAACCTAACCTCCAATCTCACATTTCTAACTGCCTTTCAGACATCTCAAACCAGATGTCCAGTAGACAATTTAAACTTAACACAATCAAAATTGAACTCATTCTTCGATTCTACAATTCTCACTACCCCACCCCCTCCCACTCCCCATCTCCCTATCAAGGTAGAGGGAAATAGCATCTTCCCGGACCCTCAGTTTGTAATCTATTCTTGACTACTCACTACCTCTCAGCCACTCATATTCAATCTGTGGTCAAGACCTGTACATTTCACCTTTGCAACACCTCTCCAATGCCTTCCTTCTCTCTTCTGATAACGCCACCACTCTAGTGTAAGCCTCTATGACCTCATGCCTGAATTATTTTGAAACATAGCCAGTCTGTTGGTGCGCCTGCCTCAAGTTTTTCCCCACACCAATCTATATTCCATTCAGCAGCCAGTGATTTCCCTAAATCAGGGCTCTGACCATATCACCTCATATATACACAAATGTACAATTATGTATGCACACTATAATTATATAACAAATTATATGTGTGTATATATACATGTGCATATATTATGTTTCTACGTGTACATATGTATGTGCGTGCATATATACACACGCATATAGATGTACTTACACAACTCATACATACATGCGCAGACATTTGGGCCCAGAATACCTGAATTCAAATTCAGCCTCAGGGTCTAACTAGCTGTGTGACTCTGGGCAAGTCACTTAACCTGTCTGTCTCCGTTTCCTCATCTGTAAAATGGACATAACGGCAGCCCAGGGTTGCTGTGGAGGATCAAATAAGGTAACATTTGTGAAGCGCTTAGCACAGTGCCCGGCACACAGTAAGTGCTACAGAAATGTTAGCTCTCACAAAGCGGCGTGAGGCTTGTCGTAGGGACCGGAACTGTCCAAGGAGTCCAGGTTGAATCCTCCGTTTTGGGATTAAAAGCTATGGGATCCGGGACACTTTACTTAACCTCTCTCGGCTTCAATTTCCTTATCCTGAGAACGAAGGGGTTGTACTAGATGCTCTTCCAGCTCTCAGTCCGGGCCCCTGCTGCTCTTGGCTCTGGGTTACCTTGGGAAGCGGCGGGGGCCGCCTCGTTTTGCTGGTCAGGCACGCCGCCCTGCTGGGAAGGCAGCAGAGGGGATGGTTTCTCACTAAAGGCCGTGGACGCCCCGTCCATCTGGAGCCCGGGGTGGGGGCGCGAGTCAGTCGTGGGCAGGGAGTGACAGACGGGGAACCGCACGTTCCGTCTCGTCGGCGTCCTTTGCAGTCCCCGCAGTCACTAGGGCCTCGGTGCCCCGGCGCTCGCCCTCTAGTAGCGGGGAGCTCTTCTACCTGCCCCCAGCTAGTCTGCCCGCCCACCCTCGGGGCCCCGCGGGGGCGCCGTCGTGCGGGCTCCTCCAACCAGCGTCCGCAGCTCCATCCCCGCCCCCGGCCTCTGGGGCCTCCCCACTTCGGAGGCCGTCGGGGCTTACCTTCCGGTTTGGACCCGCCCTCCCAACGCTTTCTCTCCGCCAGCCTCCAAGCCAAACTTCCGCCGCCCTCCCGGGACAGGAAGTCCCGCCTTTCTAGTGGCATGAGACCAAAGTGGGGTTGGGAAAGGCTTCCCAGGTGCTAGGCATTAATTTGGCGCTTAAAAGAAGGCGGAGAAGCCAGGGGACTGAGATGGGCACGGAGAGTATGTATTCTGGAAGCCAGCCAGAGAAAGTGCCTGGAGCCGGGACATCTAGTTTCTGGAACAGCAAAAGGGCCAGGGGCACTGGATCAAAGAAAACCTGTTAGGGAGTAAGATAATGACGGGGTGCTGGGCCCCAGCCCCAAGAGCATGGCATTGGAAGCCTCCCAAATTCTCATTAGGCCCCTGCCCTGTGAGGAAATCTATTCTTGCGGAACACACTCTCTTATCAGAACGGACACCGGGGTGCCTGGCCCAAGGACTCTTCCTTCCCCCCAGACCCCCAAGGTCCGTGCATGTGACAAGTCCTCCATGTCTGGTATACTCCTCACATTTTCCCATCCATAGCTCCCAGAGACACCTTGCCCCCAGATTACCTCATTAGCATCCCTGGCGTTCCTTTCCCATGCCCCTTTTCCATATAAACCCCAGCACCAGACCCAATCTCTCACGGGTTCCCATAAGCGTCCTTCCCGGCTTTTGCTACAGCGTCACAATAAACTCTTAGCCGCTTCTGCTTTGGCATTCTTGGAGTCCCAGCACCGCAAAACCCCTTCAGTGTAAAGAAGACTGCTTAAGTTAGAAGGGGATAGATTATGAATTGCTTTGAGTTTGGTACTGGAGGCAATAAAAAGCCACTGGAGTTTACTGAGGGGAGGGAAGGGGTGAAATGGTCAAAGCTATACCTTTGGAAAATCACTTTAGTGACTGAAAAGAGGATGCAGTGAGAAGATACTTGAAACAGGCTGTTGCAGTAGTCTGGTCATTGAAGTAATGAGGACAAGAGTGGTGGTAATATCAGAGGAGAGGAAGGCAGCATATTCAAGAGATGTAAACGTGAATAGGACAGGTCTTGGCAATAGATTGTATTTGAAGGGTGAAAAATAGTGGGGAGTCAAAGATCACACTTAAGTTCTGAGCCAGAAGGATTGGGAGGACGGTGTTATGCTCTGCAATGATTGTTGTTCTGTTTGTCCTTCGTTCTCGAAGAGGACCAGGGAAATGATGACATGACTTGCAGTTGACTGATTTGAGTGAGGGAGGGCAGTGCAGGTCACCAGCCTCACTTTCTCCTCCAGAGCCATCGGAATCCAGTGACCATGTATTCACCAGGATGACTGGAGATGGCCCAGGATGCAACTCTACAATGATAGAGTGGGAAGGATTGGGGCGGGGAAGATAATGAGTTCAGTTTTGGACCTGTTGAGTTTAAGATGTCTACTAGACATCCGGTTTGAGATGTCTTGAAAGGCAGTTGAAGATCTAAAATTAGAGGTTAGCAGAGAGGTTGGGACAGGGCAGTGAATCATCAGCATAGAGAGCAATAAAATCCATGGGAGTTAATGAGATCATCAAGTTAAGTAGTGTAGAGGGAGAACAGAGGGCTCAGGATAGCACCCTTCCTGTGGGAGACCTATACTTAGTGGGTGTGACCTGGATGGAGATCCAACAGAAGAGACTGAAAGTGGCCATATAGATCAAAGGAGAGAGTGGTGTCCCATAAACCTAGAGAGAAGAGTATCAAGGAGGAGAAAGTGATTAACAGTTTGAAAGACTGCAGAGAAATTAAGGAGAATGAGGCTTGAGAAAAGGCCATTGGATTTGGCAACTATGAGGTCATTGACTGTGTGGCTTAAATTTCCTCATCTATAAAAGGTCAAAGTTAAAAATATCTCTAAAGTCTCTTCCAACTCTAAAGTGACGCAGTTCTTTCCTAAGGGAGTAGGAGAGGGGTGAGGATAAAAAGGTAGGCATTGAAGTGTCTTGGCACTTAGGAATTCCTTCTTTTAAACATTCAATCAACAAACATTTTTAAGGCAAACTTAAAACAAAAATGAAACAGTCCCTGACCTCAAGGACCTTACCTTCAATGGGCTGGACAACATATACAAAGTATATAAAAAGCAAATACAGGATAATGAGGGTAGGGATGGAGGAAAGAATAGGTAGGGAATTGAGAGTGAGGGGGGTTGGGGAGTTCAGGAAAGGCCTCATGCAGTTGCCATTTAAGCTTTAAAGTAAACTGGGGATTCCAAAAGACAGATAAAGAGGGAGTGGGTTCAAGGTGTGAGGGATGGGTAGATACCACAGAAGAATGTAATGATACATGAGAAAAAGGAAAGAAGCCAGTTTAACTAAACCATAAAATGTGTGGAGAACAATGTAAGACAAGGCTGGAAAGGTAGGCTAGAACCAAATTGTGATGGTCTTTAAATCCCAAGGGGATTTAATTCATAGGTAACTGTGAGCCCAGGATTTTTTTTTTCAGTAGGGGAATGATGTGATCAGAAATGTGATTTAGGAATATCATTTTGATAATTGAGGAGAGGACAGATTAAAGAGGAGATCAAGAAGCGGGGAGACCAATTAGGAGGATTTTGCAATAGTCCAGGTGAGAAGTGCTCAAGGGAATTAAGTAGAGAAATTGAGATGAATATGAAAGATGTTATAGAAGTAGAATTAACAAGATTTAGCAACTGTTTGAATAGGGGCTGGGGAGGGGGACAGTGATGGAGAGTGAGGAGTTGAGACTGATTCCAAAGTTTCAAGCCTGGGTGTTTAGATAGATAGTGGTGTGCTCAACAGAAATAGGGAAGTTCATGAGCCAAATTTGTAGGAATACACATCATTCCCCAATTGAGAAATGGTCAAAGGATATAAGCAGGCAGTTTTCAGAGGAAGAAATTAAAGAAATCTATAGTCATATGAAAAAATGCTCTAAATCACTATTGATTAGAGAAATGCAAATCAAAACAACTCTTGGGTACCACATCTCTCCTGTCAGTTTGGCTAACATGACAAAACAGGAAAATGATAAATGCTAGAGAGGATGTGGGAAAATTGGAACACTGTTACATTGTTGGTGGAGTTGTGAATGGATCCAGCCATTCTGTAAAGCAATTTGGAACTATGCCCAGAGGGCTATAAAAATGTGCATGCCCTTTGACCCAGCAATACCACTTCTAGGGCTGTACTCCAAAGAGATCATACAAGTGGGAAAGGAACCTGTATGTACAAAAATATTAATAGCAGCAATTTTTGTGGTGGCAAAGAATTGGAAATCAAGGGAATGCCCATCAGTTGGGGAATGACTAAACAAATTGTGGTATATGAATGTGGTATATGAATGTAATGGAATACTATTGTGCTATAAGAAATGAGGAGCATATGGACTTCATTATAACCTAGAATGACTTATACGAACTGATGCTGAGTGAGGGGAGCAGAACCAGGAGATCATTATACACGATTACAAACATACCGTAGATAATCTATAAGGACTACTTTTGATAGACTTGACTCCTCTCAATGCAAGGTTCAAAGATAGCTTCAAAAGACTCATGATGGAAAAAGCTATGCACATCCAGAGAAAGAATTATGGAGGTTGAGTGCAGATTAAGGCAAACTTTTTGCTCTCTCTTTTTCTTCCTTTTTCCTTCTTTTTTAGTTTTGTTTTCTCCTTTCTCATGATTCATTCCATTAGTTATAATTCTTCATTACAACTGGACTATTATGTAAATAAGTTCAATGTGAAGGTATATGTGAAACCTACACTGGATTACGTGCTGTCCTGGGGTGTTGGGGGAGGAGTGGGAGGGAGTGAAAATTTGGAACCCACAAACTTGTGGAACTGAATGTTGTAAACTAAAACTAAAAATTTAATTTATTAAAAAAAAGAAATAAATAAGTTCAGAAAAGGAATGTATTTGGGGAAAAAAATGATGAGTGCTTTTTTGCACATGCCGAGTTTGAGATACTTCTGGGACAACCAGGTTTACATATTCAGTAGTTAATTAGATGTTTGTTCTTTCTTCATATCAAATCTGAGGATTTCTTTGGACAACAAATATTAATTGATATCCATGGCAAATGGCATAATTTTTGTTCACTTCCACTATCTTTGACAAATTCAATATTAATTTTGATGATGCTTCTAAAATCCTGGCACGTCAACTCCTTAATTCCTATGAGCTCCAGAGTACTTCACCTACTGAAGGAAGGGTAGAAAGGCTCTCCTCAGCTGTGAATACCTACCTATTTTTCATTTAACATTTCAGCCTGGATAATTCTACATGTATCATCAGGCATCTCTAAACCCCTACTATGTTCCAAGCACTGTGATACAAAGAAAGGCAAAAAATAGTCCCTACTCTCAAGGAGCTCACATCCTAATGGGGTAACAACATGTAAAACAACACTGTACAAGCAACATATATTCGGGATAAATTGAAGATAATCAAGGGAAGGCACATGCTTTCCACATTTCCCATTAGGTATCTTCTTCGGGCTATACATTCACTGTTCTTTCATCTGATTCTCATATAACATATTCAGTATTCTCACAATCCTGGTCTAGGTTTGACCCAGCTCATCACTTTCTTTCCTCTTTGTATAGTGCCTAATATGTGCTAGGCGTGTTAAATGTGCTTTTTTTTGTTTTTTTCTTTTTCTTCTCTTTCTTCCTTCCTTTATTTTTTTAAAACAAATACCTCATTTGATCCTCACAACACCCCCTGAGAAGTAGGTGATTAATATCTTCATTTTGCAGTTGAGGAAACTGAGTCAAACAGTTTAAGTGACTTGCCTAGGATCACACAGCTAACAAGTATCTATGGCTAGTTTCTTATTTCTCACCCCTTTCTCTCAGTGTATGTTCCAGGCAATCTAGCCTGCTCACTGTTCACCATAAATGACTCTTCATCTTCTGCCTTTCTGCCTTACACAAGTAGGCCCTCCATGTCCAGAACATATAACCATTATCTCTCAGAATCCTTTAGCCTGATTCGTAGCACAGATCAGGTGAGGTACACACATGCGCACACATACACACACACACAGACACGTATGTGTCTGTGTGTGTGTATATATATATATATATATATATATACATATATATGTGTGTGTGTGTGTGTGTGTGTGTGCGTGTGTGTGTGTGTGTGTATCATATATGTGTATATAGGTTACCTTTCCTGATCCCCGAAGGTGTTAGCATTCTATCCTTCTTAAAATTACTTTGTGTTATTTGTACATACTTTGCATTTACTTATCTGGGTATAAGTATCCCCCCTCCCTGGGGAGAATGTAAGCTCTTTGAGGTCCTACGCTGACACATGGGGATCCATATCACCATTCCTTGAAGCTTAAGAAGCTGCTTTCTTATCAGAAGATCCACTTCTACCTTCTAGGGAAACAGCTTCATGTTTAATAGCCCTTCTTTTTTTCCATCCTTTCTTTATATCACAGTCCTCTACGCTATAATTTCTTTATACAGATTATGATTTATTTTCACCTGTTAAGGTTCTTTTTTACATTTGAAATGCTTCTTGCATTTTTTCAGAGAAGAAAATTTTTCCTGATGTCCAAGTGAAAGGGCTGGGGAAAAGCTTCCTTTTTTTTTTGTCAGTTCCTGTCATGTCCAATACCCTCTGACTCTTTTCCTGAAGAGAGTATTTATAGTATACAAACATGAGGCTTCTCAGTAGCCCACAACCTCTTTCATTTCTTAATTTCTAATGATATTTTCCAACATATTTCTCCATTTTCCCATGTGCCCACCCTCACATTGGTGTCACCAATTATCAAGGTATATGTTGACTTGATTTGGAGGCTCTGGATATGTTTTTGATGGAATTTATCTACTTTCTCTTCTGTGAAAGTTGTTGGTCCATGCTGGTCCTCTGGCCTACACTCATCATAAGAGCTATAATATAAGATGTTCAACCATCCTATTTATTGACATTTCTTGTTACCTTTGAGGGTATGGTATAACCCACTACCCTAACTCCTTTTCAAAAAATTTTTTAGCTTTAGGGGAATTAATAAACCTTTCTTTCATGTAACTTTTTATGTCTTCAGATTTCATCTATACTGAGAATGTCAATGTTGATATGGTTTAGTTCCTTTCCTAGTTTATCAATCCATTGATCCTTAGAAAGGGCTGTCACGTTATGAGGGTCATTAATTATTTTGATATCTTGACCAGGACTGAAAAATCCTTAAATTAATTCCACCTCATATGGTATGAACTCAAAGCCCTTTAGCATCCAAAGTGTCCACCAGTTTTATATTCTTACACTGTTGACTCATATTTGGCTTGTAGACCACTAAATCTCTCTCTGTTACCTTTTTAGAGATAAACTACTGTTAAGCCATGCCTTCCCTCATTTTGTACTTATGAAGTCAATTTTTTGGAACCCATGTTTGACTTTATGTTTTTAAGATTTACATTTATCACAATGGTATGAGTGGAAATAAGGTGATGAATGTGAAAGATGCCGTGGAGGTAGAATGGACAAGATTTAGCAATCAATTAGTTATAAGAGGGTGAAGGACAGTGAGGATATGATCATGACTGAGATTTTGTGAACCTGAGTTTCCAGAAGGATGGTAGTACTTTTGACAAAAAAATAGAGAAGTCTGAAGAGAGGTTGGGTTATAGGGAAAAGATAATACATTCTGTTTTGGACATGCTGAGTTTGAGATGTTTGTGGGACATACAGTTTAAAATATCCAATGGATAATTAATGATATGGGGCTGCAATTTGGAAGAAAGACTGAGCTTGAAGACATATATGCATATATATTTATTATATTTCTATGTACATACATATGAACATGTATATGGACACAACTGAGAACTATACCATTTTTTTTATCATTCATCACGATAGAAGTTGTTACTTATTTTTTCTCATAGGAAGGCAGCCATCTTTCTTTTAAGTGTACTCTTAATTTGGGGACTCTCCCCCAATAGAACCACTTTTTCTGGGAAAAAAAGACAAAGTAATTAGTAGAGTACACGGAACTCATAATTCAAACATAAATATTTGTGGACCACTTTAACTTTGCATTCCAAACTGACAGCTTTGTAATGGTAAATTCACAGTTTAGGTGAGTAAATATCTTGGGCTTCTCACCCAGGAAGGTGGTATTTGCTTGAGTGGTGTTGGCTGAACATGTGTAGTAGGTGCCTTGTGTATGTATGTGGCCTGCTGCCAATATCTTCAGATAAGAAAAAAACAAAACTATTTGGAGGCTAAAGTTCACCTGGGGTCAGAACTGGCCTAAATGGAATGAGCAATACAATTTAGGAGTAACCTGTAGGGCATGTCTTAAATAGCCAGCTGGTCTGAACCAAGCAATGAAGGATGGGGCCTCTAGTATGGTAGGTACCACTTAATCTGGTGGTACCTTCTCCTCTCTCCACAGTGGATTACAGTAGAAAGATCAAGGGTTGTGAAATTGATGGACCAGTGTTCAAATGACTACTTGTGTGACCTTGGGCTTGAGGCCCAATTTTTCTGATCCTCAGTTTCTTCATCTGTAACAAAAGGAAATTGCCTCTAAGATTTCTTCCAGCTCTAAATCAATGATCTATGAGGGGAAGAGCTCTTTGATTTCTCTTCATATTAACAAGAATTTGGTGATAGTGGTAGTGATGAATTCCTAGAGTGATCTAAAGTTTCCTGTTGTACCTATTCTCCTAGTATATTTGGCACAGTTCCAATCCATATCTCACAGTTTGACATGGGGAGTGGGGGTGGAGCCAAGATGGTAGAGAAAAGGCAAAGACTCACCTGAGCTCTCAATAAAACTCCTACAAAGACTTTTAAATAATACCCTAAAACAAATTCTGGAGCAGTAGAACCCACAAAAGGACAGGGTGAAACAATTTCAATTTTCCATCCCAAGACAACTTAGAAGATCAGCAGGAAAGGTCTGTTGCATCAGGGTGAGTGGAGCCCCAACAAACCAGGAGCAAGTCTTGGGAGTTACTGAATCAGCAGCAGCAGCGGCTGCTACAGTTTGTAATCAAAATTGTGAAAAAAAATTTGAAGCAAGTTTCTCTGGCTAAAGGCCTCATCTCTCAAATATCTAGAGAAATATAGAGAGAAATGAATCAAATTTGTAAAAATAATTCCCCAGTTGATAATCAAAAACTATGAACAGTTTTCAGATGAAGTAATCGAAGCTATCTATAGTCACCTAAAAATACTCTAAATCATTATTGATTAGAGAAGTACAAATTAAAACAACTCCGTGGTACTACCTCATACCTATCAGATTGGCTAATGACAGAAAAGAAAAATGATAAATGTTGGAGAAGGTGTGGGAAAATTGGAACACTAATGCATTGTTGGTGGAGTTGTGAACTGATCCAACCATTCTGGAGAGCCATTTGGAACTATGCCCATAGGGCTATAAAACTGTGCATTCCCTTTCATCCAGAAATACTACTCCTAGGTCTGTATCCCAAAGAGATCATCAAACAGGGAAAAGGCCCTAACATGTATAAAAATATTTATAGCAACTCTTTTTCATGGTGGCAAAGAATTGGAAATTTAGGGAATGCCCATCAATTGGGGAATGGGTAAACAAGTTGTGGTATATAAATGTAATGGAATACTGTTGTGCTATAAGGCACAGAGTTTATTAATTTTTTTCTACTTGCGACCCCTTCATCAACTTCTTAAATTGTTGGGACCCACAATTTAAGAATCATTGCAAAAAATGATGAGCAAGTGGATTTCAGAAAAACCTGAGAGATTTATGTGAACTGATGCTGAGTGGAAGTGAGCAGAACCAGGAGAACATTGTACATAGTAACAACAACATTGTGCTATAATCAACTTTGATAGAGTTAGCTCTTCTCAGCGATACGATGATGTGAAAGACAATTCCAAAAGACTCATGATGGGAAATGCTATCCATATCCAGAGAAAAAACTATGGTGTCTGAATGAAGATCAAAGCATACTGTTTTCACTTTTTTAAAAAAAACTTTCTTTCTTGTGGTTTTTCTCTTTTGTTCTGATTCTTTCACAACATAACTAGTGCGAAAATATGTTTAATATGATTGTACATATATAGTCTATATCAGATTGCTTGCCATCTTGGGGAGGGGGAGGAAGAAAATTTGGAACTCAAAATCTTATAAAAGTGAATTTTGAAAACTAAAACAACTAATTAATTAACAAAAAAATAACACCACCAACAAAAAGGATTCAAAAATACCCTTATCTGACCATAATCTATTGGGTTTCTACCTCTCCCTCTGCCTTCCCTTATAAAACTGTACTCTTCTTTTATACTGTGACTTTCAGTCCTTTGAACCCTCAGTTCTCTCCCATGCCATCTCCTCTGCATTCCTCTTTTTTCCATCTTGAGCCTTTGGTGAGACAATTGAACTCTACATTGTTTTCTTCTCTTTAGTCCCTAACCCCCTTATAATTTCACTGATTGTACCCTACCAAGACTCTGCTTTGCATAATTCCCTATATTCATCACTTTCACTCCTCTACACATGCAGCTGAATGAAGTGGAGAAAAATCACACAACCATTCTTACTGACACCACTAAAATTTATTTTACATAATCTCAGCTGGGCCTTCATTGCTGCTCGGCAATCCTACTATCCTCCTTTATCAACTCACTATCCTTTTCTTCGTAGCAGCTATTTTAAACCTTTTAATTTGTCCTCAAAATTCCCATGGCTCCACCACCCCAACTCTCTCAAATGAGAAACTTGCTTCATATTTTGCAGAAAATACTGAAGCCATTCACCGAAAGTGCCCTCTTCCTCATCCCATGTCTCTCATATACTTTCTGTCCTTATCTCTTCCTTCACCCCTGTCTCACACAAAGGGGTGGCTGTACTCCTTACAAAGGCTAACCCCTCTACCTGCTTGAGAGATCCCATTCTATCCTGTCTCTTCCAACACACTGCCTTCTCTATCATCCCCATTGTATCACTTATTTTCAATCTCTCCCTCTCTTGTTAACTCATTCCCTACTGCCTGCAAACATGCCCACATCTCCCCATCCTCAAAAATCCCTCACTTGATCCTTCTATCACTCATGTCTCTTCTGCCTTTTTGGCTAAACCTCTTGGATAGTCTGTCTACAATAGGTGCCTCTACTTTCTCTCCTCTCATTTTCTTCTTAGTCCCTTACAAACCAACTTCCAACATCATCATTCCACCAAAACTGCTCTCTCCAAAGATACAAATGATCTCTTAACTGCCAAATCCAGTGGCCTCTTCTCAGTCCTCATTCTCCTCAATCTTTTTGCAGCCTTTGACACTGTTAAAAAGCCTCTTCCCTCTAGGTTTTTGGGACACCACTCCTGGTTTTCCTTCTACCACTGATGACTCCTTCTCAGTCTGTTTTGCTGGATCTTTGTCCAGATCATACCCTCTAGTCATAAATGTTCCACAGTGTCCTGTGCTGGACCCTATTCTCTTCTCTATCTATATTATTTCACTTGGTGATCTCATCAGCTCCCATGGATTTAATTACCATCTCTATGCTGATGATTCTCAAATCTACCCATCCTGCCCAAACCACTCTTCCGTTCCCTTTCCCCTTCCCCTTCCCCTCCCCTTCCCTCCCCTTCCCTTCCCTCCCCTCCCCTTCCCTTCCCTACCCTTCCCTTCCCTCTCCTCCCTTCCCCTCTCCTCCCCTCCCCTCCCCTTCCCTCCCCTTCCCTCCCCTCCCTTCCTCTTTTCTTTTCTTTTCTTTTCTTTTCTTTTCTTTTCTTTTCTTTTCTTTTCTTTTCTTTTCTTTTCTTTTCTTTTCTTTTCTTTTCTGGAACTGAGCCCTGTCAACACTAGAACACTTCCTATCTTCAACTGTATTTTTGGTGATTTGGGCACATGCAAAGCAAAGTGACAGTTACACCTGGAAGATGCTTCCTCTAGGTTGCTTCCTAGCTCTGAATTCTGTGATTCAAATTTACGGGGGTTTTAACAGTCAGTTGCGGTTTTCCATTGCAAAGATAAAAGCAAGTAGTCCTCTGTCTAACTCAACTTCAGACTTCCAGGGTTGACGATTTCAATTTTCCAGCTGGACTGTCTGGGTCTGTTCTCTCCTTACAGTAGGATTCTTGGGTTCCTTCAAAGCTCACCTCCAATACTTCCCTTTCTGAACCCTTAGTTGTTCATGCTCTCACCCTTCTCCAATTATTTTGTGTTTATATATATATATATATATTATTTCTGCAGGAGAATGTAAGCTCCTTGAGGACAGAGACTTTTTTTTTTAAGTTTTGTCTTTGTTCTCAGTATCTAGCATGGTCCTTAAACATGGCTGCTGTTTAATGAGTGCTTAATTAATCTCAGGGTACCTACTTCAGATGTTTGCTTCATATCCCCTGTTTTTAGCAGGGCTATAGGAATGAATAAAATAGAACCACCTGCATGTTATCGGGGGGAAAAGATACATTAATATTCATGCATGAAAAAAATCCTTTTAAATAGATTGCTTCAGGAGAAGTCTTGGCCTAGAATTGATTTGCTAAGGAGAGTGAGTGTTTTTTCCTTTAAGCTGTTCCTCTAGGAACTAGGAAAAAATGAAGTTTGTGGTATAGAAACTCCATTTTTGCAATTTGGTTCACAAGGCAGTTTTGCATTTGTTAGTCACCAATTTATTTTCTGTTACTTTCTTGAAGCTAGTTTAAAAATAGATGGAAATTAAAAATTTATTAGCAAGAGAAAAATTCCAAAACTAGACAGTATTTAACCATCTCAATGTGGCAACACAAATAAAAAAAAATTTTTCACTGAGGGATAAGAAAAAGAATTGATTCTATAGTTGGATGAAATAAAGGATAAGCTGTCTAGCATGGAAAGCCCTCCATAGTCTGGCTTCCATGAACTTTTCCAGACTTATTTCATATTACTCTCCTTTGTGCATTCAAGCTGTTCCTTGACAAAGACGTGTGATCATCATCTGTCTTTGTGCCTTTGCACAGGTTGTCCCTCAGTGCCAGAAAGGCAATTCCTCCTCAGCTCCACTTCTTACAATCCTTAACTTCCTTTGAGGCATAGCTCAAGTGCCATTTTCCATGTAAATTGCTTCTTGGTCTCCATCCCCACCCCCTTTTTTGTTATTCCAATTCAAACCAGTTACAAGCCTCCTTCTTGGCCTTTGCACAAGACAGTCCGTCTCTCTAGCATGTTTATTGAGTGTTCCCCATGCCTAGAATGCTCTCCTTCCTCATCTATGCCTCCTGGCTTCCTTCAAATCTCCCCTAAAATCCAACTTTCTTCAAGAAGTCTTCCCTAGCTACCTTTAATGTTAATGCTTTCCCTCTGTGATTATCTGTAACATCCTGTATATCTTGGTCTGACATCAAAGAAGCCCAGCCATTAAACTTCGATGACTCAGGAAGAGAGAGTGAGGCTGATGACTTTGTGCAACTCTACCTCACTTATATCCAATTCACGCACAAGTCAAGACATCAACCATGAAGTCCTTGGTCCTCTTTGAAAACAAAGGACAGACAGCAACAATTTTAAAAATCAAGAATTTCAAGAGTCAGGAAATTCACACACACACACACACACACACACATTGTTCAGACCTGAGAATTTCACAGTAATAAATGAGTGCTGATGATTAATAATAATAACTAAAAGGGGCAGCTAGATGGTGCAATGGATAAAGGCATAGAGTCAGCGAGATATGAGTTCAAATACAACCCCAGACACTTACTAGCTGTGTGATGCTGGGCACATCACTTAACTCCTATTTGCCTCAGTTCTTCTTCTGTAAAATGGGGACACACTGGAGAACCATTCCAGCATTTTTGCCAAGAAAATCCCATGGACAATGTCCACGGAGTCACACAGAGTTGGACACAACTGAATGACTCAACAACAACAATGATGTCTAATAAGTAAGAGTGGCAGCAAGCTGTAGTGGATAGAAAGTTGGCCTTGGAGTCAGGTATGTTGGCTCTGTGGCACTGGGCAAATCGGCTAACCTTTCAGAGTCCTGAGGAACTGAATTACTTTTTAATACTATAAACTTCCTAAGATTATGTCAAAGGGACTGATCTGCATTGGTTGAGGAAGTTCTTTTACTAGCTCCCTACAAAAATTTCAACCAGAGATATTTAATAACATCCTAAGGATGAGGATCATTAGAAAGTGAAATAGCCTGTGATGGGAGGCAATAGATGTTCCACTGACACAATTTTAAATGTGACCTGAAAATCTGAAGGTATAATTTATTTTATGTAATAGTCAATAATCTCTATGGCATTATCACTTTATACTTAACACAACATTTTTTTCCTCTTGCTTTTTTTTCCCTTTCTGTCTTATATCAATGATGACCCTAGGTTCTTGAAAGCTATGCAGACTTTGGCAATACCAAGCTGAAAAGGTTTTCATTAAAGGCCCAGGGTCAGAGTATGTGTCTGTTTTCCAAGGAAAAGAGCAGCCTAGCAAAATTCAGGAAGACTAGGTTGGCCTGAGGGTAATAGATTTTTTTTCCCTCATAGTAACTTTTGAAGATGGTCTATTAAATCATAGAGGACTCAAAATATGTCAAAGGGAGTGAATACCTATGTAATCTTAGGGGTCACTATATTAGGCTTGTGTCAGATAAGCTAGATTTTTAAAAGCCCAAGGTTGTAGTCATTAAAATCTTATAAGTATAGTTATCCAACTTAGGAATGGATTATGATAATGTCCCCACTTAGTGAGCAAAACTTTCTAAAAATGGGCTGGGGTGAGGGTAAGGGTGTAAGATCCTAGCCCTGCACTAGGTAAGGTCATTCTCTTCTGAGTGACTCCTAAAGCTGTCCCATGAACAAAGAAATGCAAAAACAGATGTTTTAAGAAGGGGAAAAAAGGTTAGATCAGTCAGATTCAGTGTTTAACAGAACAAAAGGACTTGACTAGGAACAGGTGCCAGTTACAGCCACCTGAAGTTAGGTGCTCCAGCCACCTGAGCAAGTGCGTGTGATAAACACAGATGCACACCCACGTCACAGAGTTATATACTTCTCTACTTATCCTTTTAGTGTTCACCTCCTGTGGTCTTGTTTGGGGGCTTTGCTTTGAAAAAGGAACTGCAGGTGTCACTACCATCAGACCCCACAGCTGTCTGACTGACTCTCTCTCTCTCTCTCTCTCTCTCTCTTCCTCTCCCCCTATCACCTCTTCTCTTTTTTCTCTCTCTGTCTTTCCCTCTCTCCCCCTCTCTGTTTCTTTTTATCCTTTTCTTCTTCCTTTCCCTCTCTTTTTTTATGCTCCTTCTCCAGAAAACCTCAGAAATTCTTTCTATAGGGTGAAGTTCCTAATTCCTCAATCTCCTGTAATTTTCTCTTTCCAAGCTGGGAAGAAATCTAACTCCCAGAGTCTTTAGCCATTTAGGTCACCTTGCAAGAAGCCAGCCAAAGCCTTACCCAAAAGCTGTTACATCTACCCTGCTAAAAATCATAGATCCCTGAAGGATTGGAGGAGTAAAGTAGAAATAGTGATGTGGTGGAAAGGGCATTGCATAAGAGTTACGACATTGTTTTATTGTTTTTTCCCCCTCCCCCATTTACTTCTATGTAATTTGATGTAACTCATTTATCTTTTCTGGGCATTCATTGCTTCATCTGTTAAATGAGGATGATAATATTTTCTGTGCTTAAAGGTGAGGGTTGGATTAGATGATTTCTTTCTCCTCCAGCTAAAATCTGCGATGTTGTGATTCATTAAAGTGATTGCAGATCAGGGTCCTCTAAGTTTAATCCATTCTTCTCTAATTCCAAAACCATCCTAAGCCCTAAAGTAAATTCATTTGCTGCAAATCATAAGTCAGTCAACAGGCATTTATTAAATGTTTACTATGTGCTAGGCACTGTCCTAAGTGTCGAGGATACAAAAAAAGGCAAAAACAGTCCTTGACCTCAAGCTGATCACTTTTTATTGGGGGAGACAACATGTAAACAACTATGTACATACAAAATATATACAGTGTAACTAGGAAGTAATCTCAAAGAAAAGACCCTAGGAAGGGACCGGGAGTGGGTAGGAATCATTGGGAAAGGCCTGTTTCGCAAGGTGAAATTAACACCAAGTCTTGAAGGAAGCCAGAAGGTGGAGGTGAGGAGAGAGAGGATTCCAGGAACAGGAGACAACCACTGAAAAGGCATAGAGTTGGGATTTGTTGGGAACATTATGTATGGGAACAGCTAGATAGCCAGTGTCAATGGATTGTAGCTTCTCACGGGCAATGAAGGTGTTTTTTTAAGAAGTTGATAGGCATACATACTGGTGTACAAAATACTTGTAATGCTTGATGTACAAGTTATTATCAGGGATGAGCATAATATTCTTAATATCAATGTCCCTGCCTCTTGTAAGGGAATAGTCAGTAGACAAGGATTTATTAAATGCCTTTTATGTGCCAGGTACTGTGGCAAGCCCCGAAAATTCAAGGAAAGTAAAAAAAAAAAACCAGTGCCTCCTCTCAAGGAGCTCACACTCTAATTGGGAAGACAACATATAGACAACTACGTACAAACAAGATATTTACAAGATAAATTGGAAAAAATCAATAGAAGGAAGGGACTGGCATTAAAGGGGATCAGGAAAGCCTTCTTGGAGAAGGTAGAATTTTTGCTGGGTCTTGAAAGAAGCAAAAGAGACCAAGAAGGGGAGATAAGGAGGGAGAGAATTTCAGGCATGGGGGACAATCAGTGAAAATGCATGGAGTAAGGAGATGCAATGTCTTGTGCCAGGAAACAGTAAGGGGACCAGTGTCATTGTATTGCAGAATGTATGAGAGAGAGTAAGGTGCAGAAAGCTTAGAAGGGTAGCAAGGGCCCAGGTCATGAAGGGCTTTGAAAACTAAGCAAAAGATTATATATTTGATCCTAGAGATAATAGACATTGGCGTTTAATTGAAGTAACTCAAAAGAAACAGGAGATGTACAAATTTAGAGAATCTGCCCCAAATGTTCATATGTGCTATTTGTCCATGATCTATGGTAGAGCATTCTGAGCTTGTATTGGTCTGATTAGCCACAGTCAGACACACAGACTCTAACATAATGATGTCATTTTGGTCTTCTTCAAGAATGAAGGACAACAACCATTGAACAGGAAGGTGATATACTCAAATGTGTTTTAGAAAGATCAGTTTGACAACTGAATGGAAGATGAACCAGAGTTGTGGAGAGACTTGAGATGGGAAAACCAGCTAGAAGGCTATTCTTCAGTATCATATATTTAGAATTGGAAGGAGCCTTGGAGGTCCTTTAGTCAAAATTCTTAATTTTCAAATGAAGAAGCTAAGGCCCAGAGAGATTAAGTCAGACAACCTCCTCACACACTATTTTTTTTTCTCTACGCAGTACAAGTACTCTAAGCATCCACATTCATTTATCATTTTAGAGATATTTTACCTTCAATTTGCCCAAGTGCTAAATTGAGCCTTTTCCTTAGGAATATCTGGAAGACTATTGGTGAAGTGAAAAACAAACATCTTTTCACATGAAAAAAAAATGTTTTGTTTTTTATGCATAGACAATTTGGGGGTATAGTCCAATTCTTTTGATTTTAAAAAAGGAATTATATTTTTAATGAACAAAAATCTATTATTTCTCCTCATCTCCCTCACATTGAAAAATTAAAATTAAAACAACATCATTGTAACAAATATGCATACTCAAGCAAAAGAAATACCCACATTGGCTATCGCCCCCAAAATGTATTTCAGTCTGCACCATGAATTCATCACTTTTCTTGTCAAGAGATGAGTAGAATGTTTCATCAAGGTGATAGAATCCTAATAAAGCTGCCCTCAGCCCCAGTGTTCTGACTTCCCTATGGGCCCCACTGAACAGTAGGCCCACTGCATCTACTTAGCCACTTACCTCCCTTCCCAAACACACACACACTCAGCCTAACTTCCTCATACATGCTTCACTGCTCACTAGAAAACAGGTGTGTCCATGAAATCATAGTTCTCACAGAAACAGCATATGATGGAATCCCAGCCACTGCCTCTAGTTAGGCACTGCCCCCAGACCCATTCCTCGTATTTCCCATGGAAACAGCAGGTGTGTCCATGCACTCAACCAGAACCACATCCCTCTAGCCTTAGACAGGACCACAATAGTCAGCCAATCAGAAAGCAGCACCACTGGGGTGCCCAAGCAGGATGTGGACCCAAAACAACAGAAGGGACTTTCCCTAAGTAGGCACCTGTGCAGTAATAGTAAAGAACTGACCTAGAGTGAACTTATGACATAAAGAGGCTTATTATAATGTAATTATTACACATATGTACCCCCCAAATGGGTTTTCCTGAATGCATTGTGGGTAATCACATGCATAGTTCCACTGGGGCTGGAACCCCTCCTCCATTACCTAATCCCTTAACAAACTCCTCCTGCCTTTTTAATATTAATCATATTCCTATATTATATGAAAATTTTGATTATGTAATCAGCATCTTTACCCTATAAGAATCCATCTTGCTTTCTCTGAAGTTGCTGGTTTCTCTTGGAACTTAGCCCACTTCATGAAAGTTGTCAATTTCAATAAATGCCTATAGTTGGATTAAAGGTGGTCTGACTCTGAATTCTTTGAGACAGTTCTACTACAACACATCACGAAACTGCAACAGTTTTGGCATGGGCAGAGATTAAACCGCAACAAAGGGTCATCTGAAATTGTGGTTTGTCATTGTTCTGGTCAGAGTTCTTAAATCTTTCAAAGCTGTTCATCTTGAAAATCTTATTGTTATAGTAGAAATAGTTTTCCTAGTTCTACTCACTAATATATATATATGATCTCTTGTTATTTCTTGTTTAGTAAGAGAAATCTTATGTAATTTGAATGGTTTTTAAAAAGATATGTGATTTGCTTCTTTTTGCCTGTTTGCAAAATCTATTTTGTCTACAAACTCTAGAATTTAAAGACTATGTTTCTAGAAGAGCTGAGTTTGCAGTTCTCCATTGGCGCCCTATGTGCTCTGAATTTTGACTCTGTCCTCCAGTTTTAGCACCCTCTGAAAAAGTTTCTTGTACAGTTTCCTGCCACGATCTTCAGGTTCTATTTATTCATATATTTTCCAGGAATCAATAATTCTCTATCTCACATCTCTGTTTTCTAGTTCTGTTATTTCATTTGTTTTTCTCTCAAATTTTTACCCAATTGTTCTGTTCTTTGATTTTGTTTAGCTAATTTTTCTTCCAGCTTTGTCATTTTTTCTTCTACCAGTATGTTCTTCCTGGATTCTACAATTTTAAAAATAATTTCTACCAAATTTGAAAAATTGCCAAGTCTCTTACTTACCTGCCTTTCCTCTTTTTGTTTATTGCCTTTATAGATGCCAGATTTTTCTTCATTTCCCATTTCCCATTAGCTATTCCATTATTAGCTATTCTGAAGATAAATCCACTTTTCCTTCTGGGATTCCCCACCTCATCTTTTGATATTTATTTTCAATTTCTTTTATTTCAAGTATTCATTATGATGGAACCTTTTGGAAGCAGTATTTATCCATTTATTTAGTTGTTCCTTTTTCTTTTAGTTGAGACTTCTTTCCTAGTAAGAATTTTTTTGATGGGGATTATTCTTTTCCTTAGTTTGTATTGCTATTTTTGAGGTGAGTTAGGAGAACAAGGCTCAGACATAAACACCCATTTCACCGTTTTTCCTTATAGAAATCAATCTAATTTTAGAGACTTCGTGATGCCTATTTCATTATTTTGGACTATACTGTTGACTTGGAAAAGGGAACAGTAGGAATTAGCTATGGATTTGTCAGTGACATTTGATGATGCAATTGGCCTAATGTGGATTACAAACTAATACTAAAGGAGTTCCAAAGATACTTATATTGTCAGATAAACCAAAGACCTTGAAGGAAGACTAGTTAATATACTACCTTTAAGAAGGACCAAAAGGGGGGCAGCTAGGTAGGAGCAGTGAGTAGAGCACCAGCCCTGGAGTCAGGAGGACCTGAGTTCAAATGCAGCCTCAGACACTTGACATACTTACTAGCTGTGTGACTTGGGCAAGTTACTTAACCCCAATTGCCCTGCCTTCTCCCCATCCAAAAAAAATTTTTAAAAAAGGACCAAAAGGATCCATTAACAAAAGGAAGTTGCTATTATAGGGTAGAAACCTATCCCTAGAGTTACTGTCTTTGCTTAGCATGCAAATCTGAATAAGGAGATGAGTTTGGAATGGGAAATCCAATATAGAGATTGCTGCATTGAGGATATTTCACCCAGCTGTAATATTTGGTAATGATCAAGAAATCATGAGTACACATTTAAATACAATAAAATGGTTTCATGATATATAATGGTATATATAATGTATATATATAATATATATATATTTCTAATCAGACATTAATAGGGAATATACTGTCAGATGCTTGACCCCCTATAAGGATAGGACTGACATCTGCTGCTGATTAGGGGCATTAATAGGCTCCATGTGAAAGAGAACACTCTTAGAAGGGTATGGGGAAAGTACCTAGTCCAATTCATGATCTGAGTAGATGAGCAGAATGCTCTGTTAGGTCAGGCCAGCATTTACAGGGTAACTAAATCTGAGGCAGGGGTTGTTTTATGTGTATTGTGAGGAATAAGCAGACCTTTGGCATAATATTGTTTTTAATGAAATTATGGGTATGTTAGGCTATGATCCCAATGTGTGAAGCAGAACAGCTGAACACCTTACATTAGTTGGTAATCTATAGAAGTTGAATTGAGGAACTCCCCAACTGTGACAGGAAGTAATCCAGGGCTACAGATTGATTGGCAAGAAGAACGGGAGGTCTAAAAGTTGAACTAACTCTATGGTATGACAGAGGGGAGTGTTGAAACAACTGATCAGGATGTCCCAGATAGCTAAGGAAGGGAGTAAAATCAGAGGTGTGTGGACTGGGAGAATAGGAAGAAACTACAAGAATAGATTCAATAGGAAAGATAGAAAGAATGTGTTTTAAGGTCATTTCAGTTAGAGATCTTGGATGTGGAGGATTTCTAGAGCATTAGAAAATCTATTCTAGGCCAATATGGTTGTATTGTTGTGGGTAGAGATACTGGCATAGATTTTGAGCTGAAAGGAGCCTCAAAGGTTACGTCGTCCAAGCCCCTCTTTTAGAGAAGATACTGAACCCCAAAGAGGTTAAGTAACTCACTCAAGATCAGATGAAGGTTGTGGAGTTGAACAAAAAATCAAGGAAGTATGATGTCAGGGTATCAAATAGGAGTTTTAACAACATATGGTGAAATTATAGAGGAGGATTTGGGCAAGATAAGAGAAAAATGGAGACAGATGCTAAAGGTGAGAAGGAAAGTGGTGTCAATACATCATGGGAACAAGGACATAGAAATGGAATAACATGATGTATATATTTCTAAGACACATAGATTACTTATAAAAGTTGAATTTTATAGCTAAAAACAAACATTTAGTTTTTTGTACCACCACTACCACTTCAATATACAATATTGAATCTTGCTGTTTGTTAATTTTTCAGTTTCTGTGCTAAAAAATATTCTAAAGTTTTGTCTATTGTTTAGAGATTTTATGTTTTGACTAAAATGAAACAAGACAAATATTCCATTCCATTCTACCCAAGTTCTCATTTAGTATTGCTAGATAGGAACCTTGGAAAATTCAAACTGACTTCTCTTACACTGTGGGCATTCTGTCATTATAAAACATTTTCTGGATATTTCTTTATTTTGGAAACAGATAATTCAATTCAGATTGGCTGTGTTTTATTTGGAGAAGTACATCTGGAGCCTATCTTCTCCCTAAATTCACTTGGTTTTAAATTATTTTTAGCATCTTGTTATTGAAGTAGAGCTAGGAAGGGCACACCACTAAAAAAAAAAATTACTCTAAGTAACATTAAATAAGGGGCAGTATTGCACGGTAGATGGAGCTCTAGCCTGGAACCCAGGAAGAGCTGAATTCAAGTTGAGCTTCTATAGTGACTGCGTGACCCCAGGCAAGTTACTTCTTAGTATGGCAGGCAATTCTCCAAGACTATAAGTTGCGGAGAAGGTACTGGCCTACATTGGTAGAGAGAATATCCTCACTCAGTTATTTACCTGTACCAACAACATCACAGGTCCAGTCCTTATCCTTATCCTAAGCAGTACGTAAATTAAAATCAATATAGTCCTCCAATCAGAGAGTTTAGAACTTGGAGATCATCTAATCCAGCATTCTTAACTTGAGGCCCACAAACCTGTTTTCAAAAACATGTCGATAACTGTATTTCAGTATAATTGGTTTCCTTTGTAATCCTGTGTATCTTATTTGATACATTTAAACACATTATTATGAGAAGAGGTTTATAGCCTTCAACAGAGTGTGGCTGGGGAAGCATGGCACATAAAAATGCTAAGAATTCTTGATCTAGTCCAGCCTTCTCATTTAATAGATGAAGAAACTGGAACCCAGGGAAGGGAAGGGACTTGTTTAAGGTAAGTCAATTAATAAATGATAGATCCATGATGGGGACTGAGGTCTTCTGTTTTCAAATGAGGTGTTCCTTCCTCATAATTGCAGAAATAATGATAGTGTGTAATGATCCTCCAGTTTTCAATAAGTAAAATGCACATGAAGTTACATTTCTAATACGTCAACATAATGGGGGAAATTCTTTTATGCCAGCCAACATCATGCCAAAGTGAAAAACATCTCTTCTACTCTTCAATTCTCTTTGGCCTTTTGTCAAAGAAGTAAGGAGGGTAATAGGCCAAATAAGGCAGCAGCCAGTCAGTCAGTCAATAAACATTTATTAAGTGTCTACTATTACCAGGCACTGGGGATATGAAAAGAGGCAAAAGATAGCACCTTCCCTTAAGCAGGGCAGAGACAACGTAATATCTTTAATGGGATAGACAAGTACACAAATATGCACAATATATGTACAGGATAAAGAGGAATTAAGGAAGGCACTAGAATTAAACAGGGTTGGGACAGGCTTCCTGTAGAAGGTGGAATTTTAATTGGGACTTGAAGTTGGTAGGAGGAGATGAGGAGGAAGAACATTCCAGATGTGAGATACAGCCAGAAAATAATTCCTGGAGCTGAGAGATGGAGTGTTCTTGGAATAGCAAGGAGGCCAGTGTCACTAGATCAAAGAATACACGGCAAGTAGGAAGGTATAAGAAGGCTGGAAAAGTAGGAGGGGGATAGGTTATTAAAGGTTTTGAATGCCAAACAGGATTTTCTATTTTATCCTGGAGCCACTTAATATTGCATGGTTACCAAGCAATATTTTAAGTCAGGTGCTGTCCAACCTTAGGTTTTTATTGAAACAATAGATAGTATGTTTTGATTTGCCACTTCAGTGAGAGCTCTGCTGTAGCTCGGCTTCATTTACCAAAGCATTTATGTAAATTTCTATGCTCATAGGCAGGCTGCATAAATGTGGCTGCATTTTGGACAACCCTGTTTTAAGTGGTGAGGGGAATGATGTAGAGAAAGAAATGAGAGATTTGGTCCAAAACTCCTAACCTCTCTTGTCCATTCTCTTCCCCACTTCCAACTACTCTTATCACTTCCTAATGCCTGTCTCTGTACCATATACTTGGAGGTTTTGCTACCTTTGGATGATGAGTTATCATACTACTAGATCTGCCACTTGAATTGGCATTAAGGAATGAATGCCATAGTACTATAAGAGCTAGCTTCTCTTTTTTAGAAAAAATGATGGCACCTACAAAATAATCAGAGTTATAGAGTACAACCTATATCATCTCACTTGATCTTTCCAGTGACCCTGGGAGCTTGGTAGTATAAGGATTCTCTTCCTCGAGGTAGAGATAGAGAATCTGAAGTTACCTTATATAACACCTGCATTATACAGATAGAGAACCTGAATGTCACAGAAACTTTGAGTTGGAAGAGATTTCATATCATCATTAACCCATATCAAGTCCAAAGAGGTGATGGTCACACAACTAGTAAGTCAGGACTCATGAGGTCTTCTAATTCCAAACTCAGGGTTATTTCCTTTGCACTGTGCTGCCTTGATATGATAACTGCCTAAAGAGTCACATTAGGAATGAATTATTTTAAATAAAGCAAAGTGAAGTAGAAAAAGAAAAAAATAGCCTCCCATGAAATTAATTCAGAAATGTTAACATTATGGGAAGTAAACTTTGTGTGATTTTGTTTACTCCAGTGAGTTGCACAGGCTGTGTTTTATGAAGTTTGAAAATTGTTCTCTCTCTGTAGGCTTTTAAAACTATGTCATGTGTTTTGGATTGGACTGAATCACACTAGTGACTCAAATCAATTTGGAAGCATTACTATTTATATTCAGTAGGAACTAGGGAACAATTTATTTTGAAAATTTAGAAGCCACTCAGAATTCATGGAGTTGAAACTTTCAAAATGGTTCTTTTAAAGTTGTTGACAAGTCACAGAAGGTGGTTCAAGAAATGACTGTTTGAGCACATCCCTCCTGACTGGTCAACCCTGTCTAGTCTTACCATCTCAAAGTGTTTCTTCTATTCCTAGTGACCTAGGGATAGAAGAGAAAGTAGTCCCTTGAAAAAGCAATGGATTCAGTCCATAGTTGCCCATTAAGAGGATCAAGGTGAAAACTCATTTATATGGAGTAGTATCAGACAGGCCAAAAGAAAGTGGGGGAAAAGATGAACCATTCTCCAGAGACTAGGCAAAAATTTCTTAATTAGCATAAAAAGTCAATGAGATGAAACTGTTTTGTCCATAAAGACAAATGTGGCAAAAATGCCTTCTATCACCTTCCGACTCATGCTGCTATATGAAATTCATATTTATGAAGGACACCTAGAATCTCAACTCTTTTCTGTCATTTACACACATTGAGATGCTACTCCAGGGCTTATCACTAATGTTCTTCTTTGATTGGAACTAGGGAAATTCTAATCGTTGGCTTAATTTCATTTCTCAGTGGCATGTAAAGGTAGGTGACCACGAAATAGTTTCCAGGTTGTTGTGGTTTTTCAATACAAAGCAGAACCTCTGAAGGCTTAATAAAGCAATTTAAAAGTTATGAATATTGGTCAACCTCTATTTCTGAAGGTCTTTTCCAGTGATTGTTTTTGTGGTTCCAACTATATATTTTCTTTACTAGAACCCAGTGAAATTAATATTGGAAACCTGTTGATTTCAGTGCAACTCTCAGGACATTCAGACAGCTTTTGAATTGCAGATATTTACAGGTAGTTCCTCTGGTGAGGAACTCAACAGAAAATCTTATAATGGTGTGTACATGAGTCCACACGTACATACAGTGGAAGTTAAAAAAACAACATATAATAGGAAAGAAGTTATACAATATATTATCCTTACCTGCTTTCACAACAAAAGCATAACAAAGTCTCAGAATAGCCTGAATTGCAGTATGCCCATTTTGGTATAGCCAGAGAAATTTTTACAAGGGCTATTCTTCAGCTAGATTTTCAAATAATTCCTGTGAATAAGAGATGTACAGACAGATGAGGAGATGGATCAGTCATGTAGGGAGAGCTAGGTAGAATGAAGAATATAAAGAGCAGTGACTTGGAATAAGAGAACCTTTCTCAAATCTTAGTTCTAATACTCTCTCTGTGACCTTGGACAAGTCAATGAAACTTTTTAGGCCTCAGTTTACTCATCTATAAAATGGGGGGGGGGGGTTGGATTCTGTGATTTCTATATGCTAGTGCCTTTCCTCTGTGGATATCTCTAATTTATCCTGTGTATATCTTGTTTGTACATATTGTTTTCCTATTGTCTCCCCAATTACCTTGGAAGCTCCTCAAAAGCAGGTAGTATTTTTCCCCCTTTCCTTCATTTTCTAGTGCGTAACTTTGTGCCTGGCAGATTGTAGTTACTTAATAAATGCTCATCGACTGACAGACTTGACTTCCAAGGCCCCTGGAATTCTCAAGCTATACACAATATACTAGGGACAACAAATGGATATTTTACTTGCTGTATTTGTACCCACAAAATAGCAAGCGATCTTAAAGAAGACCCACTAGGATTTCCTGGTGGACATGGCCAAGGATAGCACAGAATAAGAAAGGGTGTGTGGGTTGTGACTGGTACTATTGGAGGGGATATCCACATCAAGAGGAAAGATAGATCCATTCAAGAATTGAAGTATCCTTCTTGAGGTGTCCTCTCTCTCTCTCTTTTCCCTTTGTCTAATTCCTTTCTTTCCTCTCTTGCATATATGACAATCTGAGAGAAGGTGGGAATTACTTCTTCCCTTTCCCCAATTATTTACCCTAAGCAGACTGTTTTTGAATGATAAATAATAATAACTTTAAAAATGTGCTTTTCCCATATCAGTCTTGAGAGATAAGTAGCATAAGCATTATTATCCCTGTTTTGCAGGAAAATTAAGTAATTTGTCCATGGTCACACAGCTAATAAGTAGATGAGGTGGGATTAATTGCAAAGTATAAGCATAGCACCCACCGACATCTCCAAAAACATAATAGACCTTTCCTATGTTCTCTATTTCTGGATTATTATATCTTTCTTTTTTGTGTTTCTGTCTGGCTTTTACTTTCTCTGCTTCTGTCTTTCTCTCTGTGACTTTGCCTCCTCTCCTCTCCTTCCTAACTTTCTTTTTTCCTTCTTTGTCCATCTCAAGTAACCTTTTCCCCCTTTCCTCCTCAAGTAGCCTTAATACAGAACTGAAGTATTTTTGTGTTATTTGTTGTCTCATTTTTTCATTTAAAGCCAATGGCTAGAACACTGTTTTCTTTATCTAAAAACAGAACAAACTAAACCAAATTGCTTTTTTTTGTCTGTGACTCAGTTGACCTCCTCTTCCCCTTCATAGTTCCCCTACATGTTGTCTTTGATAGAAAACAAGTTCCCTAGCCCCGACCTAGAGGGTTAGCATTGATTCTGTCATACAACAACGAGAAAACAACCACAGTAGCAGTCACTGCTAACATTTATATGGCACCTACTACGTGCCGGGGACTGTGCCAAGCCCTTGACAAATATGATCTCATCCGATTCTCACAACAACCCTGGGAGGTAGGCGCTATCATTATCTCCATTTTACAAATGAGGAAAACAGGGCAAAAAGAGATCACACAGCTAGTAAATGCCCAAGGCTGAATTTGAACTCAGGTCGTCCCGACTTCAGGTCCAGCACTCTATCCACTGTGCCACTTACCTCCCCCGATGGTTATGTTACCTGTGATGATAACAGTGTTGATCCTCACTCCATAAAGATAGCCCTTAAACCTTATGCATATACGTTTCCATCCTATGAGATTTTTGTGTTTTTCTTGAAACCTCCCTAGATAATTTATCCCGTGTCCTAAAGCTGTTCATTTGATTGTTTTTGTATTTCAGGCTCCCCGTGCTACATTTGGGCTCCTCACTGCATAACTAGCCAGGTCATATATGTCCTTGACGATTTTTGTGTGCTGCTTTCAGTGAGTGATATGGATAATATGGTGCAGTCTCCTTACACCCATCCACTCAGCATCTTTCTATTGCCTCTTAGGTCAGTTGCAATTTGAATATTGCTCAGGGCATGGTATCATGTGATTGGCAGCCACATAGTATTCCTGAGAGAATATTAGTGTTAAATAAATAGCCTTTTGTGGCAATGAGCAGCTTGAGATTATCCAACGTGATATGCCATTTCCCAAATATAATCCAACCCACTCTCCTCCTGTTTAATTTTGGGCACAGATCATTGTTCATCAGTAGCTCCTGTCCAAGACATGTGTACTGCTAGATGGACTCCATTGGGCTTTTGGTTTGTCTTAAGTCATAATCATAAGCATACCTGCGTAGAACATGGGCTGACACATCTAGCTCTGGGCCAACCTCAGATCATACTCTGTGCAACATTCATTCTCCATCTAGCTCCTTTTTCAGGTCTTCAAGACCAGGCTTCTCCTTTGAAAATGTTAACATCAGCAGAATGTATGATCCTGCAGAGGCAGCTGGGTGGCTCAGTGAATAGAGTGCTGGGCCTGGCCTGAGAAACACCTAAGTTCAAATACAGCCTCAGATACTTGCTAGCTGTGTGACCCTGGGCAAGTCACTTAACCTCTGTTTGCCTTAATCCACTGGAGAAGGAAATGGTAAATCCCATGGACAGTAATGCTGTGCTGTGGTCCAAGGAATCACAAAGAGTTACATACTGGTTGAATGACAACAACAACCCTGAGTAAAGGGTGGAGGTAATTACAAGGCCACACAGTGGATAGAGGACTGGGCTTGGACTTAGGAAGTCTCATCTTCATGAATTCAAATCCAGCCTCAGACACTCACTAGCTGTGTACCAACTGTGTGACCCTGGGCAAATCACTTACCCTGTTTACCTCAATTCCTCATCTATAAAATGAGCTGGAGAAAGAAATGGCAAACCACTCCAGTATCTTTGCCAAGAAGACCCCCAATGAGGTCATGAAGAGTCAGGTGACTGAGATGCAATAACAATTGCAAGACAGAAGACTGACTTTCAGGCAAGTTTCACCAGGATGTAGGCAAAAGGTAAAGTTACAAGGATAAGAAGTTTAGACTCACATGGAGTGGGAGAATATTAAACCTATGCCAGCTTGATCAAGTCTTAAAAGTAGAATTCAAATCAATTTATAATTTTACAGTAATGGGCCAAGAGCCTCAGCCTTTTACATTCTGAGATATGCTGTAGGTTCCACTGATATCAAATGTGCATGGCAGTCCTCAGGACATCACTTTGTTACTCTACTAGCCTAAAGTTCCTCTCAAAGCAGAGGTTTTCATATGTCAAATGAGGATTGGTTACAAAATACTGAGGGTGTCGTTCTGACTTTTCTCCCGGGTTACTCTTGTGTTAGGTACCTCAGAGGTGGAAGAGTACCTGGGGACATGAGAGATGATACATCATCTAGGAGAGGTCTGCTTGCAGACAAATTGTACAGGTCCGCAATACTGACAAATTATGGATTCTGATCTTCCAAGTCAGCCCATGAATCCCTCATCATCTGCAGTCTTCTATAGGGTAGAAGACAGGTCACATTTGGCTAGAATCTTAAAGGATGCATTTTGTTCTATCAAATTGAACGCTTATCTAGAATTGTCAAATATGATTTAAACATCTTTTATATTTCTTATACCTTAAATTTTACTATGTGACCATGAAGATGTAGTGAGCATAGTAGACCACTTGATGCATGTATGATCATTCTCATAAAGATTTTATAATTAAGAAAATGGATATGTAGGCCACTAGTTCTTGAAGTCTTTCCAGTTGCCTTTTTTTATTTTTGTAATACTGTAATGGGGAAAATATAGGACAAGCAGTTACTGGAGGGAAGGCACAAGTTTTCAGTTGACTTAAAATTCAGGGTTTGGGAGCCAAAAATGAAGAGAAAATGATAGACTAAGAAAGATGTGGAGGAAAAGCCTAAGTTCTGTAGGTTTCTCTGTTGAGTACATCCATCTGTAGTCATTCCTTAAATAATGTGAGTGGACTTTTCGACAAGGAAACAATAACTTTTCAGACTTTACTACTTTCACTCCAGAAGAAATGCTGGTTGCAAATAGCCCAGGCTGTAGATGTGGATTCCAAGGGCAAAGAAGCATGTAGCATTGGCATAGCCCTTGCTAAATAGTGACATCCAACCTGCTGGGACAAGAAAAGCTGATCCAGTTTATTACCAGACCAATGCACGAGTGGAACAGATGTCCCTTTTCTGTTTGGTTGGGAAGATGGTGTCAAACATGGAGTTGGCTACTGCTCTGAATAGACGCAAGGGAGGAGACAGCCATTTGGGGAATAGATACTAAAACAATCCTGCTTAATGTAATCTTTGTTGCTTACCTTGCCTTTTATTTTAAGTCAATTGACTTTTGTTTTGTTCAAATGTCACAAATATCATGAGCTAGTCACAGAGAGAAAATAACTTGGGACAGTAATTTGAATAGATAGTGAGCCTGAAGTATGACTTAAACTAAAGGTTACTTTCAAGGGGTTCATGTTTGAGGGCAGCCTGGGCTGTAATTATAGCATTCATTATCTTTTTCATCTTTCCAGAATCTTTTTCGTAGCTCAGAGAGCTTAGAAAACAATCCGTGTGTATCTTTAAAACTGTGATGTTTCCAAAATGGATTTCTTCAAGATATATTCAGTGAGGTCTTGTGAAATGGCTCTTTGTAGGTGTCACTGCTACTTCCACACATAATGTGCTGTGTACTGGGGAGCAGAGGAGCAGAGGAGCAGAGAAGGCAGCTATGGAGTCAGACTCCAGAAGTTGTGCTTCTTCCATCGTCACTGAGTCACTGAGGTGAATAGATTGTCGTATAAACATTGGACCTGAGTTCAAATACGGCCTCAGACACTTGACCCATGTACTAGCTGTGTGACCTTGGGCAAGTCACTTAACCCCAATTGCCCTAGCAAAAAGCAAAAAAAAAAAAAAAAAAAATTGGAGACCAGAAAAGATGGTGGAGTCAAGGGAATCAGTACAGTCTGATTTTTCTCCCACAATTGTCTTGGGCCCTCTTCTCTTCTACCTCTATACTACTTCATTTGGTGATCTCATTGGCTCCCATGGATTTAATTACCATCTCTATGCTGATGATTCTAAAATTTACCTATCCTGCTCTAACCTCTCTAATGACTTCCAATCTTGTATCTCCAATTGCCTTTCAGACATCTCCAACTGGATGTCCAATAAACATTTTAAATTCAACATGTCCAAAGTGGAACTCAATATCTTTCCCCCTGAACCCTGCTCTCACTTCCTATCTTCCCCATTACTCTGGAGGGCACCATCTCCCAGTCTCTCAGGCTTGCAACCAAGGGGCCGTCCTGGATTCCTCACTATCTTTCAGCCCCCATATCCAAATCTGTTGTCAATTGATTTCACCTTTGCAACATCTCTCTAATGTACCTCCTTCTCTCCTCTGACACTGCTAACACTCTAGTACAGGCCCTCATCATGTCATGACTAGATTATTGTAGTAGGTGCTGGTGGGTCTGCCCCCCTCAAGTCTCTCCCCACTCTAATTTATCCTCCATTCAACCACCAAAGGGAATTTTCCTAAAATGCAGGTTTTAATACGTCACCCTACTACTTAATAAACTCTAGGGGCTCCCTATAACCTCCAGGATCAGATATACAATTCTCTGTTTGGCACTCCAAGCACTCCATAGCCTAGTTACCTTTTACCTTTTCAGGCTTCTTCCACCTTAATCCCCACTACTCTTTGATCCAGTGACACTGGCCTCCTTGCTGTTCCAATAACAAGATATTCCATCTCTGAGCCCCAGTCATTTTTTTTTCCATTCAGCAGCTGGTCTAGCTTAGGGTTGAAATGATTACATACATTGTGTTCTAACCTTTATTCTACTAGCTTGACATTGATTTTGATCTCTGTTTCAACCAGCGAAATTGTTCCGTCTGCACACAAGATAGCTGATTCTGAAATGGCTCCCATTTCAAAAACTATTGAATTGTTTGCTATCTGGTAAGAGTTTATTTATTTTTTCAATGATGGCCACATCTAGCTCTTTATTACTTTCTTCTTGAAAAAAATATTTATCTTGATCAGTGATGAGGTTTTTGAGTCATCTACAAATCTTTGGCCTCTTTCATTATTTGATCTTGAACCATATTTTCAACAACTTTTTTCCATTTTCCCTCATGCCTGCTTTCACTTTGAAAGCATTGAGTATTGAGGTATATAGGGTGTTCTAAAAGTCTTCATGTAATTTTAGGCTATTAAAGTTTAAAACTCTGCCAAGACCTTGAGACACCATGTATTTTGCCTTAATCTAGAAGATCTCATCAAGGTCTTTTTCAACTTTCTCTGATTTGAACTACAAATATATTCCTGTTGGGCTGTTTATACTTATAAGCACGGGGCAATAAAGCAAGATGACCAAGAAACTGTTTCTTCTGGCCTTTGGCTCCTGATCAAACCAATTCTATCAACCTCCTTATTTGCCTTTCTGAGGAGAATTTGTGAGCCAGCCTTCCATTTTGGTTTCATTTATGGCAAGAATGTAAATATGGAGGTGATTTATAATAACACTTCAAGTCATTGATCATTGAAATCTCACACATTTAGAGTGCCAGTCATTAAGTTGATGTTTGAAGAAATGATGTTAAAAACTGTGCAGTTTTAGGTCTTTCTCTCCTCTTTTCTGCCATTCTGTTATATCATGGCAGAAGCAGGACTGGGTCACACAAAACTAGGTGGTTTGTTTGTTTGTTTGTTTTTTATACTTTTATCTGTTTCATGAGTCATTATGAGGATGATAGCAGGGGAGGTCCATGAATCACCTATAATTTCTGTTTCTCGGCTTACAATGTTTATCTATCTCATGGAGATATGAAGAACTCTACATGAATGGATACAAGAGGACAATGGATCATGATTAAATGCTCAAGTCCCTACTAGAATGAATGAATATAAAACAAGATTCTTCCCTAAAACATTTATTGTGCGTCATTTTATATTGTGGTTTGTTGATGTATACGTTCTATCCTCCATTGGTCAATAAGCTCCATAAGAATAGGGACTTGATTTTTTCTAAACTTTGTATTCCTACCTTCTCATCCTTCACCACTAAATTTAGCTTTGCATATAGTAGGTACCATGCTCATGTTTGTTAAATTGAATTGAAAGGCATATAAAATGATTTTATAATACCAAAACATAATTTAGAACATTAAAACATAATTTTTAGGCCCTTTATCATTACTACAGGATCATGGGAAATAATGAGGGGAGATACCATGCACCCACCTGGCATGTCATTATGTCATTATTAGAAGTATATGAAGAGTCAAGAAGTAGAGCCACAAGTAGAAATGAGTCCTGCGGGTAGCATCTGGGGTAGTGAAGACCCTCCTTCCCTTCTGCATCCCACCCCTCCTACCCCTCCCCTGCCCAAGGTGAAATCACCATTGTGTCTGAATAGTAAGTGATATGAAGAACAAGTAAGTACTTTAAAATATGTTTATGGTGCCTTTTGAAATACCTGGGTTTGATGAACAATTTTACCTGTCACCTACTGTATGCCCACTGTAGATTTTTATTTTGGCAATATATTACCCTTCTCCAGGACTTTGGGAAAATATACTTGTCTCACTGGAGTTCATTTTGTATACCAATTGCTCCTATAACAAATGTAATTGGTTTCCTTCTCTTGTGCACAGAGGTGGGATGGATAACAACATTGTAAGTGTTAGAAGAGGGAAAAACTCATCCCTTAATGGTGATAACATTGCCTTCTTTTAAGGGCCCTCCTTCTCTGCTTTTCCCATATTTGGTAAAGTTAAAGAATAGGAATGAGAAGCATTAATAATGATGGCAGGTTTATGTAGCAGATTGAAGGTGAAAAAAAAAGGAGAGAAATAATGCATGCACTGTGCATTTTAGTCAGACTAAAGAAAGCATTTAAATGTATTAATCTGAAACTGCTAGACAGACTCTCTTTGGAAATCCATCCCTGACAGTAATAATGGTAACTCTGCTCATGAGGCTTTTGACTCAGAGAGTCTCCTGATCTTTCTGTTATAGTATTGTAGGAAGGTCCTATTTTTAAGGGCCAAGGAGAGTGATGGGTGGGCTCTGCTTTGTTTCAATGGTGATTAGCTATTTGGTTCCACTTACTTAGCTATGGCAGCTATAGTTCTGACACAATCCAGGTGTAGTTTAGAAGAGAAATTGAATGGGCCTTGCATTATCATAAAGACTACTTGCCATGCATTGCCTTCAAAGTGCCCATGATTCATTGACTCTTAAGGACAGAAAGAAGGCCTTAGATTCTGGAGTTCCAACAGATAGGATCGCTGTTTGGATTTTAATGGCTCTGAGTGAGTATAAATAGCATTCATTTTTGTTCTGGCCATAAACCCTGAGGGTCTTCCCTTCCCAAATTGATTTTTTCTTTTTTTTAAATAGGCAAATGAGGCCAACTTTTGCATCATTTATTACCCAATCATAAATAAGGAATATAAATTTCTTGGAAATAGTGCTCTGGAAAACCAGGCATTGATAAAGCCATTGGTATTCAAATGGAGCTACTTGACTATGCCTCAAAGCCAAATCATTCTGGCTGTCACTGATTGGCCAATAATGGGGCCCAACCCAATACCAGGTGGTCACTGTTTGGGTTTTGTTGGCTCAGAGTGAGTGTAAATGGCAATTGTGTCTGCTCTGGCCAGAAACCCTGAGGGTCCTCCCCTGCCAGACTGATTTTTTTTTTTGAGTAGGTAAAAGAGGCTATTTTTTGCCTCATTTTTTTAACCTAGCCTTAATCACTGAATGGGTGTTGCCTCAGACAAACTGAAACCTGGGAAAGACCTTAGCTTAAAAAGGCCAAGGTCTCCCACTGCATCCAAGGCCATCTCCAGTCTTCCTGATCCATATCTTGCCACTTGACCCACATGGCTCTGGAGGACAGAGAGAAAGGCTGGTGACTTTGCATAGCCCTGCCTCACTTAAATGCAACTCACTTGCAAATCAAGACATCACCTTCCTGACTTTAAGGACAAACAACAACAATCCAACAGGTAAGAATTAAATATTAATTAGTATTCCATTGTTTTTTCTTAAAGGGTAGAAGTTGTCTAGACAACTCAGTAGTTGATTATTATAATATGTAGATTCATGGCACCACTAAGATTTAGTTTTCCTCCAAAGAAAAAGAATTCTGAATGCTAAGCTCAAAGCTCTCACAAACAGCAACATTCTTTCCTTAGTTTATCAAATGAATAATAATAATAGCTCTTGTCTATATGACACTTTAAGGTTCACAAAGCACTTTAGCTGTGTTAGCACATTTGATTCTCACAATCCAGTGAGGCAGATGCTACTATTGTCCCTACCTTACACATGAAGAAACTGATCCAGAAGGAGTTGAGTCAAATATCAAATAAGTGTCTGAGGCAGGATTTGAACTCCACTCTTATTGAATCCAACTCCAAAATCTAATTGCCAAGTCAATCAATCAAGTATCTATTAAGTTTATGTGTGCCAGCCCTGTGCCAAGCCCCGGAGATAAAAAGACAAATATTCAGTGTCTGCCCTCAAAGAGCATACATTCTTTAGAGGGAGAAACTATGTGCGGATATAAATATAATAACAGCCAACATTTACATAGTGATCATTGTGTGCCAGGCACGGTGTCAAGCAATTTACAATTAGTGCGAAGTGGGTGCTATTATTCTCCTCATTTTCCAGATGAGGAAATTGAGGCAGCCAGAAGTTAAGTTACTTCCCCAGGGTCATATAGCTAGTAAATGTCTGAGGTAAAATTCGAACTCTGGTCTTCCTGACTCCTGGCCCAGTCCACGGCTGCCCTCATATACTAAATATATCTTAAGCAAATACAAGGTAATTTCCAGAGGGAGTCACTGGCAGGGAATCAGGAAGGGCATCACACAGAGCTGGAAGGGGAGCCTGAGCTGAGTTGTGAGGAAAGCTCAGGATTCTAAGAGGCAGAAGTGAGAGCATTCCAGGTGTGGTGGAATGGCCTATGTAAAGGCAAGGTGACAGAAGATGGAATGTCGTGTATGAGGAAAAGCAAGAAGACTGGCAGGATCATAAGATGTGGGAAGGGGAGAGACGCATCAAAAGCTTGAGAAGGTAGACTGGAGACAGGGTGTGAAAAGATTTAAATGCCAAAGGCAAAAATTTGTGTTTGAGCCTATAAGCAATAGAAAGCCACTGGAGATTATTAAAGAGATAATGGAGGAAATAATGGCATGGTCTGATCTGTGCTTTAGGGTAGCTATGGCAATTATCTAGAGAAGGGATTTGGAGAGGGGAGAAATGATAGAAGGAGAACAATTAAAAGGCTCTTGCAGGTGAAAATAAGGGAACAGCTGCAACATATGCAGATGAAGCACACTTAGAGACTCAATCACTTTTGTTTCTTGCCTGTATATGGCAGTAAACCAACGTATCTATAGCTTACAGTATGAGAATGGAGGTTTATGGATGGCCACATGATCATGGCCAAATCGATAGATTCCCAGAGGCAAAAGGAATCCTATTTCCAGATATTCCCATGTTAGTAACCCTAACATCAACACCGATATCCTCCTGCCAGTGCTCTGTGCTTTTTATACTGTGTCTGAGCCACATATGTATCTAGATTACATTAAGGAGGTATGTGTGAAAGAATTCTTTGGAGTTCTTGGAAACTTATCAGGGCCTATCCAATATACTGATCATTAGCCTTCTCCTAGCCACTCAAAAGGGATCTTGATCTCTCCAAGAACTCCAGGCATGACCACAGGGGCATTAGGCAAGTAGTAATATAGAAGAAGGTGCAATAGGGGACTGGGAAAGGATGAAGCTTAAACTTTTTCCATCAACACTTAGCCAATTGTATAGTGTGTTAAAATATAGCAATTTAAGCAAGATTAGCCAATCACATTGTCTTCCTTAGTAAGTAACAAGTATATTTTGAGTATCGGCTATGTGTTAAAACAGTATGGGTTAAATATTCATTTTAATTTCAGTAATGGCTCAGTGGACAGAGTTCTGGGCCTGGAGTCAGGAAGACTCATTTTCGTAAGTTCAAATCTGGCCTGAGACACTTACTAGCTGTGTCACCCTGGGCAAGTCACTTAACCCTCTTTGCCTCAATTTCCTCATCTATAAAATGAGCTAGAGAAAAAAAAATGGCAAACTACTCTAGTTTCTCTGCCAAGAAAACCCCCAGAAGGGGTCAGAAAGAATTGGACATGACTGAAAAATGACTGAAGAACAGATCAACGTTGTTGTGATAACTGAAATTTCATGGTGATTTTGATTTGGTTAAGGTCCTTTTTTTTTTCCAACACTTTAAGAGATCTGCCATTTCATTGATGTGGATACTTTTACTACCAGTACAGATTGCAGCCCCAGTGCCCTTGTCAATAGATGCATGAGTTACTATGGCCCCAAAAGGGAAAACAAAATACTCAACTGATGATGGCCAATCTTGATGCTTTTAGTCTCTAATTTAAACTCACCCTCAGGTGACAATTCTTGCTGGGACCAATTTGGGAGCCTTTTTAGCTTGGTAAGACCTGCCAGAACTTTGATTCTGCCAATGTGCTCTTTAGGATTTTCACCTTCAGTTCGTGATGAGACACCAAGGTAGAACCTCAGTGGAAGAAAATGCTTTATGGTCAACCAAATAAATCCATTTTTTCTTGCATTTCTCTTAGGGGAAGACAGCACACATAGAGTGGTGACCAGGGGGCGGAAGAGATGTTTTGTTGTGGGATAGGAGGAAGTGGGATGGTAGCAATCAGTATAGCAGCAGGCAGATGGCTAGGTGTATAGCTGGATGGGAGTGGTGTGTGAAGCCAAAGCATGGTTTAGTGTTCAGAACCATCCAGGAGACATAGTTTGGCCTCATTTGCACATTTATGGCCACATGAACTTAGAGTTCTGTGTAACATTTTTCCAAAAGGCAATACTTGTTGATTAAATTTATTGGGCCAGACACCAGCTCCAATAATTACCTAGATTTTTTTTGTTTATTCAGTCACAACAAATTGATTGAGACTAAATGATTTAGATCCATATGGTGCTCATATATGCAAACCATTGAAAAGTAGACTAAAGCAGTAATGAATAATCTAAATATTAATTTCATTATATATATATATAATATTAAGTTAACATGCAATGATTAATATGTAAATATCATATCTATTTGTATATATATAATAAACTTAGGGATTAAAAAATGGGGTGACTCCCATATTTATAACTAGATTGTTAAAAGTCAAAGCATTTAGATGTTTTTATTGAAGAGTACTTTGTGAGTAGAGCCCCACCAATTGGGAAAAGGCTAAACAAATTTTGGTATATGACTAGTACCATATTATACAAAACTATGACTATGGTGAATGCAGAGAAGCATAGGAAGACTTACATGAATTGATATAAAGTAAGCAGAGCCAAGAAAACACTATTGTACAATGCTTTGTTGTTGAGTTGTTTTTCAATCATGTCTGACTCTGCATGACCCTGTTTGGTGTTTTCTTGGCAGGAATGAGGAGTTGAGGTAAACAGGGTTAAGCGACTTGCCCAGGGTCATACTGCTAGTAAGTGTCTGAGGCTGGATTTGAACTCATGAAGAGGTGTCTTCTTGACTCCAGGCCAGGCATGCTAGACTGCAGAAATGAAAACAGAAAAAAATAACATTCACACACACACACACACACACACACACACACACACACACACACACACACACCCAAAAATCACAAGTGAATGTTCCAATACTACAATGAACAAGCATGGTTCCAAAGAAGAGGTATAAGAAGACACCCCCATCCCACCCTTTTGCAGAAGTAGAAGGTCCACAGAAGGTGTGGAACATAGCATGTATTTTCAGACTTTTTCAATGTATTGATTGGTTTTGCTGATTCTTTTTCTCTTCTTCCTTTTTTCTTTTTCTCTAAAAATTGTTCTCTGTTATATGGGATATATCTCTGAGAAGGAAAAGGAGGAGGGATACCAAGAGTAATTCTTAGAATGTTAAAAACAAAAAGTATCAATAACACTTATTTTAGAAAAGAAAATAAGAAAGGCTTTAAAAGCTTACAACTGAATGAAGATTTTTAGGACAACCCACTAAGTAGCCCTGCTAACTGCAGGTCATCATAGAGTGCATCAGCACAGCCTTCTTGTATTCATGGTGTGGTAATAGTAAATTAAAAAATGAGCCGTTCTAGCCTGTATTATCCCAACTAGATGTCTGCAACATTAAAATTTACTAAATAATCATGGTGTCTTCCACTTTGTCCCTATTTTGTGGTATAATTCTTTGCCATCTAAAATAGTGATAGTAGTAATGCATTTATATACAGCTTCAAGCTTTACAAAGCACTATATAAGAAATATAGAGGAATTGAGCATTGAGAGCAAGTTTGCCGTTTATATTCAATACTAATACTGGCATGAATATCAAAGACTAAAGGCCACAAATGTGGTTCTTAGTTTACTGGGCCAGGTAGCTGTATAATGTCATCACAATAAAAATAACCCCAAATCCACTTTTAGCTAGCAAAGGGCAAAAGAAGCACTTTTATGTCCGGCATAACAGAGATAAATAGTAAGGCCGCCAAATTGTCTGGTTCTTTGGCTGAGCTCCCATTCCAATTCCATCATCTCTTTTTAGAGGAGGTCTATTTTTATAGTTTTGTCCATTAGAACACACAGTTCGCTATCATCTTACCAGCTCCACTGTCTGTTCTCTCTCAAGGTTATTTTGTTTAAGCAATTTTAAGACAAATCTTCTAAACTAAAAAGCATAAAGGAAATGGAAAATTAATGAAGTCAGGAGAGAAAAAGCAAGAGACAGAGACAGAGACCGAGAGAGACTTTTGACCACTCACATTTCCTTCTCAGAGAGAAATATGTATATAACAGTATGTAGTTCCCATTGTCTTCATTGATGACGATGATGACGATGGAGGTTTGTATCTGTGATTTTTTTTAAATATGGGGGAACTACCAGTGTGGAAAATGATACAGATCAGCATCTCATTTATAACCTAGTGTTTCAGAGAGTTGTTCAGAGGCCACTGAAAATTAAGGAGAATTTCCTATGGTCATACAGCTAGTATGTATGAAAGCAAGGATTTGAATTCAAGCCTACCTGATTCTAAAGCTGGCCCACTAGCAACTACACAGCACTGCCTCTCTTCCAGTGGTGACTGTTTATATATATATATATATATATCTCTGTGTATGTGAGTATATCCAATTATTTAAAGATCACATTCAATATTTACATTTGTTTCTTTCTATAAGGCCTGTTTAATGTCTGTAGAACAATTTTATAAAATCCCAAAATACAATATGATCATAGATGAACTAGAAGGGACCTGACAAGCCATCTAGTCCGATGTTCTCATTTTACAAATGAGGAAACTGAGGCTCAGAGATTTGTCTAGGATCATATAACGTATCCTTGTGAGAAGTAGAATTTGACCCCAAGTTTTTCTGACTCCAGGACTCTGTTATTTAATGAATCCACACCTTATTTTGTAAAGACTTAACTGAGCATACTGTTTTTAGTCATTAGTAGTTCATGAAAAAATACCTGTTGAACCACTTGAATCTCCTTATGTTACACATACATTGTAACTACTGAGTGGATTACTAATATAAAGCAAAGAATGGCGAGAGAATTTCTTACTCCAGAAAACCAAATTTCCTTTCAAAAACCTCTGAAGAATGTGTGTAATGACACCGGATATCAGTATCATGAGACACTGGGTAAACTCAGCTAAAAGTACCAGAAAGGAAGAAAGCAACTCACCCTATATTTTTTTTTTTTTTAGATATCACTGCTGCTGTACTCTCTGGCATACCTGAAAGATTAGCTCCTTATAGTTCTGAGGGACAGTCCTATCTAGATGATTGCATCATCATTCATATTCTAACAGTACTTTAAGGTTTACAAAGTGCTTTCTTTATAACACATGGAGATGAAATGGGAAGGTATTTTATATGGTATTTTGTATTTTATATATAAGTATCTATATATCCATCTATATATATGTGTATATATAGATGTATATATATGTGTGTGTGTGTGTGTGTGTGTGTGTGTGTGTGTGTGTGTGTATCTTCATTCTATAGAGGAAACTGAGGCTCAGAAAGCTTATGTGATTGGTCCAAGGTTCCATAGCCAGTCAGAATCAAATCTAACTCTCTTTCGATTCTAAGTCTTGTACTCTTTCAGGAGCAGCACACTGCCTCTTCAGCTCCTGAGATTCTGATCAGGGGCATCAAATTCCAAGAAAATCAAATAGGCTAATGATATAGTAGGTATTATTAGGGTTCCCACTTCAGAAAATGGTCTTATTATCTGTCCCCAATTGGAGCATTAAAAAGATCCCTAGCTCTACTCAAGCAAGCTCTAGATTACTCATTGTTGGAAAAGATTCATGTCAGATTGGGGATTGAATTAGATGACCTCTAAATTCTTTTCTGACTATAAGATTTCATGTATTTCAAATAAGGACATTTCTAACATAAAATAAGTCTCTTTGATATCGTGTTCTTCATTTGCCCATGAAATAAAAGTTTTACTTCATTTGAGAATATGTCCATAGTGTTTTGACTGTTAATGAAATGCTCAAATTACTTCTGAATCTATTCAGACTTGAAATGTTCACATTATTTCAGAAGCTATTTTCTGAACTTATGCTATAGCTGTGACAGGGCCCTTTAGAGAGGTATAGTCAACTGAAATGTCCTCAGAGATGAGCAATAACTATGGTTTCAAACCAACAGTGTGCATGTATTATTACCAGAGCCTTGCATCTATATCTATAAACCCAATTTATTTCTTTTGGAACATGTGTACCTCAGTGTTTTCATTGTTGTCACAGATAGTGAATTTGGTAACTTTTTTGACCCAATTGCACTTTTTATGAAGACACTTCTTTTGAACCACCATTTTGTTTCTCCTAAGAGAGAATGTATAATGGTGTTTAGTCTAATATCCATTCTTCAACTTGCCTTTATTAAAAATTCAGTACAGGAATCAATAAATCTAAGTAGTAAAGTAGGCTTTTCTTACACTCTCATCTTAGCTAATTCCAGAGTCATAGCTTGAAAATAATAAATAATACCACAGCCTCTTGGCAAGATGGCTGCTTTTTTTAAACAGTGATGCAAACCTTTTGAACCCCCCTTTTAGGCAGGATGTTACATCAGTCTCTCAATGAGCTCATGCCTAAGTGGAGAAAGTTGTCTTGGATACAGCCTGTACACCTCTAAATAGTGCATTCCCTTCAGTGTCTCCTGCTTAACTGCTCCTTGCCTGACCCTCTTCCAGTCCTATTCCAGCATCTCCTGAGAAGAAACTATTATCACATTCTTATTATGTTTGTTTTAAAATTTTTGTTCTACTGTGCCTTTGTATTTTAGGGACAATACAGGAGCCAGAAAAATAACTTGTGGGGGTGAGCTCTAAAATTCTAATAAACTTAGCTAAAGGAGAATTTGAGGGGAGAGCTGGGGATAATTAATTTTATACTTCTAATTGCACTTAGCACAATATAGTATGCATACCAATTTATAATTGCCTGCTAAATTTATTAAGGCTTTTAGAAGCTGAATCTTCCTCTGCCTCACCACATACATTCATTCTACGGCAGCCAAACCAAAGGGCCCAAAGGGATGCTTCTGATCAACATGTGGTGTAAGTCAGCTGACTGGACCATCTGTTGACTTCATTCATTCTTGGCATTGTGAGCAACTTACAGTCAAAGGTTATAAAATATGATTGGTAATACTAGCAGTGTACCCATTTGGAGCCATATGGGAAAATACAAAACAATTGTTAATGGCTCCCAACCAAGATGCAGTACTAGTGTGTAAAATGCTGAAGAGATAGGGTGTTACACTATGTTCAGATATTTTACATTTTAACTTGTTTTTCTTTATTAAATAAAGCTTTCTAAAAGGGAGAATGTTAAATAGAGTGGCTACAGTTTATAGCACATTTGCACAGTACTGAGCCAATTTATCCTACAGAAGCTGTGCAATGGAAACCCAGGGGGAAGTGCCATTAGAATGTCCTTTGTGGCAAATGTGTGTGATCTTTCTTTTTCATTCACTGAAAGATAAAGTTTAAGTTATGCAGGGTCTTAGAGAATCTCAGTGAGAGCATCATTTCAGGCAAGGCAGTAGAAAAGGGTTTGAGAAATGTGCATCACCAGACACAATAGTAGCATTCTTTCAAGGGACAATTAAATAATCTTATCACCTTTTGAGTTGTAAGGTTATGTATAATGTCCTTAGGTTTTTTTTTTCCAATAGGGAAATTTTTAGTATATTAACTACATACGTAGCCCACTATGTAAAGGAAGATACTGCACTACAAGGTGGTTTGTAACTTGTTCTAAACTTTAATGTTCTGTATAAATACCAGTTATCAATATTCTTCTTCTTATGTTGTTGTTGTTGTTAGCCTTCCTATTAAATTATGCTGGTTGTGTCCCAAGAAAAAGCAGTGGGGGAAAAATCTTGTTAGTATTAAAAACAATTGGTAGATTTTGTTCTTTCCATGAGGGAGACAGAAAGAAAACATTTTGTACTCTAGCATGTGGCTGACTCTGCCAGGAGAACCAGGACAAAATGAGCCAGTAGCATTTGGTGACTGTGTTTTCTATCAGGCTACACAACAAGTTCCCTCATGGTAATCTTACTGTCTTTTAGTGTATTGGAGTGAATGTATACCTCAAGGATATTTGCTGTGTTTCAGATAGCATGGCTTTGATATTGAGGCATGGAGGTTGAATGGACATGAAGGGCACCAGGTGAAGGCATCTTGGCTCATTCCTTCTGCCAAGGTTTCACGAAATTCCTGCCTTACAGTTCCCAAGGAGACTGTAGTTACTGGAATACAATAAAAGAGGAGAGTCCACATAGAGGTCACACCATTAAAGCTGATGCTTGATGGCTTAATTTACTCTGTTTTTCTTGTAATAAAATAGCTGAAAGGCAGATTACATGCCTGAGTATGATAATATTGTGGGCAAAAGCTATCTTAATAAGAGATCTCTGATGTCACCTCTCTTTCCATTATAAAGAAGAGAGGAATCAGGGTAAATCTAAAAAAGCTCATCCTGAGCCTAGTTTCTCTTAGAATTCAAAAGAAAAAAAATGCTTTGCACATGATTTTTTGTTTTATAAATCTTGACATTTCCCAATAATCCCCTTCTTACCAAACCCTCCCATTTAACAAAGAAAAACAGTAAAATAAAAACAAATCAACCCATTGATTTATCTTTCATGAGTATAAAACAAAGGCTGGGCTCAGTAAGAAATATAGCTTCTTTGGAGTGCTAGAATCCAAGAATTACAATGGAAGGGTGAGATTGGATGCCACAAGAACCTGTGTCGGAGGGCACTATATCCAGAGAAAATATTTAGAGAATGTCATTAAGGCAATTAAGAGTAAGAATTAATCTTAAGAATTAATTAATCTTAAGAATGTAACTAAGTCTGGTTAAATCTGCTCCCTTGAATCTATGGCCCTTCATTCTTGTGGTATGTATCTATATTCCTCTCTACTCTGATGTATAGGCCCATTCTGTAAGGGGCATTGAGGAAATATCAATGTGACCTCTAAAAAAATTTAAACTCTGTAGGTCTAGGTTTCTTCATTTGTAAGATGAGAGGAAAGCTAAGTGGCACAGTGGATAGAGAGCCAGAACTGGAGTGAGGAAGACCAGAGTCCAAATCCCACCTCAGACATTTACTAGCTGTAACCTCTATTTACCTCAAGTTCCTCATCTGTAAAAATGGGAATTATAATAGCATTTTACTCCCAGAGTTGTTGTGAGGATCAAATTAGATAATAATTATAAAATGCTAAGAACAGTGCCTGGCACATAATAAGCTCTATTTAAGTGTTAGTTATTATTATTATTGTTATAATTAGATGATCTCTAAGATCCTTTCCAGTTCTAAAGCCATCTATATCCTATAATCTCAAGATCGGACATTATATGAATTTATGCCAGTTATGATCTGATCTTGCAAATTCTTTTATTCAGGTTTTATTTATGGGGATAAGGAAGGGAATAATGAAATAGAGCTTTTGGGTAAATTCCTAGGCAGGACAGAAGAGAAAAGGAAAAAAAGCTTTGGAAATTACATAGAAAGATAAAGTAACAAAAGATTAATCTTGAAGGTCTTCTTTCAGCTTACTATATCTCTCCAAAAAACGTTCCACATTTCCTACCAGTGTGGAATCAGTGAGACAGGGGGCATGTAAAGTGGATATCCTGCAGTTGGCTTTGGAGGCAACAGGACCTCAGTTCAGTTCCTTCCTCTGATAGCTTTGTGGCCATGGACATTCATTCAACCTTTCAGTACCCTCGATAACTCACTTTAAGTTATGGATGAGTTACATTCCACACTAAGAGTTTTGTATACCAGTGAAATTTTAGGTTGGATCCCTTTACCCTCCAATCATATCAAAGCTGCCAGGCCTTTAAGGCCTTCCATCATCATGCTCACCGTTATTATTTTCCTTTATTTAACAATACATGCCCTCTTCTTTAGGCTCATTATAAACTTTGCCTACTCCTGCCTTTGTATCTCACACTTCCCCTCTTTTCTGAATTCCTAGAGTACATATGGTAGCTAAATCACACTGGGACACGTGCCCAGGATTTAGATCACTGTGTCAAAGGATATGAACAATTTGGAAATTTTTTTGCATTTCCAGAATGATTGCAACCCCTTTATTTTGAAGATTAGAAAGCTGAGGCCCAGAGAAATAAGGCAACTTGCCGAGATCAAGCAGCTAATAAATATAACAGTTGAGATTTGAACTCATTTAATTTAACTCAAAATTCCTTGTTCTTTTCACTATACTATATGGCTGTTTCTGCTTTCTCGCTAGTCATTCAAACCCCATTCCTCTACGACATGGAGTTTTTCCCTCCACTCCCCCACCCCCTCACCATCTAATGATAAAGTGACAAATCTAATGACCTTCCATTTTACTAACTCAATTTTTTTCTGATTTAATATTCCTTAGTCTCTTTGTAGCATACAATACTTAGACTACCTTCCTTATGGTCATACTCTTTGCCTTGACTTCTATGAACTGTATTCACATAGTTCTCATTATCACCTTGACTACTTCTCTATCTCCTTTGTTAGCTCCTCATCTTCCACCTATCCCTTAAACAATTAGTGTCTTCCAATATTCCTTCCTTAGACTCCTCTTGATATACTTTCTCATTTGTCGATTTCATCTAATCCAATGGCTTTCATTCTCTATACAAATTGATACAGATTTTTATTTCTACCTCCAGAACTTTCAGAGCTCAAGTCAAATATTTCCAACTAACAGATGAAATACATATACACATATACATATATGTGCTAGTAGTATATCCAAATATACACATATATATGTGTATATATATGTCTGTGTGCATATATACAATATAAATGTGTGTATATGTGTGTATATGTATGTGTATGTATGTGTGTATACATACTTGTTCCTACTAGCACCTCAAACTCAACATGTTTAAAACTGAGATAATTATTCTTTCCCTCAAATCTACCGCTTTCCCTAACAACTCTATTTTTCTTTATGGTATTCAAGTCACACAAGTTTTTAACTCTGAAGCTGACTTTTCTATTTTCCTCACTTAACACATCCAGTCAGTTATTAAGTCCTGCCTGATGATTCTTCCCCTGTATCTCATCCTGAGATGAATGAAAAACTGTGGAGACAGAGTTTCTGGGTGATTAATAACCAATTTCTTAACTAGGCTAGCTGAAAATCAATAAATTGATGTTCAATGAGACACTGAATGCCTTAAATATTTTTTTTGAAAGGGAATGCCCCGGCAGGAAAAATCAATTCTGGTTGGTGAACAATTAATGAGAGGGTGGGCTAAAAGTCTTCTGCTTTTCCTGCTGACAAAGTGGCTTGGTCATGAGACTCAGCTGCCTCTAGCAATCTGGACAAAGGAATCCATCTTTACATAGAGCACTCCAGTTTTCTCCTTCATGAGCTGGGTTACTCTGAACTCTAATGGAAGAGTGCAAGGGCACAGGCTTAAGGCTTTAGGCCTGGCATTCACCTAGATTAGATTTTGTTTATACTCTGAAGTTTGGAAATAAGGTCTCCTAGTTGGGTGGGGTCCTACCCAAGATCATGGAACCTGTACTCCGATGATAGGCCAATCTCATCTATCAGCCTTGTCCTTCAGAGACTAGTTGACCTACAGGGGGCTGCCTCCTGAATGAGGAAATAAAAAGCCTGGATCCTAATTGATAATGGGTTATTAATATAAGGGAAAATAAATACTTCTCTCACTCCTACATTAGAGATACCACACATGCTGCTGGCAGCCTACATGCAGCTCACAACACTTCCTATATGGCCAGAACCATATTAAATTGTAATTGGGAAATATTTAATAAAATAAAAAAGACAATAGAACATAGATAATGTTAATATGTAGTTTTCTAAGCCAATATATGCCCACAGGAATCTTTATATATAGTTCAGAGGCTCCCATTTTTATTTGAGTTTGACACCACTCTTCTATATTTATTCCACTTTCCATTCCTACTATAAATATCCTTATGTAAGTAATCATCTTTTTTTTTAACCTTCATTATTGTAATAGCTTCTTAACTTGATCTGCTTATGTTTAGCCTATAATCCATACTTCTCACCACTGCTCTAGTAATTTTCTTTTCTTTGTAAAATTTTTAAAAATTCATGGTGTTTTATTTTTGGGCCTACATTCTCTGCCTCTTACCTCTCCCACCCCCACCCCCCACCCCCACACACTGAGAAAGCAAGGAAAACAAAATTAATTACAAATATTTAGAATAAACTCAAACAAATTTCTGCATTGGTTATATATATAAAAAAAAGTCTCATTCCGCACTCTGAGTCCATCCCTCTCAATGTGGAGGTGGGTAACATTTCAAATAATCTTCCTAATGCATTTTCTTATTATTCCTCTACTAAAAAAAAGGTTCCTGTGTCTCCTTGTTGATAACCAAGTAAATTAGAAACATCTACAATTAAGGTCCTCTACAGTCTGGCTCCAGCATACCTTTCTAGTCTTTTCTCATATGACTCCTCTTCAAAAATCTGTGTTGCTGTCAAACTGGATTATTCTCCATCTCTTATTCTTGTCTTACCCTTTCCATGTTTTTATCTACATTGTCCTTTATTTTTGGAATGTTTTCTCCCTCTTCCCTCTTATTTGTCTGTTGAAATCCTTCTATTCCTCAAAGTCCCAATTAAGGTGCCACATCCTCCATGAAGCCTTTCCTGACCAAATGACTCCCCTGAAAATGATCTCTACTGAAGGACTTTCCCTTGAGTCATCAAAGGAATCACTTGGCAAACTCTCAATCACTCAGAAAACTTTCCATTGTAGCTTAGGTATTTGTTTACATTTCTTTTCTCCCTATTAGAATGTAAGCACTATTAATACAAGATCTGTCTCTATATATTTGTTATAAAACTAGAAATTCTAATAGGTATCTCTGTAAATCTTATGTACAACAATTGAGTAAGTCTGTTAAATGAATAAGTGAATGAAAGGATTTGGAAGAATATATCATGCCTTTTGGGTCTCAGCATCCCTGCAAATTTCCTGAAGGTGTTACATTGTATAAGTGGAGGGAAAATATTTTATATTTAATTATATTATATTTAATATTTAATTTTTAATTTTGGAATAAGGCTTTAAGTAGTGGCATTGTCACAATACCTAGCTTTAATGCCGTGTTGGAGAGTCTCCTCAAGTATGGCCTTGATTTTCCTCTACTATGCCAGAAGAAGGCAAGCTCTGGAAAGTCCTACCAAGATGGAGAAATTTTGAATAGAGCTCAACAGTGAGGCTGCATGCCTATCATCCAAGCACTTCATTTAGAAAAGTTCTGAGAGGCTCATCATTGGAAGGCTGACCTATAGGTGGTATGTTTTTAATTACAACAACTCATGAAGATGTGGAAGGGCTGTGATTTGCTGTGGCAAAAGAAAAGCATCCACACCAATGAAATCAGAGATCACTGATTTATGGAAGCATTATTATTACAAAGATATATAAGCCTGTAATGAGCTCATCATTGGGAAATATAATAGTATCCATTAAGTAAATTATATCATGCAATGTCTCTGTTTCCCAGATTGTCTTTCCTCCTTCTTTTAAAAATCTAATTTAAAAGTAAATATCAATGTGCACAAAAATATTTAAAATGGCTCTTTTCGTAATGGCAAAAAATTGGAAATTGAGGGAATGCCCGTCAATTGGAGAATGGCTAAACAAATTGTGGTATATGAATGTAATGGAATATTACTGTGCTATCAGAAATGACGAGCAGGCTTATTTTAGAAAAACCCATAAAGACATATATAAACTGATGCAAAGTGAATTGGGCAGAACCAAGAGAACATTGTATACAATAACAGCAATACTGAACGATGATCAACTGTGAATGACTTAGCTATTCTCAGCAATAGAACGATCCAAGATAATTCCAAAGAGCTCATGATGAAAAATGCTATCCACCAGAGAAAGAGCTGATGGAGTCTGAAGGCAGATTGAAGCATACTATATTTCAATTTCAGGATTTTTGTCTGTTTTTTTCTTTTGGGTCTATGTCTTCTCTCACAACATGACTAATATTGTAATATATTTTGCACGATCGAACATATAATCTATATCACATTGCTTACCATCTCAGGGAGGGAGGTGGTGAGAGAGTAGAACTCAACATTTAAAAAAATAAATGTTAAAAAAATCTTTGAATGTAACTGGGGAAAAATAAAATGTTATTTTAAAATTAAAAAAAGAAAAAGAAAAAATGAGTATCAGATATTAATAACACATTCTAAAATGTCATAATGACAATTGCCTCCCACCTCATATATCTGGCTACTGTTTAAAAAAAAGAATTTATGTACTCCCCTCCTACCCTCAAATTTGGGACCAGATATCAAAGGTGACCACCATCTATTGATAGCTATTGACACCATCATGCCAAACTTGCCCAAGTTGAATAAAACTATTTGGGGCAGGGTTTTTTTGGTGGCATTAGTACATTTTTGAAAACAAATATTTCTATGAATAAAAGCAGATAGAAGCAGCTTATTATGCTGCAAATTTGGAATGAGAACGGGCCTGAATAATAACAATACCTAACATTTATATAGCACTTACTGTGTGCCAGGCACTATGCTAAGCTCTTTAAAATCATTATCTCCTTTGATCCTCCCAACAACCCTGAAAAGTAGGTGCTTTTATTGTACCCATTTTATAGATGAGGAAACTAAGGAAAACAGAATTTAAGTGGCTCATCCAAGGTCACATAACTAGTAAGTGTCTGAGGCTGGACTGGAACTCAGGTCTTCCGGACTCTAGGCCTAGCACTCTATCCACTACACCACATAGCTGCCCCTTCCCTAAATCCTGGCTCTGCCATTGGCTAGCTGTGTGATATTGAGCCTCAATTTTCTAATTAGTAAAATGTAGATAACAACATTTGTTCCAGCCATCTCACAGCATTGTTGTGAGGATCAAGTACAATCACATTTGTAGCTTTTAATTTTAATTTTATATTTATTTTATTATTATTTTAATTATTAATTTTAATCACAAAATGCCATCAAAATGTGTGATTATTATTTTGTTTTTCACATTCATGTCCTAGAAGGGAAGGTTTATGCTAACATAACTATTGTTATTATGGCTAGGAAGCAGAATTTCTCTATTGAATCATAGTTGTTCTGAACAAAAAGCTGGCATTGAAAACTGCCCTTTACACCATCAGGAAAGTTTTATAAATTCCATTATTTATTTATTTTTTGCAATTTTCTTTATTCTTCATTTTAAAGTATAAAAGCAAAGTCCTATGTTTTCAACCTACAAAAGCTAAAGAAAGCAACAGTACCAATAATATGTATTCACTAGCAGTATCTTTCTGAAGGTATAATTTGTCAATCTGCTTGGCACTGGGCAAAGTCTACTGGTGAATGCGGGTTATTTCAAGGCTAATTTGGCATTTCCTCTTCCCCCTGTTGCTGTAACGTTGAATTTTTCCATAATCCATCTAGCTCCTGAAGACCACCCATAGCCCCATATGGGATCCATTTGGCAGATATGTGCTTTTCTATGCCAATTGTAATAGGAATTTTGTAATCACCTAGACTCTGGAATTCTGTCTTTCTTGGCTGCCTCGCTATATGATCTTTTCCCTTCATGTAACTACAATACATCCCTGACCATTGGGAAATGACTTATTATTGGATGCCAAGGACTTATATGGTATAAAGATTTGTGTAACACTATGCTTCTTTTTCAACCCTAAGACAATAGGAGGAGGATCCTAGACTACAAATGTCGAATTAAAAATTCAGATTTTTCTTTATTATGAAACCCCACGCAGCCAGATAGGACAATAGCTTATTAAAAGGTAATATTACATATGTGTGTTATTCTCTCTCAGTCTCCCTAGGAAGCTATAGAAAGCAGTGAATAAATCCATCCATCTTTGAAACAGTCACTGAGCATTTATGAGGTGCCTACCATGTTCAAAGCACTTTGCTGGACCCTAGAGAGATACAAAGACAAAAATTATACTGTCCTTGTCCTTGAGGATCTTATGTTCTATTGAAGAGACATCATGGAAATATCTAAATATATGTCCAATATATGAAAATAGAACCAAGGTTGTGGTGGGAGAAATGGCACAATTTTTTGGCTGTTGCAACATAGGTGTCATCCATGATTCTTTACTCTCTCCAGTATCCATATCCAATCAATTGCCTAGCCCTGTCATTTTATTCTTTCTAACAGTTCTTAAATATACCCCCTCCTATCCTCTGACACTGCCACCACTCTTGTATTAGTCCTTATCACTTCATTCCTAGACTATAGCCATAACCTTCTAATTGGTCTCCCTGCACAGGTGTCACCTCCCTTTCAGCCATTCTCCACTCAGTTGTCAAATTGATCTTCCTAAAGCACAAGATTGATGGTGTTACCCCTTCCACCCCACTCAATAAACTCAAGTTGTTCCATATTACCTAAAGATCAAATATAAACCCTCCTCTTTGGCTTCTACCCTGGACCCTTCCTGTTTTTCCCATCTTCTAACACTTTATTCCTCTTCTGCACATACTCTAGAATCTGGCTGTCCCTCAAGACTGGAGTTCTCTCCCCCTTTATGTTTGTCTCCTAGTTTCCCTGGTTTCCTTCAAATCCCAGATAAAATTCCACTTTCTTCAAGGTTTTCACATTCCCCCTTATTGTTACTACCTTCCTCTGTTGATTATTTCCAATACACCCTGTAAAAATCCTGTTTATATGTAATTGTTTACATGTCGTTTCCCAGTTTTGGACTCTGAGTCCTTGGAGAACAGAGACAATTTTTTACCTTTCTTTGTATCCCCTGCGCTTAGTATAGTGGCTGGCACATAATAGACACTTAAATGCTTAATGTTTTGAATTGTAAAGTGTTATATAAATGTATTTTGTTATTATCGTTAACAGGCCAATGTGGAACACTTTTTATAATTCCTTTCCTCCTGCACTTTATGAGTACGCATGTGCATTCTCCCAGAGAAAACCAGTTTTGGCTGTTCATATGACAGATGGCACAAAGAAGCTATATTTTTCCCCTTTGTAGATGTAGCTCTTTGCCAACTCTGCAGGACTTTTTTTAGCTGAAATTTGATAAAAATCTCTAGTCAGTGGGGAAGCATTTCTGAAATCTAGATGATTGTAGCAAGTGAAAAAGCATTTTGTTCCTCCTTATGTTCCTTATGTATCTTAACTTCTCAGCCTTAAAGAGCAAATGAATTCCTGTAGACTATTGCCAATGTGTCAAAATGTGCTGCTGCCTATTGTTCAAAATCCCATGAGGTTAGGGTTGGACTTCTGGGTAAACAGGAAAGGTGACTGCATGCAAGATATGATTTCAGGGGGTGCTGAGAAAACCCCCTGCAATAAAAAGTATCTGCTCCCAAAAGTCTGAAAACCCTAAACTCATGTCAAGTTTTAACCTTGATTAATGGGTCCTGGGTCCACATAACAGGTCTTCTCCTTACCACTTGTGTGACCTTGGACAAATCAGAGCCTCCCTGGGCCTCAGTTTCTTCATCTGTAAAATGAAAGGATTGGATTAGATGATTTCTGAGGTCATTTCCAGCTCTAGACATATAATCCTATAAGTGGAAGAAAAACCTTCTCAACAATTAGGGTGGTCTGGAAACAAAATTGGCACCCTCAGGAGATGGTATTTTACACTGGAGTTTTTCAAGCAAAGGCTAAACAACCATTTGTCTTGGGTGTGAATGTGGTGATTCATTTGGGGTACAGGTTAGACTAGAGGTTCCCAAACTTATTTGGCATACTTCCCCCTTTTAAAAATTACTCAGTGCCCCCCTGGAAATCTACTTTCTTTAACAATTTTTTTTTGAAATTTGAGTCATTTAAAAATATATCAAAATACTTTTTTAAAAAAAGACAGATTTTAAATTCAATAGTTTATTGCAAGTTTGTGTGTTTTTCCTGCATTGAAATTTTGATGATGCAATATTACATCATTTCTATAGTATCGTATTGTAAACAAGTCATTACATACACATATTCCTGCCCATGCATGCTGGACTTCCTGACAATGTATGACATGCACACCTGCCAACCCTTGCTTGTTAAGACCTGTCAACAGACTTGACCACTGATTGATTATAACTTGCATTTTGTGTGTTTATTTGGAAAATAATGTAATCATTATGACTTTAACTCTGTTCCACAACAGATGTAACATGTTTGAATGGTTTTTCAAATTTTTTTCATCTTCTCTTCATTCTTTATGCTTATACTGTGCCCTTATTTTTATTCAATGCACCCTAGTTGAATCTGAGGCTATTGCTGCGCCCCCTCCCCGGATCATTCCAGCACCTCCCAAGGGGCAATATCACCCACTTTGGGAACTATGGACTAGATGGATGCTGAGCTACCTTCTGGCTGTAAAATTCTTCCATTTTGTGATTCACAAATCATTGTTCATAGTTTACTGCAACATATTTCCATTCACCATGCACTTCTTTATTGACTTCTGGGTTTTTCATGAGAAATTGTGCTTTTCTGTTATTTGTAATCGCATAAAATCACTGGAAGAATGTTGGAATTTGGTTTCTGGGAGAAGTGTAGGATTATTTTTTAAAATAGTGCTATTTCTTAACCCTGGCACATCACACACTCCTCTCTAACCCTGCTTCATGTGCCCTTCTATGTTGTAATGTAGTTCCACAAAAAACATTAATTCACCAGAGTGTCACCAGGTTTTGTCTCTAATGCCCCTGTCTGCCTCTTCACTATTACCTCTACCAGATTTCCACCTTCACTGCTGTCTTCTTGGGTACATTTAGAAAATGTCTATTGCTAGTCTTCTGCTGTAATTTTGTTGTTGCTGCTGTTGCTGTCATTGCCTGTTAACATTTATTGACTTCTTCTGTATTTCTGTTGTTTGAGGTGTTTGAGAAGCAAATAATCTCTTTCTTTTTGTTTTTCTTTCTGTTTCAAATATTTGTTTATTATTGAATGTCAATCTTTTTTCATGTATGGTTAAGGTAAGATCTGTAGGGTAGGCCACCCTGGGCTGTGTCCTGAGTTCCATTGCTCTTCAGAATACGTTATTCCATTCTCTCTTGTCTTCTGATCATTTGAAGATCTTGTTGTTTCTGAACTGAAGTATTAAATTTAACCACTATGTGTCTTGGAGTTTGTAGCCTTTTTTGATTTGTCTGTTTGTTTGTTTTCTGGTGGCAATCAGGGAATTCATTTGATATTTCATTTTCTGTATTCAGAAGTTCTGGGCATAAAACCTTCGTTATGGTGTGGAGGATTTTTTCTCTATCATGTGTTTCAGGGAGACCTATGATCCTTAGGTTATCTTTATGCAACCTTTCTTTAAAGTTAGTGTGTTTTGCTTGAATAGTAATTGTTTTTTTCATGTGATTGGTTTCTTTTGTTTCTCTTATTTTAGATTGTCTTTTCTTTCTGTGTATTTGAATTGTCAAACTATTATTATCTCTTTTGTTTCTTTGGTGAGGCTTGCCATTACAGATTCCAGTTTTTCTAATTTGTCCAATAGTTTTGCTGTGTGGGAAATAAATTCTGCTCTCATAATACTCATTTTTTAACTATTCAAGTATAGTGTGTTATGGTTCTATGTTCTCTTCAAATTCTATGGGGTTCTGTCCCATCAAGTGTTAGATCATTTTCCTTTGTTTTGCAGTATTAATTCATAGAAGCCTGAACTTGTTTACTAGATCTGGAGGCCTTACTTCCTTTTGGTGTTACTGTTTTTCCTGATGATTTATTTGTTTTATCTTCAAGGTCATTGAGTTTACTTCTTCCCAAAATCTTTGGTAATTTCAGTCGTTTCCTCTTGTTTCACTTATTGCTCACTTTTACCCCCAACTGTGGTTTCTTGGGGGCTGGTTCTCAAAGCTCCTCTCCCTCTTCTCATGCTGGGCAATTCATAGTTCACCAGACTAGGCATCTGCCCCAGGTGACTTTTGGGTGGTCAGAACTGGCCCCAGCTGAATGCTGTCCAGCTGAAAGAGTCCCTCAGATTTAGGGAACAGCTGCAAAGTCCTCCATTCCCTTCCGCCTTCACATAGTATTAACAATTAAATTGGGGGAAGAGGGATCTCTCTCTTACTCATTGTTGCCTAGATTCTTGGCAGACTCCTCCTTGATAGACTGACCCTTCACCTGGTAGATATGATCATCTACCTCAGAGCCAGTGTGACTTCAGAAAGGGCTGAGGAACGCTGATATGCTGTTTGGTGCTTGACAACTCCAGGAGAAATGCCAGGAGCAGAACAGAGGTCTGTATGCACTGTTTATTGATCTGACCAAGGCCTTTGATAATGGTCAGTTGTGGGGGCTTGTGGAAAATTTTGTCAAAATTTGGTTGCCTGAAGTTTATCAGTATTGTATGTCAAGTTCATGACAGCATGCTTGGATAGGTTCTGGATAATGGATGATGTTCTCATGCTTTCCCAGTCACCAGTGGAGGGAAGCAAGGCTGTAGGCTTGCTCCCATGCTTTTTAACGTGAAATTTTCGGCAGTATTGTCCGATGCCTTCAATGAGGATGAAAATAGTATCAAGGTCAGCTACTGCACTCATAGCAAATTATTAAACTTGCAAAGGCTACAAGCCAAGACTTAAGTGGAGGGAGAATTGGTATGTGGTTTTTTGTTTACACATGATGGTGCACTCAATGCAGCTTCTGAGTCTGAGATGCAACAAAGTATGTATTGATTCTCTGCTGCTCGTGCTAATTTTGGCCTAACAATTAAGACCAAGAAGACACAGGTTCTCTACTAGCCAGCACCACATCATTCATACTTGGAACCATCAATTACAGCAAATGTAGAAATTTTGAATATTGTGGATAAGTTCACTTACTTTGGCAGTATACTTTCCAAGGATGTATGACATAGATGATGAGAGTGACACATGCATTGCCAGATGTAGTTCAGTGTTGGGAGTTGTTCGGTTAAGCTAAGTTAGGTTCAGATTCAGATTCATGCTGGCAATAAGGCACACTCCCAACAGAACAAAGTTTTTTATTGAAAGACAAGGGAAATACTCTATTAACCCTGCAACCACATTATTTAACAATTCCTACTACACAGTTAATGCAGTGACAAAGACAGAGACATAGACACACAGAGGCAACACCTGTTCAGAGGCAAACGCCTGCCCCAGGTTTCTCCAAGCTGGGGAATCTCTCTCTTCTTTACAAATGCAGAGACACTGACAAACGACACACACACACAACACACAACATACATACGTTCACCACCTACACCAAAGCTTTTCCTAAGCTGGAGAACCCCGTCTTTTACAGCCACCTTGGTGAGTCCCTTGTGAATGTAGCCCCAGGCAAAGCATCCTCCCCACGGGTGAGGTTCCAATGTGCCTGTCCCATGTGGTGACTTTTATAGGGTCCTGAACAAAGAAAGTTTTTCCCACCAGAGAGGGGAGACTCACACTGCTAACTGTCCTGGATGTGTTCCGCCAGAGAGGGTAGCCATTCCCCTCGGGAGGGGAAGATCCTGTCAGTCATTTTGTTTTTGAGAATTGGCTAGGTCCTCAAACAGCAGCTTCAGAAATATTTCCTTTTCTTTGTTCAGGACCTATCTGTCTCCTAGTGGAAGTGTATTCTATCCTTTGTTCGGGCCTATCAATCATTCTTATTCAGGACTTCTCAGTCTCCTGGTTGGGAAGGAATGTCTGATTCTTTATTCCAAGCCTGAGGAGCTAGGGGCTGGGGGGAAGGGAGAGCCGGGCTTACACTATAATATGGAGGATCTTCTATAATGATTTGTCATTCAGGAGTCTCCAGATGAAAGTGTGGAGAGAAGAGGTATTAGACTGCCTCCCAAACTGAAGGTCTACAGAGTTGTTGTGCTGACCTCATTGTTGTACGCCTGTGAAGAACTCTGTACAGTATACCAGTGTCATGCCAAGAAACTGAATTGCTTCCATTTTTTTTTTTGCATGGGAGAAGGCAGGGCAATTGGGGTTAAGTGACTTGCTCAAGGTCATACAGCTAGTAAATGTGTCAAGTGTCTGAGGCCGGATTTGAACTCGGGTCCTCATGACTCCAGGGCCAGTGTTCTACTCACTGCACTACCTAGTTGCCCCTGAATTGCTTCCATTTTGACAGTGTTAGGAAGATTCTAAGGATCACCTGGCAGGATAAGGTACTAGACCCTGAGGTCCTTTCTTGAGCTAGACTGCCAAATGTTCAAACTCTACTGCAGAGAGCACAACTCCAATGGGCTGCCTGTGTTGTTCAAATGCCAAATATACACTTGCCTAAAAGACTATTTTATGGAGAACTCACACAAGGCAAATACTCACATGGACATCAGAAGAAGAGATACAAGTACATTCTCAATGTCTCTCTGAAGAACTTTGGAATCTATCGCAGGACATGAGAAATACTGGCAAAGGACAGCCTGGCATGCTGGGCCTGGATCAAAGAAGGTGCTGTGCTCTGTGAGCCAAGAATTGCAGTAGCTTTAAAGAAATGAAAACTGAGCAAATTTAAAGGCATCTCCACTCCAAATGTTCATGTGGACTATCTGTGCCCGACCTGGGGTACAGCATGCTAAATTCATATTAGTCTGATCAGCCTCATGTACCTTGACCAACATGGTGATGTCATTTTGGTCCTCATCAAGAATGAACGACAACGACCAATATAGGATCCTCTCCTAGCATCTTGACCTGATCCCTCTATCCTTTCCCTCTTTGGCTCAGCACCAGAGCTTTACAGTTTTGGTGCTACAGGATTGCCTAACCCAGCTCCTGCTGCTTTTATGGGGTTGTTGGCCCAGCGCTGGCTCTGCTCGTGCTATGGGGTTGTCCGTCCCGGCAATGACGGTTCAAAGGTTTGTAGCATTGATGCTGTGAGGTTACCTGGATAACTGTCAAGGCTAGGGCAAATTTCTTCAGCCTGATTGGAGTCTACATGGCACTGGGAGGACTGGGTGTGAGGGTGGGTTTTGTTATAAGCCTGTATTGGATCCTTGGGTCTTCTAGTGCAGCCTCACTCCTGGTAGTGTGGGAGGTAGAGAAGCGGTGTTGATTGAGCTGAAGGTTAGTGAGCATCAGCTCATGGGTTTGTTTCATTTAAGCCTTCTTTTGGGGGCAGCTAGGTGGTGCAGTGAGTAGAGCACCGGCCCTGGAGTCAGGAGGACCTGAATTCAAATCCAGCCTCAGACACTTGACACGTGTACTAGCTGTGTGACCCTGGGCAAGTCACTTAACCCCAATTGCCCTGCCCCCCCCCAAAAAAAAGCCACCTTTTGGATTTTAGGTCTCCTAGACCATGGAGACAGCTGAAGTTGCTTTGTCTTTGGTGCATAATTTTAGTTTTAGAGAAGTTTGAGAGGTCATGGAGAACAGAGAAAATGTCTAGTCCTCCATCTTACTGCTGATGTGACCCAGAATTTGGTGCCATTTCTTAAATGTAATCTATCCCACTCATTTCTTTCCTCTTATTCAGTAGTGGTCCTAGCTCATTATCCATTCATAGTTTGTCTAAAATATATATTCTGATGAGAAATCTCTATGGCATATCCATCCAACCAAATGTTAAAGTCTGGATAACAGACATTCTTCATTTGTCCACTTATTCATCATTTTTTTTTGTTTATATTCAGTGGTAGATAGTTAAATGGAACTCTTGAGGTATTTTTGGTCTCATTTAGGAGGTGCTATGAAGAAGGAAAAATCCTAATGAATTTGAATCAGGTATATAAAAATCAATGATATTTAAGAGTATGTTTAGTGATACCTTTTGTTTTTATATCACAATCATTTCTAGATATTCTAACTCCCTCTAGTCTTTTGTAACAAAGAAAAACAATTAAGTAAAACTCACTGACACAGTGACCTCTTCTGGTAGTACAGGCAACATTCCATGACTGTAGGCACTTCTCTACTAAAAAGAAAAGGGTGTTTTCCTATTTCTTCTTCAGGGTCAAGGTTGATTATTATAATTATTATAAATATTCATTTATATTATTACAGCCATTGTGTATGTTCTTCTCCTGGTTCTACTTACTTCACCCTCATCAGTTCATATAAGTTTTCCCATGTTACTCAGAATCCCTCATCTTCATTATTTCTTATAACACAATAATATCCTGTCATAGTCATATAACACAATATATTCAACTATTTCCTAACTGATGGTCACTAACTTTGTTTCTAGGAATTTTTTGCTCAAAAGTGCTATTATGAATATATCTGTGCAGATATATAGGCTTCCGTTTATGCATTTGTGGGTATATGAAGAGGCTGGGTGATGAAGATGGCTGGCTTTTGAGGCCATCTTTTGGGTTCTTGGGAACAAGCCTGCCTCTGACACATACTGGCTGTGTGATTCTGGGCAAGGCAACTAACTTCTTCATTCTTTAGACAAGTCTCTAAGATTTGAAGTTGCAGAGATGGTATCTATTTGCATTTTTAGAGGAAATTACTCATCAGGAATTCCATACACTAATTAAACCACAGGTTTAGTCAACACACATCCTTTTTGTCCTTCACCTCTATTCACAATTGTAATTGTGAATTGTATATGAATATATATTATATGAATTATAATAATAATTGAAATTTATATAATATTCTGAGTTTTGCAATGTGTTTTATATATATTAACTCATTTGATCCTCACAACAACCCTTTAAGGTAGTTGCTATTATTATCCCCATTTTCCAGACAAGGAAACCGAGACACGGAGAAGTTAAAAGCTCACCCAGGGTCACATAGTAAGTATTTGAGGCAGGATCCAAACTCAGATCTTCTTTGCCCCTGTGTTCTATTTGTCTGCTAGACCACTTGTCTACTTCTTTTTGAATCAAATCAACCTTTTTTGAAAAAAAGAATCATTTTGAACTTAAATATAAAAATAAAAAAAACCCTTCCATTTACTCAGCACAACACAGAGGATTCAATATGAAACCTTCACTCTCTATTTCACAGTTTACTTTTTTTGAGAAAAAATAACTGTGCAATATAAACACTATGAATCATTTTTAAAGCAACTCTGCTTTTCTATACTTCCATTTGAGTTTTCTCATGTTCTCTGCTCTACTTTTTTTCCTCCCTTCCTCTCTACCCTGCATTAGAGAAGGCCACCATTAGATACAGATATGTTATATGTGTGTGTATATATCATACCAGACAGCTAGGTGGCACAGTGGATAGAGCATGGGCCCTGCAATCAGGATGACCTGAGTTCAAATTCAGCCTCAGACACTTACTAGCTATGTGCCCCGGGCAAGTCACATAATTCCAATTGCCTCCAAAAAAAAATCATACTATACATCCTTCTATTTATCAGTTCTTTCTCTAGAGGTGGATAACATTTTCCTTTATAGGTCCTTTGTAGTTGAGTATTTATAATACTCAAAATAATTATCGTTAACAATTGTTCTTAGGACAATATTGCTGTTACTGTATACATTATTCTCTTGGCTCTGCTCATTTTACTCTATTATTTCCTGCAAGTCTTTTGATGCTTTTCTAAAATAAAGAAATTACTGTGTTTCAGTGACATCTGACTCTTTGTGACCCCATTTGGAGTTTTCTTGGCAAAGATACTAGAGTGGTTTGCCATTTCCTTCTCCAGCTCATTTTACAGGAAACTGAGGCAAACAGGGTTAAGTGACTTGACCAGGGTCACACAGCTAGTAAGTGGCTGAGACCAGATTTGACCTCAGGAAGATGAGTTTTCCTGACTCTAGGCCTGGCACTCTATCTACTTCACCACGTAACTGCCCCTAAATTAATGTAATTAATTATATAATTAATATAGTAATACAATTAATACACTGAAATATTTATTTTAGGTACAAGATCAAGTAGAAGAAAATAATTATACAAATTATACAAAAATGTACATTTCAGCGTCTGATTAAGTGTGAAGACAATCATTTTGGCAGGACTTCTATCATGGCAGCATAAAACTGGCATGACACATTTCACTAGGTGTGTCATAGGTAGCCACAGCAACCTTCTAAATTGACTACTAAGTGGGAGGTAGGGGGAAGGAAGTTTGGTTGCGCACTGAACTATTGAAAGGAGTAACCACGCCATTCACAGTATTAAAGTAAGCCCTGGCAAGAGGAGTGAGATAAACTTTTGGGGGTTAAATATACTACACCCACAGGCTCATGGTGTACCAATTATGCTATGTAGGCTATAGGTAAGTATAGCTACTTATAAGCTATCTAGATAGTAACTAAATAGTTTAATTAATAAGTGGAAGATAAAGTGTATTACGACAGCCAGAGTGAACATTCTGTACAGCTTTCCCAATCTTAACCCATCAGTCAGTCCATTCCTTAGCCAAAGTCTAGGATATGGTTTCTTAGGCATGGCTGGGTGGAGTCACTATATTGCAACAGAGAACAGCACTTCAGCTCGTATAATTCAATAAGCCTCCTCTCCTCAACACGATGTACCTTCTCTCTGCCAACTTCTAAAAATTAAATAAATTCTTACTATGACACAGGGGCAGTCTGGGCCAAGAAGGATTACTTGGAGTGAAGAAAAAAAGAAAACAGATTTCAAGCCCCTTGGCCTTTCTAAATTTCCTGACTGTAATGAAATACACATTTATATGGAACCCAAAGAGACATTAAGTGTGAAATAATTTGGAGTTGCTTGGTACTTGATCTACGCTACGTTTTGAATGCTCTGAGTTAAGATAAGGCATACAACATCTCTTTCTGTTACCTTACTTAACAGATATGAGTGATCATCTAATTATATCTACCACATTGGATGCTTTAGTGACAATGTTGCTCCAGATCAATTACACCTGTTTTATGGCAACTGAAAAAGTGATTAAGGATAGTCATTTAATACCACAATTAAAGCAGTAAGGACAGGGACCACTAATTACTTTTCTATCTTTTTGGTCTACTTTGCTCTTAAGTATTTCAAAGTTGTTTTTTGTTACAATATTATAGTCATTGTATAAGTTACTCTTCTGATTCTGTGAAGTTTACTTGTTTCAGTTCACATAAATCTTCCCAGGTTTCTCTGAATGTGTCTTTTTCACCATTTTTTACAGAACAATAATATTTCATTATATTCAGTTCACATGTGAACTCAGACACCAAACTAGCTGGGCAAGTCAGTTAACTTTTGTTTGCCTCAGTTTCCTCACCTGTGAAATGAGGATACTAATAGCATCTACCTCTCAGGTTTGTCGTGGGGATTAAATGAGGTAATAAATGTAAAGCACTTAGTATATAGTACCTGGCACATGGTAAGTGCTATATAAATGTTAGCTATTTATTATTATTATTATTAACCATAGTTTATTTACCCAGTCCCATTTGATAGGCACTACCTTTGTTTTCATTTCTTCACCACAACAAAAAGTGTTACTATGAATATTTTTGTGTATATGGTTATTTTCCCTCTTTCTTTTACCTCTTTAGAGGTATATGCCAAGTAGTGGTATTGCTTATTCTTATATATTTGGATCAGTCCCCTGTATTTCTTGTATATCAGATCTTTATCAGAGAAACTTCCTGCAAAGATATTTTCCCCAGTTAATTGTTTACGTCTGAGTTTAACTTTACTGATTTTGCTTATACAAAAGCTTCTTAATTTTATGTAATCAACATTGTCCATTTTAATCTTCTAGGATCTTGTCTATTGATTTATTTCATCAACTTGCCCTATACATAGTCATGAAAAATATCTCTTTACATTGTTTTCTAATTTGTTCATGATGTGACATTTTATATTTAGTTTAAATATCTATTTGGAGATCATTGTGTTTTATGGTGTGATGTTTGTCTTAATCTACTTTCTGACAAACTTTCCCCCCAGTTTTCCCAGTAGCTTTTGTTGAATGGTAAGTCGTTTTCCCAGTATTTAGAAACTTTGTTTTTATTAAACACCAAGTAATAATATTAATAGTAATAATAATTTAATAATAGCAGCATCTGTATAGTGCCTACTATGTGCCAGGCATCTGTGTTAAGTGCTTTACAAATATTATCTCATTTGATCCTCACAACAATCTTGGGGGGTAAGTGATATTATTATCACCATTTTACAGTTGAGGAAATTAAGGCAAACAGGTTAAGTGAAGCCCGGGGTCACACAGCTGGTACATAGCTGAGGCCAGATTTGAACTCAGGTTTTCCAGAATCTGGGCCCAGCAATCTTTCTACTTTGCCATCTAACTGCCATGTTTGTTTGCTCTTGGATCTCATGTTCCTCATCTGTCCCACTGATCCACTTTTATATTTTTAAACTAATACCAAATAGTTGTAATGATTATTTATTTGAATATAATTTAATACTGCCAAGTACTGCTAGCCCCTTTCCTTCTTATTTTTATTCATTATTTCCTAGGAAGTTCCTGACTTTTTTATTCCTTCAGATGAATTTAGTTGGTATTTTTTTTCTAGGTCAGTAAAGCAACATTTTGTTAGTTTGGTATGACACTGAATAAGCAAATTAATTTAAAAAGTATTGTCATTTTTAGCATAATAGAAATGCCCAAACATGAAGAATTAACATTTTTCCAATTGTTTAGGTCTGTCTGGGTTTCTATAAAGAAGGTTCTATAGTTGTATTCATATATAATTTCTGTATGTGTCTTGATATATGGACTCGCAAATATTTTATTTATGTAGTTATTTTCTTTTTGGATGGGAGAAGGCAGAACAATTAGGGTTAAGTGACTTGCCCAAGGTTACACAGCTAATAAGTGTGTCAAGTGTCTGAGGCTGGATTTGAACTCAGGTCCTCCTGACTCCAGGGCCCAATGCTCCACTCACTGTGCCACCTAACTGCCCCTATGTAGTTATTTTCTTTTTTTTTAAACTTTGTTTTATTATTTCTTGGTGTCTTATAACATCATTACTTTACCCATGCCCAATTCTAATTTTTTTTCTTTTTTTAAAAAATTATTATTTATTTATTTAATATTTTTAGTTTTCAGCATTGATTTTCACAAGAGTTTGAATTACAAATTTTCTCCCCATTTCTACCCTCAACCCCCACTCCATGATGGCATGTATTCTGGTTGCCCCATTCCCCAGTCAGCCCTCCCTTCTGTCATCCCACTCCACTCCCATCCTCCTTTCCCTTCTTCTGTTGTGGGGCAAGATAGATCTCTACACCCCATTGCCTGTGTATCTTATTTCCCAGTTGCTTGCAAAAGCTTTTTTTTGTTTTTGAACGTCTGTTTTTAAAACTTTGAGTTCCAAATTCTCTCCCCTCTTCCCTCCCCGCCCACCCTTCCTAAGAAGGCAAGTAATTCAGCATAGGCCACATGCGTATCATTATGTAAAACCCTTCCACAATACTCATGTTGTGAAAGATTAACAATGTTTTGCTCCTTCCTAACCTATCCCCCTTTATTGAATTTGCTCCCTTGACCCTGTCCCTTTTCGAAAGTGTTTGTTTTTGATTACCTCCTCCCCCATCTGCCCTTCCTTCTATCATCCTCCCTTTTTTATCTTCTTCCTCCTTCTTTCCTGTGGGGTAAGATACCCAATTGAGTGTGTATGGTATTCCCTCCTCAGGTCAAATCCGATGAGAACAAGATTTACTCATTCTTCCTCACCTGTCCCCTCTTCCCTTCCTACAGAACCACTTTTTCTTGCCGCTTTTATGCGAGATAATTTACCCCATTCTATCTCTCCCTTTCTCCCTCTCTCAATATATTCCTCTCTCATCCCTTAATTTGATTTTATTTTCTAGATATCATCCCTTCATATTCAACTCACCCTGTGCTCTGTGTGTGTGTGTGTGTGTGTGTGTGTGTGTGTGTGTGTATGTATATTCCCTTCAGCTACCCTAATACTGAGGTCTCATGAATTATACACATAATCTTTCCATGTAGGAATGTAAGCAAAACAGTTCAACTTTACCAAGTCCCTTACGATTTCTCTTTCTTGTTTACCTTTTCATGCTTCTCTTGATTCTTGTGTTTGAATGTCAAATTTTCTATTCAGCTCTGGTCTTTTCACTGAGAAAGCTTGAAAGTCCTCTGTTTTGTTGAAAATCCATATTTTGCCTTGGAGCAGGATACTCAGTTTTGCTGGGTAGGTGATTCTTGGCTTTAATCCTAGCTCCATTGCCCTCCAGAATATCATATTCCAAGCCCTTGGATCCCTTAAGGTAGAAGCTGCTAGATCTTGTGTTATCCTGACTGTGTTTCCACAATACTCAAATTGTTTCTTTCTGGCTGCTTGCATTATTTTCTCCTTGATCTGGGAGCTCTGGAATTTGGTGACAACATTCCTAGGAGTTTTCTTTTTGGGATGTTTTTCAGGAGGTGATCAGTGGATTCTTTCAATTTCTATTTTACCCTCTGGTTCTAGAATATCAGGGCAGTTCTCCTTGATAATTTCTTGAAAGATGATATCTAGGCTCTTTTTTTGATCATGGCTTTCAAGTAGTCCAATAATTTTTAAATTATTTCTCCTGGATCTATTTTCCAGGTCAGTGGTTTTTCCAATGAGGTATTTCACACTGTCTTCTGTTTTTTCATTCCTTTGGTTCTGTTTTATAATATCTTGATTTCTCATAAAGTTACTAGCTTCCACTTGCTCCAATCTAATTTCTAAGGTACTATTTTCTTCCATGGTCTTTTGGACCTGACCTCCTTTTCCATTTGGGTAATTCTGCCTTTCAGGGCATTCTTCTCCTCATTGACTTTTTGGAGCTCTTTTGCCATTTGAGCTAGTCTATTTTTTAAGGTGTTATTTTCTTCAGTATTTTTTTGGGTCTCCTTTAGCAAGTCATTGACTTCTTTTTCATGGTTTTCTCATATCACTCTCATTTCTTTTCCCAATTTTTCCTCTACTTCTCTAACTTGCTTTTCCAAATCCTTTTTGAGCTCTTCCATGGCCTGAGACCAGTTCATGTTTTTCTTGGAGGCTGTTGATGTAGGCTCTTTGATTTTGTTGACTTCTTCTGGCTGTATGTTTTGGTCTTCTTTGTCACCAAAGAAAGATTCCAAAGTCTGAGTCTGCATCTGAGTCATTTTTCGCTGCCTGGCCATGTTCCCAGACAACTACTTGACCCTTGAGTTTTTCGTAGGGGTATGACTGCTTGTAGAGTAGAGAGTACTTTGTCCCAAGTTTGGGGGGCTGCGCTGTTGTTTTCAGAGCTATTTCTACACAGCAAGCTCTGCCACACCAGCGCTCCTCCTCTTCCAAGAACTGCCAACCCAGACCGTGACTCAGATCTGAGCAGGCACTGCACTCCTCCTCTGATCCAGCACTTAATTCCTCCCACCAGGTGGGCCTGGGGCTGGAAGCAACTGCAGCTGTAGTCCTGTAGCTACACCACCTCTGCTGTCCCCAGGGTGGTGACCAAACCACGAACTCCCTTCACTGTCCCTGCAGTTTTTCCCACTAACCTTCTCTGTTGTCTTTGGTGTTTGTGGGTTGAGAAGTCTGATAACTGCCACAACTCACTGAATCAGGGGGCCTGTTCCACCCAGCTTCTGGTCTGGTTGGTCGGGGCATGGCCCATGCTGGGCTCTGCTCCACTTCACTCCCAGCATCATGTGATAGACCCTACCCAGTGACCATCCAGGCTGTCCTGGGCTGGAGTCATGCTTCCCTTCACTATTCCATGGGTACTGCAGTTCTAGAATTTGTTCAGAGACATTTTTTATTGGTGTTTGGAGTGTCCTGGGGGAGAATGCTAGGGAAGTCCCTGCTTTCTAGCCACCATCTTGGCTCTGCCACCACATGTAGCTATTTTCAATGGAATTTTCTTTCTCCCTTTTTTCTGTCGAGTTTTATTTGTAATATGCAGAAAGACTAATCATTTGTGTGAGTTTATTTTATATTCTGCTACTTTGCTGAAATTTGTTTCAAGTAATTTTTAGTTGAATCTCCAAATTCTCTAAGTAGACCAGTATATTATTTGCAAAAGTGATCATTTTGATTTATCTTTGCCTTTGTGTATTCTTTAAATTTCTTGTTTTATTGCTGTAGAGAGCATTCCTAGTATTATATAAAGTTAAAGTTGTAATAATATATGATTCTTGCTTTATCCCTGATCTAATAGGAAAGGCCTCTAGCCTTTTTGTATTAGATAGAATGCTGACCCTTAGTTTTAGATAGCTTCTTGTAACAACAATGTTGCTAGCAGCTACTGTGCCTGTGTAAGACCAACAACAGCAGTACACAGGAAGGGTTGCTAGCACAAGTTCCTTGATCTGTTATTCTAAGGAAAGCAACTTTAAGCGGTTAACAATCTCAGTTTAATCAAATATACATACCTCATTCACTTAGTTCAGGGGGAAAAGATCAACCCCCTGAACTTCAGGGCAAATAGAAACAGAAATGACAAACATCAATAGACAGACCTTGTTTGATTCAAATCACAATTCATAGCTACCAGATAAGCACCAATATCTGTCTGTCTGGGTTACAAAGCTGGGGGTGGGGAGCAGGTTCAATGGCTTGCCCGGAGTCTCATCACCCACATTCTTTTAATGAGTGTACCCCCAAAAGTGAAACGCTAGCCTTCCAGTACATATATGATGTTCAGGGCCCGGAGGGCTTGAGGCTCACCATTTAGGGTGTGAGAAATCACTAACACCAGAGAGTGGGAAAGCACCACATCATATACAAATCAATGACTCTCAATTATCTTAGTGCTGAGAAACACTCCAAGGCAAAAAAGATCCCACTTTACCTGCCCCATTCAAACAAAGGCCAGACTCATTAAAGGCACTTAAGAGAAGAACAGCAAAAGATCCTGCCTGGATTAACATTACACTTTTATTTACCATATCAAAGAAAGGTTCATCTATTCCTTTTTTAATTTTTAAAAACATAAATGTATATGACATATTGTAAATGTGTTTTGATATTAATATAATGTTATTTTTATTGTTTTTAATTAATCTGGTCTATTATATTTATAGTTTTCCTAATGCAGCCATCTATTTCTGTTATAAATCGAACCTGGTTGTAGTATGTAATCATTTAAATATGTTGCTAGACCCTTTTTTGGCCAATATTTTTGTGTCAATATTCTTTAGAGATATTGGTCTATAGGTTGTTTTTCTACTGCTTTGTTTCTCCCTGATTTTAGGTATCAATCATCATAGAAGGAATTTCTATGATCATAGAAAATTTATTTCCATATTATAGAAAAAAAAATTTAGGATCCTTTATTTTTCTATTTTTTGATAACAGTTTATATACTGAATGTATCAAATATAAATTAATTGTTCTTCAGATGTTTGATAGAAAGTAAACATATCTACTCTTTTCCCCCCTTTGGTCATGTTTTTTCAGGGAGTCTGATGATTCTTAAATTATTTCTCTTTATGGTTTTTATATACATCATTTTTTGATAGTAGATACCTGATTTAAATTTTTTTCTGTCTTTTAATGTTTTTCAAATATTAGTATTATTCAATGTTTAATGTTTTTTAAATATTAGAATTATTCACTGCTAATTCCCCAATTCCATTTTTTACCCATTGCTTGAGTAAGATTTTCTTTCTTTTATTTAAAGCTATTTATTCTTCTTACAAAATTTTCTTCCTGAGCTCTTGTGGGATATTTTATCTCTTGCTTCATTTCTTCAAGTTACTCTTACAGTCCTTGTGGACACCCTTTTTTTTGGTGAGGCTCTGTTTGTACTTGTATTGTGGTTACTCTCCTTCTGGGCCTTCTTTTTAGGCATTGCATGACCGATAATATTTCTTCCTAGTGTTTGGTATCTTCTGTTTACTCCTATCTCCAGCCTCAATTCCTGAAATGTGATTCTGTGCCAGGGTAAGGATCTACCTTCTCCTGAACTTTTGGATAGGATGCTCAGGCCTTAATTGGTCTTGACCTCAATGTCCTGGGCTCTTACAACTGGCTTTCATCTCCTTTGGTGTGTCTGTACTAAAAGCTCTGGTAATATTCAGTGTCCCCAGTGAGAACACTGCAGTTGGCTGTTCAGGTTAGAGGGCTGCTGAAGGCTTTCATCTGTCTGGGGTTCCACAGTCAGGGTGCTGCTACAGGCTCTTCTTCCCCCCCTACCCCCCACCCCCGGCCCCCAGCCATTCTCACTTAGGATACTGTTACCAGCTTTTGGAGCTCTAAAATGCTTTGGATTAAAAGGAGCAGAGTCAAAGGTGAAGGTATCCTAAATAACTCCTCTCCCTCCTAGTCACAGTTTTCCCAGGTGTAAAAATAGATGATCACAGTGGAGTGTGCTCTTCATAAGCTAAAGCCTGAAAATACCAGATAGTACTGTTGACAGGCAAAAGAAGTACACATTTCTTTCAGTGGGAAGGGGCAGGAGTCTGTACTTTTCTTTTCTGAGTATAAGAGACAGTTAATGGAGGTGACTTATTTATGACCAAGAAATTGTGTTAGTGCTGGCAATTTGAACTGGATAAGGAAGGAATATACTTTATTTCTGAGTCAGTACTGGATTGTGTTGACTTAGAATCATACATGTATAGCAGCAAGAGACCTTAAAGCCATCTAGTTTTATATCCTTGCTTTATAGATAAAGAAACCAAAGGTCAAAAAAGGTTAAATGACTACCTCAGTGTTGCATAGAGTAGCAGAGTAGGATTCAAATTTGGGTCTTCTGACCCTCCAAAACCAGTGAACTTTCATTTAGATAATATTGCTTTGGCAATGTACAGATCGAAATTGAAAACTTTGTTGAATGGACATTTAATCTTCTGACAGTATATAGGAGACATATCTTGATATAGGATTGCTTTTTTCCTTTTCCATCCAGTCAGTTACATTATATACAGTCATAAGCTTGACCACTGGTGGACTATTTACAGGGAACTACAAGGAAAGAAAGAACATAGTAAGTTGTCTGTCATCTCTCTTACATGAAGTTTGCACAAGGCTTTGCTACCATCTAATTACCTCATTGTAAGCGACACAGTTGTCTTGAAAATTTGGTCAGCATGTGTGGTCTTCCTGACTGCAATGATGCCTCAGGGACATGACATTCTCATTTATCAAAATAGAATCAGCACAGCAAACACGTAGCTATGCAACACACCCAGAGACAAACTAAAGTTTGCTAGTCTGTCTAGTCATATTTAAGTAGCCAGAGGTGTCTCCACTTTGGTAAGTTGTTATTGTTCCTTTGAAAATAAAGTTTGGTCATTTTTCCCACCTAAGGTGATATTTCTAGTCTGTTTCTCTCTTAGTATGGATTTAGTGGATAATAGTATGCCAAAGTCCACCGGAAGAGTTGAGTTATTTGTAAAAGGAGAGTGGTTTGAATTTATTTAAGATTTACTTTAAATTAAAAAAAAACAATGGCCAGAAATAACATGCTATAATTTTCCTCCCTTCTTCCCTTCCCTCCTCCAAGGGATCTTAAATATGATATGCCTTATCAATAATACCTAGAATAATTGAGAAGATAATAAGAACTTACCTCAATAACTTGAAGTCACCAAGATAAAACACATTCTACGATCTTGAAAGAACTGGCAGATATAACTTGAGAAGCCTGGAGACTAGCAAAGTTGTACTGATTCTGAAACAAGAGACAGAAATAAGATGTTTTGAAGTCAATGAACTTCATTTCAATTCTTTCTGAATTAAGTTTTATTTTATTTTCAAATGGAGACCCCTGTTTTCCCTTCTCCTATCCTACTTCCTGGGAGAAAAAAATGTATAACTTGACCCATTCTTAACAAAATTTAAATGTTTTTAATTATAGACATTAGAAGCAATGTTGCATATGAATAGAGAACTGAATGGGAAGTCAGGAAGACCTAGGTTCCAACCTTACCTTGAGAGGTACAAACTGGTGGTTTGACTGTGGGCAAGTCTCTTAATTTCTTAGTGCTCTAGGCAACTCTATGAATTGCAGAGGAGATTTTGAGATGCCTTGGTAGAAAGGGTTTCTTCACAGAAACTTCTATCAATGAAACCTCAAGTCCCATGGTCCACCTTGTTATCATCTCCACCCCACCCCCCAAGTATTAAAGACATTAAGAAGCAGCATGTCATCATAGTGAATAGAGAACTGACCTCAGGGTCAATTCCCACTTCTAACACATACTGCCTACATTGCCCTGGGCTGAACACTTAACTTCTCGGTGTTCTAGGGAACCCTTCAAGACTATTAGTTGCGGAACAGTTTCTGATATGCTTTGGTACAGGGAGTTTCCTCACTGGCAATTCCAGTGTCCACAGGTCCACCCCCAACCACACCAGAAAGACTAAGAGACCCAGAGAGAGGTATGCTTTGTTAGCATTTAAAAAGGTAAGTGCTAGTCAATGTGGATTCATCAAAAACAGAATGCCTCAGGGGGGAGAAAAGGGTGCATCAATAAACCACTTAAAAATGCAAAGAACTAAAGAAGTGCAGAAGAGAACACAATAGGAGTAAGTTTGTTACCAAGCTTGTTCAAATTAGTGCGGGAGTTTCTGAAAAGTCACACCATGTAATAGTTTTTTATACAATCTTCTTTTTTTATTCACTGTACATTGAAATGCTTGTTGATGATTAAGTTCACAGTAAAAAAAGAAATAAAAGAGAAGAACAAATTGTACTCAAATAAATCTCATTTTTTTTTTTTGGTGCAGTTGACAAACTAACAATCAGGGCACTGCAAAAGACACCAAGGCATTTGATAGAATCTTTTCTGGTACTCTTGTAGACAAATAGGAGAGATGAACTCAAAACTGGCTGAATTGATCAGACCTTAAGAGCAATGGTTCTCAATAGTTTTTGTTGCATTAACACTTCTAAAATTTTTTTTCTCATCATTTATTTATTTATTTAATATTTTTCATTTTCAGCATTCATTTCCACAAGAGTTTGAATTACAATTTTTCTCCCCATTTTGCATTAACACTTTTTAACAACAAAAACAACAAAATATGTTGTGATCCCCCAAATTAATATACTACTCAATATTATTTTAAATTTATTCATTACTTGCCTATGTAAGAAATGGGAGGAGGAGTTTTGTTTCCACAGAACTAAAAGTGTGCTTCCCTGCCCTCCCCCACCCCAGCTTTAGCAGAGACCAGGCCTCAAGGTCGGTCAGGTGAGAGGTCAGAGGCTTGTACGCATGTGCATACTTTTTGAGAAGGCAGTCTGGGGAATTAGAGAGGCCAAACCCACTTGAACCTGTTCAAGCCTATCTAGGGTCTGGTGTTGGTCAAGAATCCAGGCCTACTGATTTGCGTAATTTGCATATGTTAAAGAGGGAAAATAGGGGAAGTAAAAATATAGTTTAATCCTAAACTAAGACAAGGAAAATCTAATTAACTTCACTTTTGCTTCTGTATCCTTATTATCCTATTTATATAAACTATATAACCTAGGAAAACTATGTAAAAAACAAAGATTGTAAACTAACCATGACTCTAGCAGGAGTGGAGGGAATGGTTACCCCTGCTCCTGCAGCTGTATCAGTGTGAGTGTTCCAGCAAGCACTACACCCGCTCTCCCGGGGAGTGTAATAAAATGCCTTCCTCTGCCCACTCTGGTTCTGAATTCTTTGGGTGTGAATGGGCAAATCACATGGATTTTCCTAAGGTCAAGTGAAGGGAAGCAACAGGCAGTGGAAGCTCGCCAGGCTTACTCCTGGATCTTGTCTTGGGGTGTCCTGTGATCCCCACTGTGGTGTTAAGAGGGCTACCACTCTGGATTCCCTTGGGGAACCCTGTGGTCTGCACGGCCTTCTTAAGGGGACATCACATGGAACTTCCGGCCCTGTCTTGGGAGCCTTGTGATCTTACTGCCATCCTAAGGGGCCATCACTTGGGTCTTCCTTAGGGTCTGACCCCTAGGAGGCCCTGTGATCCCCACAGATTTAAGGGATGGCTACCACTTGGTCTTCCTCTGGGAGTCCTGTGGTCTGTACAGCCTTCCCTAGGGATTATCAAAGGGTTCTTCTTCAGGACTTTGGCCTTGCCTAGGAAGTCCAGTGATTGCCAAAACCACGTTTCTCACACCTATAATAACCACGATGATAACTTTTAGCCTCAAAAGCTCTAAATTATAATTATATATTACAAAATATAAAAATTTATTCTGCCTCTAATTATAAAGATTCTAAATGTAAAATTATAACTCATTATTAAATAGCCATGAATATTTAATGTGGAATATTCTGTAGTAATTAAAAGAAATAATCAAGCAAGGCCTTATATGCTTACCATTATACTCACACGGAGGTCAGAAATGATGCAGGGTCTCTCCAGAGAGCTTTGGAATTGATGTGAACCTTGGGAGACACTAGCACAGGACCGCCCAGCATAGTGTGTATACCTTCATCAAAGAAGATGCTGTGCTGTATGAACTAAGAAGAATTGCAGTAGCTCAAAAGAAACATGAGATGTGCAAATTTAGAGACATCTCCACTCCAAATGTTTGTATGGATTATTTGTGCTTGACCTGTGGTAGAACCTTTGGAGCACATATTGGTCTCATCAGCCACAGTCAGACACATTGTACCTTGACTCCAACATAGTGATGTCATTTTGGTCCTCTTCAAGGACAAAGGACAACAACCAACCATATGTGTGTGTGTGTGTGTGTGTGTGTGTGTATCTATATCTATGTATAGATACACACATGTATACATATATGTAAGAAATGGGAGGAGGAGTTTTGTTTCCACAGAACTAAAGGTGTGCTTCCCCGCCCTCCCCTACCCCAGCTTTAGCAGAGACCAGGCCTCAAGCTCAGTCAGGTGAGAGGTCAGAGGCTTGTACGCATGTGCATGCTTTTTGAGAAGGGATCAGCAGAATTAGAGAGGCCAAACCCCTTGAACCAGTTCAAACTTATCTAGGGTCTGGTCTTGGTCAAGAATCCAGACCTACTGATTTGCATCATTTGCATATGTTAAAGAGGGAAAGTAGGGGAAGTAAAAGAATATAGTTTAATACAAGGAAAATCTAATTAACTTCACTTTTGCTTCTGTATCCTTATTTATATCCTATTATTATATCCTATTTATATAAACTGTATAACCTAGGAAAACTATGTAAAAAACAAAGATTGTAAACTAACCATGACTCTAGCAGGAGTGGAGGGAATGGTTACCCCTGCTCCTGCAGCTGTATCAGTGTGAGTGTTCTTGTGAGTACTACACCCACTCTCTCGAGGAACGTAATAAAATGTCTTCCTCTGCCCACTCTGGTCTTTGGGTGAGAATGGGCAAATCGTATGGATCTTCCTAAGGTCAAGTGAAGGGAAGTAATAGGCAGCGGAAGCTCTCCGGGCTTACTCCTGGATCTTGCCTTGGGGTGTCCTGTGATCCCCACTGTGGTGTTAAGAGGGCTACCACTCCAGATTCCCTGGGGGAACCCTGTGGTCTGTACAGGCTTCTTAAGGGGACATCACTTGGGACTTCCAGCCCTGTCTTGCGAGCTTTGTGATCTTACTGCTGTCCTAAGGGGCCATCGCTTGGGTCCTCCTTAGGGTCTGATCCCTAGGAGGCCCTGTGATCCCCACAAATTAAGGGGTGGCTACCACTTGGTCTTCCTCTGGGAGTCCTGTGGTCTGTACAGCCTTCCCTAGGGATTATCACAGGGTTCTTCCTCAGGACTTTGGCCCTGCCTAGGAAGTCCAATGATTCCCCAAAGCTCACAATTTGGGGAAGTCCAGTGATCCCCAAAAGCACGTTTCTCACAATATACACACACATGTGTACATATACACATGAAGGGGAACTAACCATGTCCCTAGGCAGCCTTTCTACTTTTGGTTAACTTTAGTTGTTAGGGTTCTTCCTTAAATCCGTTGAAATCTGCTTCTTTGCCACTTTCACTTTCAAATATTGTGAGTTGTAGGCTGCCTAGGCCAAAGTTCCTTTGTCTAACTACCACTACCTGCCCCTCTTCGGTATTTCCATTTCATTCTTCCCTGTCCTTTTATTATGCCATCTGGAATCTGTGGTTTATTACTAATAAACTACATCTTGTTTTAGACTTGTGTCCTTTCTTTTTGTTTTTCTTGATATTTGTACATGTTGCATCCCCTCTCCCCAGCACCAATTAATGCAAATTCCTGTAGGGAGATTAAAATGCTGAATACAGAGCAAATCAGAATAAGAGCCAAAGAGGTTTTGTGACCACCAATAAATACTCCATAGATCTTCTTTCTGCTGCCCTAGATTGTATGTCCTATAATTGATATAAACTATGCTCAGGTTAGCATAGGGAATAATAAATATCTTCTCTATCTATATGAATAAATTGACTTTTAGTAGGTACTATGAGAGACAGCATGATGTAGCAGATAGAGAGCTACTCTCAGTCAGGAAAACCTGGCTTCAAATCCTGCCTCTGACACATAATGGCTCTGTGACCCTGAACAAGTAACTTAATCTCTTAGTGTCCCTAGACAACTTTCTAAAATTGTAAATTGCGTGGAAGATGTCTGCATTGGTAGAGAAAGTTCTTCACTGGGAGCTCCTTATGCTAATGAAATCATGGAGCTAATAAAAAATACTATAAATAAATTCCCTCTAATTAAATCTAGAATGCCTTGGTTGAGTCATACAGAAATCATAATGCTTTTCTGTAGATGATAGAGAATCTAAGCCAACTTAGATGGTATAGCAGGTGGAATATGAGAAAAAAGAAAGATAAATGTTTGCTCTCTTGTGGATCTATTTCCTGATTTTGGTAAATTGGCTTTCTGATTATACTCAGAGAACTGTATTACATCAATATCCTCCATTTATGATGATTATTAGAACAGTTTTTTACACATAATGTTCATCTTATATAGATCCATTCTAACAACCACTATTCAAAGTCTGACACCCACTGGAGGGAAACACTTAACTTCTTTTCATTCATCTTCATGCACATAGAAGTATATTTTATTCTAGTACTAGTTCTTATCTGTGTCTAGCCACTTGAGCTCTGTGAATTTGTTTTCTCTATGCCAATTGAGAAGAGAAGTGAGAATAGTGGCAATGTCTCTTTCTTATGAATTAAAGGAACTTTTGCATTCATCCTCAGTTCCTTGCCCTTGCTATTTTTTATATATTAAAAAATTCTAAGTTTGTTGAAGAACTGCTTGTGCACGTGTACGCAATGATTGAGGCGGGAGTCAAGATAAGATGGAAGGAACTCCGTTTATTGTTACAACAAGCAGGATTTTTACTAACCTTCGTTACTGGGTGCAAGCAAGCTCGTGCATGATCCTCTAAGCCTATCAGGAACCCCAGGGCCATGCATCACAGCTTGTGGACAACTCGTGTCCAGTCCTTATTTGGAAGGGGGCATGTGCTGTTCACAGCCTGCCTTATCAGAGGAGAAGGACCCGAGCCGGACAGATAATTCCTTTTTCCCACGGGACTGTCCGTGGGCCTCAACTCCCAAGCTCATCAGGCTCTCAAGAGCCCCTTATGTGCACGTATATGGGTCTTTTCAAATAGCTCCCCATTTGGTTTCCTCCTCACCAGAAGCATTTCTGCTTGTGTTCCAGAATGTCATTCTTTTATTTTTATTTTGAACTTGAGGAACATGAAATAAAATGGGTAGTTCCATCCATAGTATAACAGAGGAAGATGTCTATATGTGAATCTGTGTTCCTATTATTTAGAGATTACTCTTCTTTTAATTATATAATAAATTCAACATATAACTGTCAAAGCTGCCCTATTTGTCTATAATTTTTTTCTTCTTTTCCATTCCCTTCTCTTCTCTTCTTTTTTTCTTATCAGGAATGACAACAAGCATTTATTAAGCTTTTTTTTTAGAGGAGGGAAGGCAGGGCAACTGAGGTTAGGTGACTTGCCTAAGGTCACACAGCTAGTAAGTGTGTCAAGTGTCTGAGGTCAGATTTGAACTCAGGTCTTCCTGACTACAGGGCTGGTGTTCTACTCACTGTGCCACTAGCTGCCCCTATTAAGCTTTTAATGATACTTAGCACTATAGTAATTATCAAGCATTTTTTCCTTCTTATCCCTTCACATACATGAAAGAAGGAAAGAGAAAAAGGAAGAAAGAAAGAAGGAAGGAAGGAAGAAGGAAAGGAAGAAGGAAAGGAAGGAAGGAAGGAGGGAGGGAGGGAAGGAAGGAGGGAAAGAAGGGAGGGGGAGAAAGAAAAAAAAGAAAAAGAAAGAAAGCCATTCCACCTGCAACACATAAGCACAGTTAAGTAAAACAGATTTCCACATTGCCTATGTTCAAAAATGTGTTTCTTAGTCTGCTTGCTAGTTTATTGTCTCTCTGTTATGAGGTAAGCAGAATTCTTTTCTTTTGAGAGCTATAAATATTTTATTTTTATTTTTCCCCCAGTTATACGTAAAGACAGAATTCTTCTTTATCAATCCTTTAGAATCATTTAGCTAATCAGAGTTCTTAAATTTTTCAGAATTTTTTAAACATTAAATTTTCTATTCAGCTCTTGTCTTTTCATTAAGAAGGCTATAGAGTCCACTATTTCACTAGATATCCATTTTCCCCCTGACAGATCAATACTAAGTTTAGCTGGGTAGGTGATTCTTGGTTGTAATCCTTCTAGAATATCATATTCTAAATCCTCCATTCCTTTAACATGGAAGCTGCTAAGTCTTGTGTGATTCTGACTGCAGCTCCAGTATATTTAAATTGTTTATTTCTAGCTGCTTGCAATGTTTTTTCCTTGACCTGGGAGTTGTGGAATTTGGCTATAATATTCCTGGGAGCTTTCATTTGGGAATCTCTTTCAGGAAGTGATTGGAAGATTCTTTCAGTTTCTAATTTACCCTTCTAGAATATCAGGGCAGTTGTCATTTATAATATGATATATAGGCTATTTCTTTGTTCATGGCGTTTAGGTAGTCCAAAAATTCTTAAATGATCTTTAATTGATCTATTTCCCAGGTTAGTACTTTTTTTCCAATGAAATGTTTTATATTTTCTTCTATCATTTCATTCTTTTGGCTTTGTTTTATTGTTTCTGGATGTCTTATGAAGTCATTAGCTTCCACTTGCCAATTCTAATTTTTAAGGAATTATTTTCTTCAGTGAGTTTTTATATCTCTCCATTTGACCAATTCTCCTTTTTAAGGAGTTCTTCCCTTCGGTGAATTTTTGTGCCTCTCTTTTTTAACCATTTGACCAATTCTAGTTTTTCAAAGTGTTATTTTCTTCAGTATTTTTTTGTTCCTCTTTTACCAAGCTGATTCTCTTTTCATAATTCTCTTGCATCAATGCCATTTCTTTTTCCAGTTTTTCCTCTTCCTCTCTCATTTGAAATACTTTTTATTGATCTTTCAGGACCTTTTGTTGGGCTTGTATCCAATTTGCCATTTTTTTTCCTTTGAGGCTGGGCTTGTAGCTGTTTTGACACCTCCAGAATTTTTTATGATATTGTATAAATTGTTCTTCCTTTTCTGTTCACTTCACTCTACATCCCTTGACTTAGGAAGACTTGTCTGAATAGAATTTCATTCTTGACAGTTTTCTTTCACTCTTGGGCCAGCTTTCCCTTTCAAAATATTAGTGTATTGGATACTACCTAAACCTTTCTCTAAGCATGTTGAAATCCATTCTTTTAAAATCTAGGGTGACTGTCACACTATTATGGATTTTCTCTCCTTACTGTAATAAACTCTGTGATGTAGTGGTCTTTTGTCCCTAAGGTTCCTTTCATTTCTACTTCAGCAGCCAGTTTATCCTTGTTGATGAGAACCAGGTTCAGAATAGCAATATACATTGTCACTTCCTCTACTTTTTGAAGATTGAAATAGTCATTAAGACAAGTCAAACATTTCTTAGTCACTCATCTTTTAGCATAGAGAGGTTACCAGGAAACCTCCCCTCTAATATTAAATTATCCTGCTCTGCGTCAGGTTTATCATATGTTTCTCAGGATTCTATCTAATTCTTCCTACTTTTCAAATAGTCTGTACTACATACCTTCACCAAATTTTTTTCTGTTTCTACCTGCATTGTTCTTTATCCAAGTGCTCTTTAACATGTTTTTCCTCTTGGTTTTCTGGCAAAATTTTTGGAACCATTTAAGACAATCAAAAATTAAACAGTTTGGCATGGTGCCACACACCTGTTCTCCCTGCCACTGAGGATGCAGAAAGTAGTAGATAACTCCTACAGAAGGTAGGAGTTCTGACTGCTATGAGTTAATCTGATCAGGTGTCTGCCACTAAGTCTGATACAAACATGGTAAGCCTTCAAGAGAGGGGCGCCCCAGGGTTTCTACAGAGGAGCACACCAGCCTAGGTTGGAAACAAATCAAGATAGACCCAGTCTAAAAAAAATCAAAACAACAAAACCAAGTACCTTAAGTACCAACTCTTAGAAGGAGTTATATTAACATGCATGTCAAGTTATTTCTGACTTTTCATAATCTAGCCTTGGATTAATGCTCAGTCTTTGGCTTTGCAGTTCATACAACTAGTAGCTCCTTAATGTTCATTCACCAAAACACTGAGATTGGCTTTCTCTGCTATAAAGTCATCCTCTCTAACTTGATGTGGACTATCATTTGAACCTTTGTTATGTTATTCAATTACTCCTTTGCTCATGGCTTAGCTCACTTCTTACGTCAAGCAAATGAAATGTTTTCCATTTTCAAGACCCTCACATTTTCTACCATTTCTCTCTTCCTCCTCCCCCACTCCCAGCAAATAACATCACTTCTTAACTTACTAGAGTAGGGATTGTTTCTTTTTCTTTTTTTTTTATTCCCATTGCCTAGGATGATACCTGGCAAATAATAGGCATTTAATAAATGCTCATTGATTGATTTCTGTCTCTAAATATTTATACTTTCCTCCTCTTTTAGAGAATATCTAGACCTCTTCCTTTTCAAGTCTAACCCATACGCCACATCTTTTCCTTAATTCTGCCTACTTTTTCCTCTTCCAGATTTCCTAATTAAGACTTTTCATATTTGGTCCACAACCAACTTTGTCTTCTTTAATTATCCAATAAAAACCCTCTTGTTAAGGAAACATGTTCTACTTGTTGTTCCCCAAATGTAGTGAGTTTTTTTTTATTTTTGTTTTTTCCTTTTACCTCTTTGTTCATAGCTTTCCCAGCCACCTGGAATGCAATCTCCCTTTCTATCCAACTGTTTGAATCAGGTCCATACGTCAAAGACCTGATCAAATCTCTTCTCTATTAACATTTATCTGACTGTCCCAGTCAGATTTTCCTCTTCTGAATTCCTATAAGAACTTGTTGTCATTTATACCTTAAACTATAGTCCATACTTCTTTCCTTCCTCTTATGTAGTTACCTTTCCATCTTGGAGAAATCTCAGCCCTGAGGACCCATTCTTCTGATTTTAAACTCCCTTGCCTATGGGTGAGGAGACTGGAACTGGTGTGAAAAGAGACCAGGATTCAAGTCCTGATATTTACTAGATGTAATCATGACAAAGTCATTTAACTTTTCTGAACCTTAGTTTCCCCATCTGTCAGATGATGGTACTTGTAGTACATACTCCACAAGATTATTATAGAAATTAAATAAGACATTGTATAAAAACACTTTATAAATTTCCAAGTATTATACGTTACTATTATTATTGTGAGAAGCAGTGTGGAACAATGGATAGAGAGCTAGCCTTGGAGTCATAAAGGTTTGGGTTCAAGTCCTCCTTCTGTGATGCTGGACAGGACACTTAACCTCTTGGCGCCCCAGGCAACTCTCTAAGACTATACTATAGAAGAGGAGCCAATCTTCAGTGGTACAGGTTCCTCATCAGAAAGTTCTTATAACTGTGAAATTACTGGTGCAGTAAAAGAAAAAAGAAGTGCTTGGTACATGTTTATTCATTGATTTTTTGATTGATTAGTATTTGTAAAACACATTTAGGCTTTCAGAGCCTTATATTGATTACTTTAAGAGCCAGAGTAAGGTCACACAGTCTATTTCAGTTGTCTTAAAGAAGCTGAATAACCCTAAGTTGTTTGTCTATGTTTAAGCAGGGCAGATGTGGCCTTGCTTATGTGCATATAGGTATATACATTATATATGTGTGTGTATATATATGCATATATACATACACATGTATATATATACACACAATATGTAAATATATAATTTATATATACATATAGGTATATACACATATATATATATACCTACAGTCTATTGCATATATTGTTATATATTAAAACTGTTTATTGATTGCTAACAAAATGGGTTTATAAACAAAAGACAGTGGGCACTATTCTTACTTCTCAAATTAGCATAGAAAAATCAAACTCACAGACCTAAAATGGTTAGACATAGTCAAGGTCAAGTACTGGACTGAAATATACTTGAAGGTACATGAAGATGAACAATTGAAAGGTTGCTTCTTTGGAATAGTCCACTTCTGAGTCAAACTATGAGTAATAGTTTTTAGGAAGACTCTATAAAAGGCAAACACCGCGTGTAAAAAACTTGACTAACAAGCAGAAATGCCAGAAATGGGTTCATTCTATATATGATGATGCACATTGATTTAGTCGAATTGCTTCAGCACAGACACAGTTTACAAGAATTAGGAAACAGAGTTGTAAGTAAGGGAACATTTATCTTTCCTTTTTCTCTTCTCATGTTGCACCTGCTGTGCCGTCCAAGTTGGCCTAGATCCCCTATCATCTACAGAAAAGGACAATGATTCTTTTTTTAAAAATAGTATTTTATTTTTCCCCAATTACATGTCAAGATAATTTTTAACATTCGTTTTTACAAGATTTTGAGTTCCAAATTTTTCTTCATCCCTCCCTCTCCTCCCATCTTCCTAAAATGGTAGGCAATTTGATATAGGTTCTACATGTGCTATCATGTAAAACATATTTCCATATTAGTCACATTTGTGAAAGAAGTAACAGATTGAAAGAAAAAAACATGAAGAAGAATAGAGCAAGTGAAAAAAATGCTTCACTCTGCATTCAGAGTCCATCAATTCTTTATCTAGATGTGGATAGCATTTTCCTTCATGAGTCCTTTGTACTTGTCTTGGATCCACAATGATTCCTGTATGACTCAACCAAAGTATTCTAGATTTAATGAGAGGAAATTTATTTATAGTATTTTTTTTACTAGCCCTGTGATTTCATCAGCATAATGAGCTCCCTGTGAGGACTTCCTTTACCAATGCAGATGGGCATCTTCTCTGCAATTTGTAATTTTAGAGTTGTTTGAGAGCACAAAGAAATTAAGTGATTTATTCAGGGACACAGAACCATTATGTGTCAGAGGTGGGATTTGGAACCAGGTTTTCTTGTCTCTGAGAAGACCTTTCTGTCCACTATGCCATATTGCCTCTCATAGTATAGTCCGGGGTGGGGGGGACCTGTAGCCTTAAGGCCACATGTGGACCTCTAGGTCCTCAAGTGTAGCCCTTTGACTGAATCCAAACTTCACAGAACAAATCCCCTTACTAAAAGAATTTGTTCCGTAAAACTTGGACTCAGTCAAAAGGCCACATTCAAGGACCTGCAAGTCCACATGTGGCCTTGAAGTCACAGGTTCCCCACCCCTGGAATAATCTAAAGGTTATGTCATACTCTAATCTGAGACTAGCCCATGACAATTGTAGGAGATACAATCAAGCACAATAGGAAAAAAATGTCAAGTGTTGGTGGTCACAAAACCTCCCTGGCACTTATTCTGATTTTCTCATTATAGAAACTCTTACCCTCTCAAAATGATCCTGACTGAGCCTCATCAGTTCTCCATCCCTCAGTTTAGCCATCTATGAAACTATAAATGAATGAAAACCTGAAATACATGATTTCTGACATAATGGGGAAGACACTCATCCAGGAAAGATATTTTCTGGAAATCTCACACATGGAACCTATGTTATTTTCAGTTATGTACATGGCAGATTTGTCATAATAAAGAGAAAGTCCCTATATTTGCTAAAATATTCATAGCAGCACTTTTTGCGATAGAAAAGAATTAGGAACAAAGAGGATGCCCATCCTTCCGGGGAATAGCTAAACAAGTTGTGGTACATGAATGCAATGGAATGTTACTGTGCTGTAAGAAATGATGGGTTATGATGAATACAGAGTGGCATGGAAAAGATCTGTTTGAATTGATGCAGGGTAAAGTAAACAGAGCCAAGAAAACAATATACACAATGACTATAACAAAGCTGAGGGAAAGAACAACTATGAAAAAATAAAAAGTGAGCATTGTGGAATTATAAAGAACAAGTATGGCTGGAAGGAAAAGAGAAGACATTCCCATCCCATCTTTTTGCAGAGACGAGAAATCTACAAATGTCGCACAGTGCACTTATTTTCAGACTTTTTTCATGTATTCATTAGTTATGCTGAGTTTTCCTCTTTTTTACTTTCTTTTTTTAATCTTTAAAAATGATATTTGTTATATAGGATGGCTCTCTGGGAAGAGGAGGGAGGAAGAGAGGATTAATGGGCAAAACTATAGAAGGATGGAAGGAATGAAAAAAAGGGAGGAAAGAAGGAAGGAAACATTTGTTAGAAGGCTACTATGTGCCAGGCACTAAGCTAAGTACTAAGTATAGAACTATAAGCAAAAAGACAATTTATGTCCTTACGGAGCTTTTATTTTCTTGGGGCCAAGAACCTATAAAAGGAAGCTGAAAGACAAGGGTGGAGTTAGGAAAATGAGGGCACCTGGTGTATGTACATGGTTTTGAAATGCAAGGTCACTAGGTCAGTATAGAAAGCTGCCTTGCTAAGGGCCAGTGGTACTTTCCATCTGCCCTGAATCTGAACTAAAGATGTGTTGTCACCCCTAGAATGCAAACTCCTTGACAGCAGAACTGCCTTGATTGCCATTTGTATCACCGGTGCTATTTCTGTCACCATATTAAACACTTAATAAATGCTTTTTTCCCATTCGTTCCAAGGGGAGAGAACATGTCATTTCTAAACTTTGTATCTCACCCAGCTCTCTGCTCAGTGTCCTGCACACAGTAAGCTCTTAATAACACCTTATTGAATGGCTGAATGGATGGATGGATGCATGATAGCTCTGACAGTTGAAAACCTTCAGGTCAGGAATATTCCCTGACAGAATACAAATTATGTTCTGTTTCATGTGTTTTTTGATAAATTGCTTATAAAAAGAAGCAGTGTGCTAGAGAAGGCAAAGGGAATGGGCCTGGTCTCAGGACGACGCTGGGGTTCAGATGCCACTTCAGGCACCAAATTCATTTCCTTTTTGCGGGGACCTGGGGGAAGGAGGGAGAGAAAGTGTTACTAGACTGGTCAGTTAAGGAAATGCTGTAGATAGTATTGAGAAGACCCAAGATATACTGGACTACATTTTGAACCTAGAAACAGGAAGTTCTGGATTCTTTGCTAGTGCTTCCTAGCTGTGTGCCTATGAGCAAGTCACTTAACCACCTCTGATCCTGCTTCCTCATATGTAAAATTGGATTAAATGAGTTTTGTAGGACTTACATCCCAGAGTTGTTGCGAGAGTCAAATGAAACTGCATGGGAAACTCTTCAAAAACTTTAAAATTCTCATGGAATAGCATGTCTTTCCAGTCTTCTTACACCTTAGTTCCCAACACATACTCTTCTATACCGGCCAGCTGGTTGTTCTACAAATAAGACCACCTTTTCCCTCTGGGCATTCTCTCTCAATGTCCCTCATTCCTTGAATGCTGTCCCTCTACTCCAACTACTGACCTCCCTGGCTTCCTTTAAGTTCCCAGTTGAAATCTCACCTTCTGTAGGAAGACTTCCCCACCCCCTCTTAATTCCAGTCCCTTCCCTTGTTAACCACTTCCCATTTACCTTGTCTGTAGCTTGCTTTGTGTATATATATATATATATATTTTGTATGTTGTCTTTTCCATTAAATTGTAAGCTCCTGGAGGGCACAGATCATCTTTTGCCTCTCCCAGAACTTATTATAGTGCCTGGCATACCATAGGAGCTTAATAAATGTTGATTGATCGATTGAGTGAATATAGGAAGTATTGTAGAGAATTATTGAGGTTTTCAGAAACAAGGCATTTTTCTTAATGCCCTAATTAAAATGAATTTTTTTAAATTTAAAAGACCACTTCCTTCATTTCCATTTTAGTACTCAGGCACCAGACATTTTATGTACTGGTTTTACTCTGTGATAGCAGGTATTCAACTCTGGGTACTATGATGAATTGCCAACTTTTAAGATAGAGCTGTGGAGATGGATTGCTACTTGAATTAGACCATTGGTTTAATCATCTAAGACCAAGGCTGTATAACCTTAGGTTTTTATTGAAACAATAGACAATATATTTTGATTTGCCATTTTAGTGAGAGCTCTGCAGTAGCTCGGCTTCGTTTACTAAAGCACTTATATCAATTTCTACGCTTGTAGGCTGGCCGCATAAGTTGCACTGTGGGCCTTATACAGCCTGCGGGCCGCATTTTGCAGCCCTGATCTAAGACCTTATTGTACTATTCACTTATCCAGTTTAATATGTTTTCTGAGGCCTCCCTCCATCTGAGGACTTGCGTTTCTTGCCCAATAAACATAAAAGTAAATTACAGAAATACCCTCCTTTTGCTCTTTTGATTTTTCCCCCCACTGAGCTATAAAATAGAACAAAGGAATGAGTATTCTGCATGACTGTGTCTTGACTAATGGGAAGCTGGCACACTCTGCTTATTAAACAACCCTCTAGTGGACTGGAAAATAAAAACAAGTTTAAATGCTGTGCAATGAAACTGAGAGAATAGAGTGAGCACAGCAACATCAGGTCAATATTTCCCAAGACCTCTAGGGCTTGTTAACAAGGGCTCAGGTGCTAATCACACAATTAAGTGTTGCTGAAATGACTCAGGAGCCATAGTGAAATCTATATTTGACTGCTTAACATCTGCTGTTCATTAGCTCACTGATCCTATCCATTCTGGTAACTTGTGCTCTTTGCATTCCACAGCAATTGTCTAATGAGCAGTAAAGACACACTTTAAATGTAGATTTCCAAAAAAAAAAAAAATTGCAGAGCCATATGTTACTTTTTTTAACCTAATCTTTCTCTATATAACCTAATAAAGAGTTTTCTCTTCCTTCCTCTGCCCTCAAAATGAAATTTGTTATCAGGAGAGAAAGGAAGCGTATTCATTAATCAAAATGTTTTCTTGGTTAACAGTCTCCTTAAAATGGAAAGAATAGGTAAATTTGGGTGTAGCTTAGTTGTTCAATGTCCTATTATTTGCCTTGATTCTGATACCAGACATTTACATGTCTGAAGTCTGAGTAACCTTTATTGCTTTTGGTATAGAACGTGGAGGATACAACACCGAGGATGCAGGGCTATAAATGGTGTTAAGCATACACCTTCCTGTTAGAAACTTAGGAAGATTTCTTGTACCGTTTGTATTGTTTATGTAGTCTGATTTTCTAGAAACTAAACTTTTGTTTTATTTTCCTAGAGTCCTTTGTATTGTTCTGGGATTTCATCTGAGATGAAAAACTCCAGAATAAAGATTTTCTCTTAATATTTATATCAGTATTTCTATTTGAATTTTTTTTAAAGATGAACTACATAAAGTTGCCATTATTCCTGTTATTCTGAATTTCTCTCTTCCTCACCTATCCTCAGCTGCTCACAATTTTGCCAGCCTAGGAAACCTAATTTGTCTGTCTGTCTGTCTCTTTATTTCACTCTCTCTGTCTGTCTATCTAACTATCTGTCATTTGGTCTGAGACTAACAACTCCAGGGCAGCTGTGGCACAGCGGATAGAGTGCTGGGCCTAGAGTCAGGAGGAACTGAGTTCAAATTTAGGCTCAGACACTTGTTAGCTGTTTGATGTTGGGCAAGTCATTTAACCTCTGTTTGTCTCAGTTTCCTCTGCAGTAAAATGGGGGTGGGGGAAGAACAGTATCTCCTTTATGACATCATTATGAAGATTGAATGAGATAATGTTTGTAAAAAGTGCTTAGCACAATACCTGGCACATAGTAAGTACTACATAATAAATATTAGTATTATTATCATTAATAATAATAAAGCTAGAAGTTGGAAATGAAATGCCTCTCTGCTCCTGGAAACTGAGCCAAATAGATGCTGATTGCTTCTCAACTTGTTCCTTACGCAGTACAAAGCCTAGGTCTTGTAACTTCTCTTTACCCTTCAATGCCATCCCAGATGCCAGGCTCTTTCCTTAGTCCACACTAGATTTATGACATAAAAATGCACAATGAGCAACAAAGCTGCCAACTAGCACCTGTTCCCACATCCTACATGAGGTTACAGTGCCCTGGTATGGGTCCTTTGCCTTGGTACTCAGTCTAGGTCTTTTTTTAGTCTCTGGCTGCTAGAATGCTCCACAGTGTGCTCCTTGCCAGAGTGTCCACAGATCTTTCTGTCTCTCCATGTTGACTTGAGTTAGGAAAGTGACTCCTTATGACTTTTTCTTGAATTTCTCAATCAGAATTTGATCTGGTAGATTTTCTGTAGCTGTCTGGAGGAGCTTGGATTTGGGCAGGGGCAGGAAGGAGCCCTTGGTGTTTCTTCCTACTACTCTATCAGCTTGGCTCTACCTCTCATGAGATGATTTTAAGGTACCTTCTAAATCTATATCTATAACCCTATGGCCATTCATAAATCTGACAAATTTGTGATCTATTCCTTCATCTAAGTCACTGATTAAAATGGTGAACAGCCCAGGGTTGAGCATAGCTCCCTGGAGGTGCTCCACTATGACTTCTCTCCAGGTTGAACTCAGTCCACTGATCACCACTCATTGATTCAAATAAAATCAAAACTCATGTAACCATATTTTAAGTCATACCATGTCTTTCCATCTTGCCCACAAGAATATCATGACAGTGTTGGTCAAATGTTTTTGCTGAAATCCAGGCATATGATAAAAGAAATTGGATCAGTCTGACTTAACTGATTATTTCTTTCCTTTCTGAGTACTCAAATTCTAAAAATTTCCCAGGAACCAAGGTTAATCACATAAAGTATAAGTTATAAAAACAGAGTTATTAATTGAATGAAGATATCTTTTCCTGCTTGGAAAGTATTACAATATTTGCCCATCTCTAGTCCTACAGCACTTCTCTCATTATCCATGCTGCATCAAAAATGACCAGTTTATTAAAGATTATTGAGAGGATTTCTTTTTTTGGTTCATTTAAACTATTCTGTGTTTTTCTGTATTTTTTCCATCCTATTATTTTCCTTTTAGTTAATTTATGTATATTTTTGCTTATTTTTTAACCAGGGGGAGCTAGGCAAAGTCACGGCTTTTTATTTGACTATCTTAGAGTTAGAAGTCTCATCTTGTGTTGAATGATCTTCATTTGCGACTCGCTCATTCTAAGACATATTTACTTATGAAGGAAGGAGCATAGCATTGGAGGATGACCTGGGAAGGGCAGACAACTGATCTAGGAAATTAATTAGAATGATATTGTAGTATTCCAAATGAGAAGTGATATGAGACAGTGATAACAATATGATAAAATAGGGCAGTTAACATGGAAATGGAGGAAAATGGGATGAATGTGAGAGATGTAGACAGAAAATTGGCAAGATTTAGCAATTGATTTAATATGTGGCATGAGAAAGAGTGACGAAGTAAGGATGACTCTAGGTGATTAGAAAGATGCTGCTCTTATTAGAAATAGAGAAGTTCAGAAGGGGGCAGACTAGGGTGGAAAGATGATGAGTGCTATTTTTGACATGTACAATTTGAGATGATTATGGTACTTCTATTTCAAAATATCCAATATAAAGTTGGTGATGACTATCTTTTCTTCATGCCAGTCGTGAGGATTTATTTGTAAAATCACTCTGGCAGAAGGGATAAGGAGACGAAGGAGAGGAATGAAAATATCTCTTGGATTGAATATGTAAGGAGAGTGACAGCAAAATAGTGAGGATACCAGGTTGCAAGACTTGGTGACACAGGAGATGGTGGCACTTTCTTTGTAATAGGGAAGTTCAGAAGATGGGAGGGTTTTGAAGGAAAGATAATGTTTTTGTTTTGAACGTATTGAATTTGAGATACCTCCTGGACATCCAGTTTCAGACATCCAAAAAGAAGTGGCTGATGTGAAACTTGAAGCTCAGGAAAATGATGTGCTAGATTTACAGACCTGAGAATCATATGCATACAGATGATAATCGAACCCAGGAGAAATGATGAGATCACCAAGTGCAATAGTATAGAGAAAAAAGAGAAGAGGGTCTAAGGCAGAATCTTGAAGAACACTCACACTTAGTAGGTATAACACGGACGAAGAATCACCCAAGGAGCCTGAGCAGGTACAGTCAGACAGGTGGGGAGATATCCAGGAGGAAACAATGTCAGGGAAACCCAAAGAAGAGGGTATATCCAGGAGTAGGGGATGAGCAACAGTGTCAAATGCTGCAGCCAGGTCAAGAAGAATGAGGAATGAGAAAAGGCCATCTCCATCACTTTACAGTTTACAAAGTGCTTACACCTAGTCCAATTTTTAGCTAGTATATGAGTTTCATTATCACGCACAATATGTCATCATGCCACACAGTTCCAATAAAAAAGTTCAAACAGCCTGACATTTAAGATCTTTTACAATATGCCCCCATAGGAAAAAAAAAAAACTCGAGAGTGATATCATCCTATAAGAACAGTGTCAAGAAGGCTAAATCCCAGAATTAATTGAGTTTTTAGAAAACATCAAGGACAAATTTTTAGCTGCATTAACTTTTTAAAAAGTAACAATATTCTTCTGGTAAAGCTGTTGGGCTACAAGTCATATAACACCACATATTCAGAAAAATTAAAGTTGGATGTAAATCAAAGGTTGACCATCATGTGGTGTGAGCATGAGTAAGCTGCAATATATTACTAACCAGGAATTATACAGGACCAACAGCATGAAGGACACAATCAGAGAGAGGCATGTCCAGAAAAAAGGCAGATTGGTCATGCTTCTCTTGCCATGCCACAGCAAGAGCAAGAGATGACTAATGGAAATTCTGCGTGCTTTGGCATCCACTCAATATCAACTAGAGGAAATCCCTAGAATGTTGGGTAGATCCCATGTAGCAGATTTATCAAAGAACATGAACATGAGTTATCCAGGATGGGAGAGCATAGATGAGTCATAGCCTAGGTTGTTGGATTCACAATGAGGTCACAGATCCATTGAAGTATCCAAGTTGCTCTAGTGCCTAACAAAATGCCTTGTGTATGGTTAATGCTCAATAAATGTTTGCTTATTGAAATATTGAATATTTAATACTTGAATTATTGGATATTTAATCTAAAATTGTTGTGTTAAATAATTTAATTATTTTTACCCATGTTAGTTCAGCGTACTCGAAGGAAAAAAATCACTAGGCTTGGATACCTGAGAGACCTGGGTACATATTGCACCTCTGACACTTAAAACCTGAGTGACAATGGACATGTCCCTTAATATTTTGGACCCTCATTTTTCTCTTCTTTGAATTGGGGATGATGATTCCCTAATACTTACCTCTCAGGATTGTGTGAGGATCAGACGAGATGTGTGCAAAGCACTTTTTAAAGCTCTGTCTAAATGTCAACTACTATTATTATAGTTGGCGAAGGTTGTAAAACATCTGAGCCATTTAAGAAATCAAATTACAGAGTCTGGAACCATTCCCACTGGAGTGGGGGCTAATTGGAAATAGCTGAGAGAAAATGATGTCAAATTTTCTTTACAGAGGGCAGAGGTGAGCTGGGAGGTGGAGGGTACATTTTCATCAAGTCGTGATGGAAAGGACAGTGGTTTTATGCTGTTTCAGGAAGAAGCATTGCCCTAGGAAGGAGAAAAAGAAAGAACTCCCCCAAAACAGTGATTGCTTCAAAATGAATACTATTCCAGAAAGAAATAACATGGATGAACAGAAGCTGACCACTTTGAAGACCAATTTAGTTCAATTCAGGACCAATTCAGATATTTTTTGAATATCTACTTATGTGAGGGGCAGTCTGGGATAAAGGATAAAAAGCTGGCATCACACCAAGAACACCTACATATGAATACTAACTCTTATAAATACTCACTCAATGGTCCTTAGGCAAGTTAGTTAACTTCTCAGGATCCTAGGCAGTTCTCTAAAACTTTAAGTAGCAGAAAAAGCAACCATATATATTGGTGGAGGGAGTTAGTCTACCTAGGAATTCCCTCTGCCAATGGTCAAGTCCCTCTAACTCTCTTTTAATGTTCAAAACATTATAGAGGGCATAAAAATGAATGAGATTTGTTCTCTTCCCTTGAGGAGCTTTGAGAGGTAACATGACTTTGGGAGGTAGTTTATAAAAGGTACATAAAGTCTCAGCCCATTGCAGCTGTTTTAGGATTTTTATTTGGAGATTTCTAGAGAAGGAATACAGAGTGATGCTAAAAGCTTTAGTCTTTTATCATAGAAACGTCTTATTTCTTATAAGGCAAAGCTTTCACCTTAAGAGGCATCTGTGTGAGGGACAAGAAGTAAAGAGGAAAAGGTGAGAAGACATGTCAGAATTAGTCACCTGAGAGACAAGAATAAAAATGGATCTCCAGAAAGACAATCTATGTCTGCAGCTTTGCCCTTGGGGGAAAGGGAAGATTGGGGGGGAATTCTGGGTCTTAGGTCAGGTGATCTTGATGTCACAGTGGAAGGATGAAATAGATCAGTGATCATGAAAGAGGTGCCTTTTGGACCCAAAGTCCTGGTTATGCCAGGCTTTAACCACTCCTTTCCAGTTAGATGTAGTTATACCTAGGTCAGTCCCACCCAACTGGTAAATAAAGGACAGGTGTTTTAGAGGGAGGGTTGGGGCTTAATCAGACATATCTAATTGGTTTCCCACCTCTGATGTCACAGGTAGGTGGATGACAATTAACTAGGAAGCTAATAGTTTTCAGTAAGAACGATTTCACCAACCAATAAACATTTTTTAAGCACCTACTATGTGTTTGGCACTGTGCTAAGTGCTGGGGATACAAATGGAGGTAAAAGACAATCCCTGTCCTCAAGGAGTTTACAATCTAACGAAGATTTCAGGATGAGCATTCCAGAGATAGGATAGAGCAAGGAGAAGCAAGGGCCTTTCTAGAACTGAGACCAATTTTGCAAGAATTGCTATACCCTGAAAACCAGAGGATTTTTATTTTTGGTGAGGACCCTAAATGCTGGATTCCGAAGAACTGAGTTCAAATCCTACATGTTGTATGACCATTGGTAAGTTGTTTAATCTCTCTCTAAGACTCGTGTCTTCACCTGGGTTAGTAATATTTGCACATCAACCTTCATAGGGGTAATTGTGAGGAAAGAACTTTTTAGAGAGGCAAAGAGAACAGGGAGAGGCATTCTAGGAAAACAGAACAACAGAGAAGACAGGGAAACTGGGATGAGCATGACATATTCATTCGATAGTAAAACCAGCCTGTCCGGAGAGTAGGACATGAACTTAAAGTAGTTAATTTAGTACATGTTGGTAGTGCTCTCAGTTATTTTCCCTAAAGCGATCTGCTAGCATTAGATGTTCATTCCTGGCACAGTTTCTCGATTAGGTGATATGCTTTTCACAGCAGTGAAGTGCTGTGTAAGGATGTGAGGAACTTGTGAGAAACTCCGGCCCAGATTTTGGTGGGAGTTAAAGTGCAGGCATCAAATAACCTTGAAATCTGACCCACTCTCCTGATGCTGTGCAGAAGAGCTTACATTTTTGAATCCAATCCCTCCACCGTAGCCAGTTTGGCAGTTGCAGAGTGTATTCTATGCTCAAGACTGTTCTCTTAAGTACTGTTAGAACACTTTTTCAAGTTTCTTTCTTGGCATTGGGGGAGGGGGGAAGCTTCCAAGTAGTCAATGTTCACTTGTATCGTTGGAATCTTCTTTGCTTTTAGAAACAAAGTTTGAAGACTCCAGGCATCAGAAACATTATGAAATGGAAGAAGCTGAGAAGAAAGATAAGGACAGAAATTTATGAGCATGCCTTTATTGTGCTACAACCGCAAAGGGAAAAAGGCAACTTGGCTGTATTGAAAATAAAGTGAAGAGCGGCAGATGCCAGCACAAAGCTTCCAATCTGCCCCGTCTCCCTTGTTTCCATTGACGCCATTACCATCTCTCTCATCATCCAGATTTTCAGCTTTGGAGTCATCTCTGGCTCTTCCCTCTCCCTCAATCTCCATATCCAACCAGTCACCAGGTCTTGTTGCTCTTACTTCCATCACATCTCTCACATTTCCTTCTCTCCACTCACGTAGCCTTTATCCTAGTTCAGGTCCTTTCAATTGGACCATTCTAATGACTTCTCAACTGGTGTCACTAACTCTAATTTCTTCTTTTTCCTACCCATCTTCCACATAGCCACCCAATTGGATCTTTCTAAAACACAGAACTCATTATGGCATTCCCCCAAAAAATCTTCAATGGCTTATGATATATTCCTCGCAAAATGGAATAAAAAACTCCTTCTGTAAGGACCTTCACATAAGAGCCTTCACAATTTGGCTCCCACTTACCTTTCCAGTCTTATTTCTTATTACTGACCTTCACAATTTCCTGTTCTCACCAAACCATACTGTTCACTTTTCTAGTATATTCCATCTTCCCCCTCTGCCCGAGTGGTCCTCTGGGTTTGGAATGCACTCTTTCTTCATCTCTTTCCCATAGAATCCCTTGCCTCCTGAGTATGCTAGCTCCTACATAATGTCTTTCTTGAAGAGCCTTCCCCTCCCTGACAAATGTTATCATTCCCTCCCTTTTGAAATTATGTTATATTGATAGCTTTGTGTTTGCTTACATGGATAAAATGCATCCTTCCAGTAGGATATAAGAGAACAATAGCTGTTTTCTTTTCTGTCTTTCTGTCCCTAGTGCCTACCACATTTTAAAAATAGGACCCATTAGCAAAGAATTGGAAATTGAGGGAATGCCCATCCATTGGGGAATGACTGAACAATTTGTGGTATATAATTGTAATGGAATGCTATTGTGTTGTAAGAAATGATGAGCAGGTGGATTTCAGAAAAACCTGGAAATACTTACATGGACTGATGCTGAGTGAAGCGAGCAGAACCAGGAGAACATTGTACACAGTCATAGTAACACTATGCGATGATCAACTTTGATTGACTTCAAAGACAATTCCAAAAGACTCATGATGGAGAATGCTATCCACATCCAGAGTAAGAACTAGGGAGTCTGAATGCAGATCAAATCATGTTATTTTCACTGTGTGTGTGTGTCTTTCCCCTTTTGTTCTGTTTCTTCTTTCACAACATAACTAATATGGAAATATGTTCCATGATTGCACATGTATTGTTCACCATTTTGGAGGGGGAAGAAGGGAGGGAGGGAGAAAAATTTGGAACTCAGAATCTTAGAAAAATGAATGTTGAAAACTATCTTTATGTGTGATTGGAAAAAATAAAATACTATTTACAAAACAAAACAGGACTCTTGATTTTATTGGTGTAGGGAATTCTCATGTGGAACACCTTCTCTGCAACTTATAGTCTTAGAGTGTTACTGGAGACATTGGGATTTTCTATATGACCACAGCATCCTTCACATATCTATGGTAGTTAAGTCGCATAGTCTATGTTTCTTCAACACTAAAGGAGAGATTTAAAAATCACCCAATGAATCTAATCTGTATAGAAAACTAGTCTGTACAAATCAATTGCTTCATTTCTCAAAGTAGATAATTGGTAACCCTTACCTGTGCTTCATTAGCTATGTAAAACCAACTGACCTCAAGGAAAAGGTGTTAAAGTGATGTATTTGGCATCACATTTCTCTCAATACTTAAATTCTCCTGTGATTTCATCAGTGTAGGTACTATTTCCATTAGTTCAGATTGCAATCTGCCCTTGTCTTCTCATCCTGTGTGATGCTTGTGTAGGTCTTTCTATAAATATTCAACATAATGCTTCCAAAATGTTAGAGGCCTACCTCTGGTTCTTCTAATATTCTATGGATGATAGTATAAGATTTGTACTGTACATTTCTTGTTATCTTATTCATTCCAAATATCTTAAAGTAAGTACCTCTATATATGATTCTAGCAACAAATTTGAGAGGGAGGGATTTCCCTATTCCAAATTTAATTTTGGTACTGGAGTCACACATAGAGGTACTTTCTCTTAAATGAATCCAGTCTAGCAATAGGAAATTATTGGGCTAATGCAGTATCAAAGAATAATACCACCATTTGCCACTAATCCTGAGGTAATCTGTCAGAACCAATAGTTAAATATCCTGGATCCAATATCATAAATGATACTTGTAGCTTTTCCCCTTAATTTTCTGCCAAATGGAAGCATCCCATCTCAAGGACTACCTCATGAAAATGAAATATTTTCCTTCATTAGTAGACCTAAATTTGCTAACCCTGCCCATTAAACTGCCAGGGAAATAGGTTCCAGATACTACGTATGGTGGAAGCTTCTTGAAGGCAGAGACTGTTTTGGTTTTGCCTATACTGTCAGGTCTGGAGCAGTTTGTGGAACATGATCACTTGGTCCTTAAAAAATCAGATGAGTAGGAGTGAGCCTCTACTTCTCCTTTTGAAATAACTACCCTTTTTTCCAATTGTTGTATGAGACTTAGGCATAGCCGCACCTAACCGGGAATGTGTGACAAGAACCTGGCATAAGCTGGACCAATAGATCTAATCAGTTTGGACTAATACAAGAGGAAGCCTGCTGTAGTGAAAAGAGAGTTTGTACTGACGAATAGAATTTGAATTACTGCTCTACCCTTTTCTAATTGTGCATCTAGTAAGTTATTCTCCTTTTCTGAATCTGTTGTCCCTATCCATAAAATGCAGGCTTTGGACTAGACAGTCTCCAAAGTCTCTTCCAGCTGGGAATTCTATGAGCTCTGCTCAGTTGATGAAGAATATATTTTTTCATTTTGTCTCAATAGTCTGGTGGTTCCACTTAAATCAACCCCCTTCCTAAATACCTTCTTTACTCCTCTTTTCCTGGGCTAAACTGACTACACTTAAACAAAAAGCACAAATGAAATTTTTCAAATGATCCTTAAGAAGACTTGAATAAAAGTTACATTTTGAATTAGCCCATAGTTGCGCTCACAGCCCTTGTTACTTACAAAAAGCACAACTGCACATTGTTCCTGAAAGATGATCATGAATAGAAGAGTCTTGGAATCACTTGACATTACCCGTTGAACTTTGGGGATAGAATTACACTGACAGCTTTTGTCTCCTGAGAAAACAAAGCACTATTCCCCCTGACTCAAAATGTTGAAACCTAGAAATGTGGAAAGATGCAAAACAAAGTGTTCTTACTCTTCCTCCTTACATTCATCATTTGTTCTTGAGGCTCATCTTCCTCCCTCCCTTTTCCAGAAAGAAGAGGCCTATAATGCCATAAAATGAGGATTTCTAGGCCTGTGCTACGTACTTTTCACCATTGTTCAGTGACAACAGTGACTTCCTATTGCCTCCAGGATAAAATAGAAACTAATTTCTTTAGCTTTTAAAGCCCTTCACAGCCTAACCCTGTACTAACTTTCCAGCCTCATTGTACACCACTCTCCCCCTTGTAATCTGTGATCTAGCTAAACTGACCTCTTTGTTTCTCTTACCTGTCACTCCATCTCCTCTCTGCATGCCGTTGGACTAGCCAGGAGTTGTTTGCCTGGTGTAGGTCTGAGGCAAAATGTAAATGGCCTAATTAACTATCTGGTGAACTACTTTAATTCCTGCTGAGGTTTAAATATCAGCAACCTAGCAAGTCATAAAAGTTGTTCCTGAATCCTATTTTTAGTAATCCTATTGATGTTCAGGATACATCTTTTATGATTACCATTTCTTTTGTGTGTAAAAATAAATTACCTGTTTTATACCTTATTTAATTGTACACAGATTATATATATGGTATATACACTTTTTTTTCATCCCCCTTTTCTGGGGATATCCTGTATGTGAGACAGTACCTAAGCTATAAATAAATTTGAACCCGGGACCTGGTCGAGGGTGGTTTATTGAACCATGGAGTGTAAAAACAAAAAAGTGTGCCCACTGTCATTAGAACCAAGCTTCCTGGGGCTGAACCCAATCCGAACTGCATGCTGAGTTATAGGACCAGTATTGGGCATGATGAGCCCAGAAGTAGTTCTTTGTTCTTAGTCTCTCCAAAAGTGCTTTCCTCTGTCCTGCTCTTTCTATACTCTTTTCCTTGGTATCTCAGCCATTCCTGTGGTTTTAACTCCCAAATCTTTATCTCTAGGTATAATCTCTCTCCTCAATTCTAGATCCACAGTCCCAAAATAGCCATAGGACATCTTATAACAGTAAGGCAATAATAACAATGTAGATGATAATTGTCAAAATGTCTATATAGTTCTGTATCACAAAATATATGAGACTCTCCACATAGAAGGTAGAAGAAGCAAACCATTCACTCAGACACCAGAGAACCATATCCCACAAGCCATTTATCCAGTCTATCAGAGCAGTAAAACATTCCACACACAATATCACAACTGGGAACTTCACCATCCCAAAACCTCTCCCACCCCCTGCTGGGGTCTTCCCCAAAACAAACTCACAGTATAGCTAAATAAACCTGTTAACTTCTAACAATCACGAGGGTGGCTGTTAGCAGTCATTAGCCATTAGCCGCCATAACTCTTTCTCTCTCTCTCTCTCTGTCTCTCTCTCTCTCTCTCTCTTTCTCTCTCTCTCTCTCTCCCCCTCCCTCCCTCCGTTTCCTGTCAGGAAGTTCCTCCCACCACATGTGACTTAGGCTTCCTGTGATGTAAGCAGGTCACACGGCCTATTAATGGGTGGGAAAGATCTTCAAATCTAAATTGCTACTACACATTTTCACTTGGATGTCTTGCCACCACCTCCAACTCAACATATCCCAAACTTTATTCATTTTTCTCTCAAATCTGTTCCTCCTTTGAAATTCTCTATTTCAATTAACAGTGACAAGATCCTTCTCTTTTTTTCCACATTCAAGACTTTGACATCCTTTCTAAGACTTCCCTATTCCTCACTGGCAATTGAATGGCAAATCCCACTCACTCTGCTTCTGAAACAGACCTCCTGTCCATCCCCTCCGTCGCATGCCCATAAATTCCATTCCCATCTGAGCTACCTTAGTTCATATGCTCTTTACTTTTTATCTACACTTGACATAGACTCCTCTTGATTCCATTTGATACACATTCCAGTTTATCCTGTATACCTATGCCAGCATAATCATCCTAAAACATAGCTTTGATAATATAATTCTGCTCAAAATCCTTCAATAGTTCCCCATTTCCTAACAAATAAATCTTAAACTCCATACTTTGACATTCAAGAGCCCTGTTCCTCCAGGCTCTTCATTCAATGTATGAGCATGGCTCAAAGGATTATGCTCACCCTTTTCCCAGTATTCTTAGATTGATGACTAATTCTTAGAAACCTTCCCCTCAAACCAGAAAAGAAGTCTTTTAGAATCCATGCTCATAATAGGAAACATACTTTGCACATATAATAATAGATAACAGAAAATCCCTCTCTACAAGTGAGGGCAGAATCATTACATCATAGGGTATATAAAGATTTTCTCCTGAGCTGTTGTCAAAAAAACCCTGAGTATCTTAACCTGAAGGATTCTGGGACCTTAGGAGTAAATATGGGACAGTAGATAATCAAAGTATGATTTTTTTTTAAAAATTAAAGTCATCATAGAGAAGCAGCAGAATAGATGGAAGAATCTATATGGTGATGTACTTCCTACTTACTGTATTTTATCTTATAGGGAAGAAAGAGGCTGTATGGGGCTGAGACATTGAATAAACTAGAATACTACGAATTCAGAGAACGAGGACATCCTATGAGAGAAGGGAGCAGGATTCTAAGTCATCAAAGCCAAGGGGGGAGGAGTGAGATCCAAGGAGACAAATTTTAAACACAGTTCAATTTCTAGCACAGAGTAAGCAGGAATAGGCAGTTCTAGTCAGAGATTCAACTTGGGTGGGGGCAACTGGTGCTTTGCCTCAGGGCCTCCATTTTGAGGGGACTGAAAGTACACAGAGTCCTTCAAGTTTGTACCTAGTTAAGCAAAAAAATTAATTAAAACAGGAAGTTACCAGACAGTGGTCTGAGTCTAGTTCCTTCCCCTCCCTAACCTTCCTCTTCCCCTCAACCCCCCCAACCCCCATCCAAAACTCTCTCTGTCTTGCACTCTTAAAGTCAAACTTTATGGGAAGCAGAGAACAATTTTGACACAGATGCTTTGTTTAGAACTAATGCATTCATAGTTTCTGATTAGGAAATATATCATTCTACTGCTGGAAATCCTCCACTAATACCTCATTGCCTACAAGATGAATGTCCAATTTTTAAAAATCTGGCATTCAAGGTCATCTACTGTCAGGCCCCAAATAGCTTTAAATCCTATGATTTTATGATTCTCACTATGTTACCTCTCACTACTTTCCCACATGAGCCCTCCACTCCAGCCATTTCAGCCTACTTATAGTTCCTTCAATGTGTACCACATATTCCTATCCCTGCCTTGTTAATGCAGTTCCACATGCTTTCACAGGCATTCCATATGCTAAAGTTATAGAACAACAGAATCTCAGAGGTCAGAAGGAACTTGGAGGTTACACTGTCGAGTATTCTACTTAACGCATGAACCTCTTCCAGTATATCCCTAACAACTGGTCATCCAAATTCCACTTGAAGACTTCCAGTTACAGGAAACTCGTTACCCCATGGGGCAGCTCATTACAATTTTGGACAGCTCTAGTTGCTAAGAATTTCTTCCTTATGTGGAACTGAAATTTACCTTCCTGTCACTACACTCCAGAAAAGTCCCAGTTCTCCTCTCAAGAGCATAGCTATACTTCTTTTCATGAAACCTTCCTTGACCTATAATGATTTAAAAAAAACTCTAGCAGCATTTACTATCTACACTAGTCAACTTATGATTATAATACCTTTTTATGAGGATAGTTTTTTCACGTATTTATGTTGTCTCCTCAACTAAGCTGTAGGTATTTGAGGTCAGGGGAATGTCATAAATTTCATGATACTTTCAAGAGTACACAGTAGTTGCTCAATAGACATTTGTTGATAAATTCATTAGGCATTGATACAGCTGATGAAATGCATTTAAATGACTTCAAGTGTGACTTTCATTTGTGAAATGATAAGTGAACATTTTGGAATTTTTTTGAGGAAAAACAATTCATTTACTCAGAAAAAATGTTTATTTAATGTCTACTATGTGCCAATGGGCAGCTAGATGGCTCAGTGGATAGAGCACTGGGCCTGGAGTCAGGAAGAGCTGAGTTCAAATCTGGCCTGAGATACTATGTGACCCTAGGCAAGTCACTTAACATCTATTTGTCTTAATTCACTGGAGAAGGAAATGGCAAGCTACTCTAGTATCTTTGCTAAGAAAACCCCATGGACAGTATGGGTCATGGGATCACAAAGAGTCAGACACAACTGAACAATAATGTGCTTTCTTTGGGGTCACTTTGCATCTGAAAAATCATTTTTAAATCAAATTATCATTTTTATTTTATATTTATTAAGTTAAAAATATTTTGTCTTAAAGTACAAAGCACTCATGAGGGAAAATGCTATCATATCCAGTTAAAGAACTGATGGACTCTGAGTACAGATCAAAGCATGCTTTGTTCACTTACTATATTCTTTTTCATGGTTTTTTCCCTCTTGATCTGTTTCTTCTTTCACAACTGTGACTAATATGGAAATATGTTCTACATGATAGCACATGTATGATACCTTACATCAAATTGCCTACCATTTGCAGAAGAAGCGGGGGAGGGAGAAAAATTTGGAACTCAAAATCTTATAAAAATGAAATGCTAAAAAATGTCTTGACATGTAATTAGGAAAAAAATTAGATACTATTTAAAAAAATTAAAATGAGACTCTTTGGAATGGTCTAAATGGCCAGTAGGGTTGGTACAAGATTTTTTTTAAAAAATTGTCTTAAAACAAACTCTACTTTTCCCATTAAATCTAACTAACCACAATAGTGACACTGATAATGGTGCTTTTCCCTGCCTAGGTTTCCAGGCAGCGTCTCACTTCATGCTTACTGACATTTTGTCTGTTTCTCTGGCTACAGACTAACTTGTGATTCAACCTATTAGTGGCCAATTCTGTATCAAGGCCCAGTGGCTTTAATTAGAATTTCCAAAGGGCTGACAAGAATTGGAGTAATTAATGAAAGGAAAAGTCAAGCAAGAAAGAGAAGGGTTGGAAAAAATGGGGTGCTGCTTTGGGTGATGGGCCAATCATTTCTTCACCCATCTTAGTCCTTTAACATACTGTTCTCATCCTTGCAGCATTACATCAGCAGACTTTATGGTGATTTCTGAACCTGAGTGTTACTTGAATAGGTCTTCAGGATAAATGTGACAATCCGGAGACACTGTGACTATATGAAGCAGAAAATGGGAAGCCAATGCCAGATAGTGCCACCTAAGAAGCCAGAATCTACTTTCCCATTTTAAACAAAAAATTTAACAAAATTTCCCACAATCAAGAATGTAGCTCTTCCGGTTAAGACATTGAGGATTTGAGCTATGTCTTAAGAAGTCTGTTTTGTTTCAAATATCACTCTGACTATGCCTCTGATAGCTATCCCTTGATATTAGTGGTATCTTATTATATCATTTTGGAGGGCCGAGAGTGTTGGACTTTCTCTGGCTTGGAAAAACTAAGAAAATCAGTGGAAGGTTACTCCACATGCTTATTTATGCCATTAACCAAGAAAAACAAATCAGAACACATAAAATTAAGTAAATTTGCTTTAAAAAATAGAATAAGTGAAAAAATAAAAAAATTAAGCTGTAAAGAACCATTGAACATTTATCAGTTTCTATACGTGATTTCATTATTGCTTACTCTCTTGCCACCAATTCAGATTTCAGCCTCTCCGTGTCATGGGAGATAGTCCCTGAATGTTGCTGAACATGTCATTACTTTGTTGCTAACAGGGTGAAGAAGAACTTCTTTTGAGATTAGGTAGGCTGGTTCTTGAACAGCAGGCATCCATGCAGTCAGCGGACCTGTACTAGAAGCCTACAGACCTGCTAGAGTTTAAATTTTGCTGGCATAGCCTTAGGGAATCTAGTTACCTTCCCATCATGATGAGGTGTTTGAGTAGGACTTTACTGGAGGTTGCTAAATAGTAGCTTGAATTAATCTATTAAATTCAGTTTATAATTGCTTATTTTGTTTATCCTACTTGTATCTATGACCTACCCTAGGCCATTTTCATAGACACTTATTCTGTATGTCCTCTGTTATTCCTCATTCCTAATGGTTTTATTCTTAACCTCCTTGTCTTCACCATCAAACTTCCAAATGATAGCAGAAGAAATCACAAAATTGTGTTGATTATATACACTAAAAATTCATGTTTTCTGGTTTAACTGGGCCTTCACAACTGCAGAGAAAGCTTTGTACTTTTCCCTTATCTTCCCTGTAAATTCCTCCTAAATTGGGGGATGTTTCCCTAAGGTTTCAATTTAAACCCTCTTCCCTCATTACTTTCCCTCCTGCTGATCTCATCAATTTTCATAACTTCAGTCATCACAAATATACAGGTGACTTCCTAATCAAGGTCCTCTATAGGGCCTCCTAAATGAGATCTATGTTCATTTATAAAAGTTTGGCCTAGCAATCCACATAGGGAAAACCAAGTGAAGAATGTTTATTGTCCAGGCATGCAGCTGAATAGACAACCTGTAGAATTTGTACATCATTACATGATAAATATACACGTGTATATTCATATATACATACATACATACATATGTATAAAACAGACAGTGCAATTGGAGGGTGGGTTGGGTTAGCACTGAACAGGCACAGAGAGAGTATGCTGAATTGCCATGAGTAATTTGCAAAGTTTTTTTTTTAATAACACCAAATTTCTCCATGTTACAAAAGACAATATTTAATACCAACCTTCTTTTGGTGTTATTGTAAGGCTATTGTAAGGCTGGTCATAAAACTTTGCAGTTTACAAAGAATTATAAGATGTAGGAAGAAGAGTGGAAAAGTACATGGTGAATATGAACAGGCTTTGATGTATTAAGACTAAGGAATTACAAAGGGAAGAATAGAATAAAGGATGTCAACAAAGAAATGTGAGTGAAAAAGATTGTTTATGTGGTAAGAGCAAGGGAGAGCTGCTGGACAATTTGTGTGCATTCCATTGGTATCCTCATACTATCAAGAGAAAAAGAGGAAGGCTTCTTCTTCTGGATAGATGTCCTGTTGTGAACTTTTGACACGAATAAGGCGTGGTCCAGGATGGGCAGGGATGGTTATGCTATGATTTACACTGTTGGAAGCAATACCCACAATGATGAGATTATAGATCCATTTGAGCATTTTGAGCATTTGTAGATGACTCTCTAATTTATATCTCCCCCAAATTGTCTCAACGCCCTCCTCTCTCCAGTTTTCCTGGTTGCAGTCAATCCCTTTTCCAAGCCATCTGTTTTGTCCTCTCAATCTTAGCTGATATTACATTCTATGACATAGTTTATGCTTAAGATAAATTGGACTATTTGCTGTCTCCTGTACCTGCTCCATGCTTTCCTACGTCCATGTTTTTGCATAGTGTTCCTTATACCTGGATTCCTGGATATGGGCACTGGCAGACATGGGAATAAAAATGCTTAAGCCCCCTTCAATGTTCTCACCAGATTCTAGAGCTGTTTAAGGGCATTTATTTTTCTACAATTGTTGTGATTCCCTGTTTCTTCCTTTTCCTTCCTTCCTTTTTTAAGGTGACAATAGCATCACCAAAACTGTTGTTTTTGTTATGTATAAATTTAATACTTTTTCAAAATGGAATAAAGGTCCCATTATAATACCCTTCCGTATTTATTACAACTATCACAAATGCCACTGTTTCAACTGGGATCATGGTTCTAAAATATCAGAGGCTAGAAAATAAATGAATGTTTCTTGAAGTTTTGAATCGTTGTTGTCCCTGCCATAGCAAAAATGTAACAAGATGCTCAATTCACTTTTTCCAGGCTTTAGAAAATTTATGGTTTCTCCTCACTGATCCCAGGTTCCCCACTTTTGCAAAGGAGGTCAACATTAAATGAAAATTATGCAGGTGATCTATGAAGAGGCTTTATAAAACCAGTAGGACATTGGGCCCCCATACTTTAAAGAGCACATATTCTTGTTAAACCAAGAATCCTCCATTTCTTCAAATAGTTCTATTAAATAGAATTTTTGTAAGACTATAATAATGCTAAATTTAGCTATTTCTTGTATGTATTAAAAGTATAATTTTCATTCCAAAAATTACTTACTTAGCACAAAAACACCACTCTAAAGTACAATTTAGCTGTATTGAATATGAAGAACATCTTATAAAGGCCTAGATACTGGCAAGGTATATAGAACTCATTTATATGAGTCATGTTTTTGTAGTAGCCTTTACTATCCTGTGTTAAAGATCATGAAGCAGAAAAAATGATGGTCAAATTCTAAAAGCACCATTTTTATTTATTAGAAACATTTGCCCAAGATTTCTTACTTTATAAATAATTATGGTATTCATAAGAAAGACCGGAAATCAGATAATGAGTTGTTGAATTTCTTTGTCATCTTTTCTTTCATATATCATTTAAGCTGCAATTTGCACTGGCATATTTTTATGTAATATACTGTTAGTTACTTGAATTCCCTTATGCTACTTTTGAAAATTGCATTCAGTATAAATCATCCTGAGGTGATAACTGGATTTTGGAGTGAGGGGTAGGATTATCTTTTTTTCCTTTTCAGGATAATTCAGTGGATTGGACCCCCAGATCACCTGCTTCCCGCATCATTTATATGTTGCAAAATATCTGCAAATAAAAACATATCATAAAAACCCTCAGAAATTAACAATAGAAGCATGGTCAACATCAAAGAATATATGTTAACACTTTATGAGGAAGAGGGTATGAACAATTAATAAAGATGATGCATCTCCAAAAAAAACCCAAAGTCTATTGCACACGTCGTTGTCAGTAGTCTCATCAAGAAGCAAGAACAAACATATTTTTTTAAAAGAATCTCGAATAGAAATTTCAACAAGTGGTACACAGTGTAGAGAGATCAATGACAAAAGGACTAATACAGTGATAAAACAATGCAGTGTGACAGAAGACTATATAAAAGGTAGTCTTAATTTTGAAGGTGTCTGTTTTCAAAATTTCAGAAAAACATGTCAGCCTAAATATAGAGGGAGTTTACTAGATTAGGAATTATCCTGCTTTAATAGGTAACATCCCTCCTCATGACAGCATGTTAGATTGGAGCTGAATGGGGGGTTCGATTAAATTGTTGCCTCGAAATCTTATGGGAGATGGCAACGAGTGGGCGAGGCTACAGAGTTCAAGGGCTTCTACCTGGGGTGGTAGTCTCCTAAAAATACTGATGGCAGACAAAAGGGTCAGGGCCACAGATTAAGGAATCTGCTGCCTTAAGAGTAGTTTATTCCATTACCTTTTCTTAAAATAATTCATGCTTTAGTGTTATTGCCAAAATTGAGAATACTTATTTTCAACTAAGGAATTTCTTCTTGATTGACAAATTACTGATTACTCTACAAACATCTCCATAGTTCCCTCTGCGTGGGGGAACTTTTCCAAGTCTATATCCCACAGGAAGGAACTTGTTTTGGCATTCTCATATATTCATTCATTCATTCATATCCAATTAATCTCGTAACCCAATGAAAACACAGGCCCACTGAATCAATCTTGTGCCCAGTGCTGTGCTAAGTGCTGAGTAACAGTACTGAAAATCTTGTACTAGCTCTTTATTTCTATTTCCATAATCAGGTCATTAGCTTAATTTACTGAATTTTCAAGTTAGGTGTTTATGATCCTGTATATTTAAAAACTAGGTCCTATGACTCTTAAGATCACTATTCTTGCATTTCATTTTATTCTGTATTACCTCTCTTTCTACCTTCTTCTAGATATATAGATAGCAATTTATTTAGGAATATGTGGGGTAATATCTCCTGGTCATCTCCAAGCCCTACCACTAACAGAAACTTTGAACAAGTTACCCTTGGGCATTTCTTCATTCCTCTATTCCTTAGTCTTCTCATTTGTAAAAAATAAGCAATTCAAATTGGATGACTCTATAGCTACCTTCTAGTTCTCAATTTATGATCCTGTGATCTCTAATCACAAATAATCTAATCTAATCTCTAATTAATTGCCTCATCTATAAAATGAGTAGTTTTGAGATATTATCTAACAGAGGAATCAAAGGTGATAAGTAGCTCTCTACTACCATTGCTTTTAACATCAGGTGCCACTGAGGCAATGGAAAGGGCTATAAAAAGGGCTATAAAAATAGATTCCATTGTTACCATTTTGTTCTCTAATAATGACCTGGTCTCAGTTTTAGGTATAGATATTATTAATACTGATGGTTATTATAATATTGGGCCCCTTTTATCAATGCCATTAATTAGGTTTGATAAAGACTATTTAATAAGACCAGTAGGGATAGTTCCACACCCTCAGAGTGAGTCAAGGGCTTTAGAAAGTCCTATCCACTAGAAATGCCTCTGGCCTCAAATTCACACTATTAGAGTGGCTAATGTTACTATTATTATTAGAGTGACTTAATAGTAAGACAAAGAAATGAGTGTTGGGGAATACACTGTCTTTGGAGGGAACTTAGATTAGTACTGGGTCTTGTACTAATGTCTAGGGGAGAGGTTAACAGAATGCAGTCATTGATATCTGGAACTCTGGAGATCTATAGCTAAATTTCCATTGGGGAAAGAAGGGAAAGCATGGAAGCAGCAAGTCCTGGGTAGTGAAAGTAGAATAAGAGTCAAGGACTTCAGGCAGTCCCAGAATGATGGGGGAGAATCTGTGAAAGAACGAGAAGCCATTGAAGAGATGATTTACCTGCTTCATAATTTTATCTATGGGTGTTAGCCACTGGAAAGAGAAAGGTAAAAGGGGCATGTAATCCAAGAGACATTAGAGTGAAGAAAATATGCCTTAAATGTTGTTTGAAAGATACACTCTAGGAATACAAATTTCTTTCTTCAGGACCCTGCTCGTTCCTTCTACATTCAAATCAGTATACATTTATTGAGTGCCCAGAAGGCCCAGATCTTTTGGCTGAGAACTATTGATGGTTCTCAGAGGTTATGTTACTCTGCTTCTATAGTGACCAATCTAAAGAGTTTTAGGAGACTTCTAGAAAGGTATCATCTGGAAGGATTTTAGGAGTGTTTTTGTGTTCAGATGAAAAGAGGGTGCTACTGAATCTCTGGACTTCATTCCAAATTGTTTATTTTTCTCCAGAAAATCCTTTACTTAGTTTAATTTAATACCAACAAACTAAGAAAAACATAATGTCAACAGTTAACTTGGCCTTATCTTGAGAATGAATAATATTACGCAAAATAAAAACCTCAGGAAACAGAATTTTAAAAGTTAATTGGGGGTGGGTAAAAGGTTGGTCCAGATCTGTGACATTATTAATGTGAGAGAATTCCCAGTGTGGAAACTTCCTTCCAGAGAAACAAATCAGCAATTCTGCTGAAACTTATAGGCATAGAATGTTGTCTGGGCAGTACTAAGAGGTTAAGGGGCTTGCCTATAGTCACACAGATAGTAAGTGTCAGAAGGAGGAATTAAGGGGGCGGAGCCAAGATGGCAGCTGGAAAGCAGGGACTAGTGTGAGCTCCCCGCCAAGTCCTTCCAAAAACTTATAAAAAATGGCTCTGCACCAATTCTAGAACTGCAGAACCCGCAAAACAGCAGAGGGAAGCAGGGCTCCAGCCCAGGACAGCCTGGATGGTTGCTGGGTGAGATCTTTCACGCATGGAGCTGGAAGCAGAGTAGAGCGGAGCAGAGCCCAGCATGGGCAGTGCGGACCAACCAGACCAGGAGCCAGGCAGAGCGTGCCCTAGGGCCCCGAATCAGTGAGCTGTGGCAGTGACCAGACTTCTCAACCCACAAACACCAAAGACAACAGAGAAGGTTAGTGGGAAAAGCTGAGGGGAGTGGAAGGAGTTTGCGGTTCAGCCACCACCCTGGGGGCAGCGGAGGTGGGGCAGCTACAGAACTACAGCTGCAGTTGCTTTCTGCCCCAGGCCCACCTGGTGGGAGGAATTAAGTGGTACATCAGAGCAGGAGTCCAGAGACTGCTGAAGATCTAAGTCCAGTCCAGGTTGGGGATTCTTGGGGAAGGAGGAGTGCTGGTGTGGCAGAGTTGGCTGTAAGAGCTCTGAAATCAACAGCGCATCCGCCCAAGCTTGGAACATAGAACTCTTTACTCTACAAGCAGTCATACCCCGCTGAAAAACTCAAGGGTCAAGTAAGTTGGCTGGGAACATGGCCAGGCAGTGAAAACGCACCCAGATTCAGTCTCAGACTTTGGAATCCTTCTTTGGTGACAAAGAAGACCAAAACATACAGCCAGAAGAAGTCAACAAAGCCAAAGAGCCTACAGCAAAAGCCTCCAAGAAAAACATGAACTTGTCCCAGGCCATGGAAGAGCTCAAAAAGGATTTGGAAAAGCAAGTTAGGGAAGTAGAGGAAAAATTGGGAAGAGAAATGAGAATGATGCAAGAAAACCATGAAAAACGAGTCAATTACTTGCTAAAGGAGACCCAAAAAAATACTGAAAAATACACTGAAGAAAACAACACCTTAAAAAATAGACTAACTCAGATGGCAAAAGAGCTCCAAAAAGCCAATGAGGAGAAGAATGCCTTGAAAGGCAGAATTAGCCAAATGGAAAAGGAGGACCACTGAAGAAAATGCTACCTTAAAAATAAGATTGGAGCAAGTGGAAGCTAGTGACTTTATGAGAAATCAAGATATTATAAAACAGAACCAAGGGAATGAAAAAATGGAAGACAATGTGAAATATCTCATTGGAAAAACCACTGACCTGGAAAATAGATCCTGGAGAGATAATTTAAAAATTACTAGACTACCTGACAGCCATGATGAAAAAAAGAGCCTAGATATCATCTTTCAAGAAATTATCAAGGAGAACTGCCCTGATATTCTAGAGCCACAGGGCAAAATAGAAATTGAAAGAATCCACTGATCGCCTCCTGAAAAACATCCCAAAAAGAAATCTCCTAGGAATATTGCGCCAAATTCCAGAGCTCCCAGATCAAGGAGAAAATATTGCAAGTATCCAGAAAGAAACAATTTGAGTATTGTGGAAACATAATCAGAATAACCCAAGATCTAGCAGCTTCTACATTAAGAGATCGAAGGACTTGGAATATGATATTCTGGAGGTCAATGGAGCTAGGATTAAAACCAAGAATCACCTACCCAGCAAAACTGAGTATCATGCTCTAAGGCAAAATATGGATTTTCAATAAAATAGAGGACTTTCAAGCTTTCTCAGTGAAAAGACCAGAGCTGAATAGAAAATTTGACATTCAAACACAAGAATCAAGAGAAGCATGAAAAGGTAATCAAGAAAAAGAACAAGAAAAAGAAATTGCAAGGGACTTACTAAAGTTGAACTGTTTTGTTGACATTCCTACATGGAAAGATGATGCGTTTGATTCATGAGACCTCAGTATTAGGGTAGCTGAAGGGAATATGCATATATATATATATTTATGTGCATGTATATATGTATATGTATATGTGTGTGTATGTATGTATATGTGTATGTGTGTATGTGTATATATATATATATATATATATATAGAGAGAGAGAGAGAGAGAGAGGGCACAGGGTGAATTGAATATGAAGGGATGATATCTAAAAGAAATAAAATAAAATTAAGGGATGAGAGAGGAATATATTGAGAGAGGGAGAAAGGGAGAGATAGAATGGGGTAAATTATCTTGCATAAAAGTGGCAAGGAAAAGCAGTTCTGTAGGACGAGAAGAGAAGGCAGGTGAGGGGGAATGAGTGAATCTTGCTCTCTTTGACCTGAGGAGGGAATACCATACACACTCAATTGGGTATCTTACCCCACAGGAAAGAAGGAGGAAGAAGATTAAAAAAAAGGGTGGGATGATAGAAGGGAGGGAAGATGGGGAAGGAGGTAATCAAAAACAAACACTTTTGCAAAGGGACAGGGTCAAGGGAGAAAACTGGATAAAGGGGGATAAGTTAGGAAGGAGCAAAATATAGTTAGTCTTTCACAACATGAGTATTGTGGAAGGGTTATACATAATGCATATGCGTGCGGCCTATGTTGAATTGCTTAACTTCTTAGGGAGGGTGGGTGGGAATGGAAGAGGGGAGAGAATTTGGAATCCAAAGTTTTAAAAACAGATGTTCAAAGACAACAAAAAAAAGTTTTTGCATGCAACTAGAAAATAAGTTACACAGGCAATGAATGGGGCATAGAAATTTATCTTGCCCTACAAGAAAGGAAGGGAAAAGGGGATGGAAGGGGAGTGGGGTTACAGAAGGGAGGGCTGATTCGGGAACAGGGCAACCAGAATATATGCTATCTTGGAGTGGGGGTGGGGAGGGTAGAAATGGGGAGAAAATTTGTAATTCAAACTCTTGTGAAAATCAATGCTGAAAACTAAATATATTAAATAAATTAAATTAAAGAAAAAGAAAAAAAAAGGAGGACTTAAATTGAGATCTTGAATCCAAGGACAATTTTCTATTCATGACACTGCATGCTCTCTCAACTATTTTATACTTTTAATAAAAATGACACGAGTAATTAATTTGCTTGGAGAATAAAACCATAAGAACAAAGGGATGGGGTCTCATAACTCATCTTCAGTCTTGAATCTTTAAAAGTTGTAATGAGTAGACCATGTGCTTTCAAGGTAGAAGGTTTCATGGAGTTGCTCATTGCCATGACTTAGCATATCAGGGCAGAATCATGCATACCACTTTAGTCTTGGAAAGGCCATTTACCACATGTTCAGAATCAAAGTACAGACATTCAAGGTGAAAAATGTTTTAATAAAGTAGGCTCCATTCAGAACCTATTGAAACCATACCTTCAGAATGCTTTAGAAACCGATACTATATAGTATCTATATTATCTCAAAAACAGCACTAGGAATTTTGAGACACTGTATATAAAGCATAATTTGGTCTTATATTCACAAGAAGAAAGGAAAAAAGGACATGTTTCTACATACGTCAAAGACATTTCAGTAAGGAAAGTAAGTAATTAAAAAATAGTTGTTCTCCCCTCTCCTCGTAGTCATACAATTTCATTTAAATAGTTTCATTTAAATAAATAGTTAAATATAGTTCCATACTAGCAGAATTCACTAGTTATATGCATCTGATTTCTATAACTCTGTGTAGTCTATACCAAGGTTTGAACTCTTGTAATCTCACCATTTTTATGAAAGTGATTACTGTAGGATAAGACAGGTTATGGAAATGCTTGAGGTGGAATGGCTTTGGGACATTGCCTGTGGCCTGACTTCAGTAGGACAACATTTCAGTCTTAACCAAATCAGGCAAATCATTATATTTTTAAGGTTTGTTAGGAAACAAAACAAAACCAAAAAAAAAAAAAACCAGAGTGCTTCAAATTGTGTAGTAATCAGTTAAATAGAGCTTCAGCTTCCAGAGAACACTATATTTAGGCCACATAAATATGGTCCAAGAGAAGATTCTGATTCTGAAGAGCAGTGTCCCAGTTTCTGAAGAGTTTTTTAGTTTTACCTTCCTTTGGGCTTTATTGCTAATGAGATTCTTTGAAGGACAATTTAATAGTATAATTGGGTACCCTTAATTATTTTTAGCATCAGCACTTACTATACAATTTCAAGCAATACTCTATCAAAAATGAACATACATATCTGGGCAACATTTAGGTCATCAGTATTATCTGAATGCAAGTTTCAGGGGAATGTTCTTTTCACACAAATTCAATTTAATTAAGATGTGCATTAAAATCTCCAGAGTGGGTAAGTATTATACTAGTCTTTAGGTATCATTCTCACAGCTGTGTAGGAAAATGCTAGAACTGAAAAGTCAAGGTAAGCTGTGCTTTCCATTCTGCTTCTTGGAGTCACTTCTATCTCCCCCTGAGAGACAAGGAGGAAGAAGCATGTTTATATTTATGTTCAGAATTTATGAGGCTCATATTCATTTGAAAAAAAGTAAATCAAATTTCTTGAAATAAAGGCTACACCAGGTATTTCTATAAACCCACATTGTATTTTGGCATATTCCAACAATCTAAGGAGAGATTCCCAAAACAAGAGCTTATCAACATGTATTTCCCAAAAGAAATGGTTTCAATCGTTGAAAAAATAAACAAAAACAAAACTCTCTCTTTTAGGAACAAATGTTTTTACAGAATGACAGAGACCACTGTGAAACCTTATTTATTTGACAATAACCATTGTTTAGTGTCAACTTCGTGAGACTGTCTTAAAAATAAAACACAACCAACATAATTACCTGGGCTAAAGGAGAAGAGAAGAGTTAGGGATAATAAAAACAGCTGATAATCCAAATAATATTTGGCCTTGGAACACAAAGAGACATACAGAACACTCAGACATAAACTCAGATAAACACACAAGCACACATACTAGAAATTCACATACTCCCCTCTTTGTTTAGTCCTGTTCCCATTCCGTTCCCTGGGTTAAACTGTTGGCTTTCCAAAATTTGAATGGCAAGGGACAAGAAGTGCCAGTTACCATATTTAGTCTAGGCTGATAGTCTCACTAAGGACAGTGAAAGCTGATCATATGAATTTGGATTGCTCTAAGTCTTTTCCAAAATGTTTGGTTAAGAGAAACCAGTCATAATGAAAGTGTTTCTATATATACCAGAAGCCATTCATCTTGCAGTGTGGGCATTGTTTTTTGATCTACATGTGTGATTTCATCAGTGTAGGGAGCTCCCTTCAACCCTGCAGATCAGCAACTTATCTGCACCTTTTAGAGTGTATTACTAAAGTATCCATTACACTTTTTAAAAGTTCCAAGAATGCATAAGTATTCTATCATTTAATTTTGAAAACTCATCCATTAAATCCCAACACTAACACAAATATTAATAAAGAATCATTTTCCACACACCTGGTAGTTTTTTTTTTCCTGAGAAAGCTATAGCATATTTAGAAAGAAACCATACAGATAAAGGTAAAAAATGTTTTGTCAAGTGTATCACTAATTCATTTAAAATGTAGTAAAAATTAAAATGGCAAGAATGCAAAGGTTAACATCTACCTTATCAAGAGATGGCATCTACATTAGCTCCTCAAGGATAGAACACAAGCAAGAACAACAAACTAGTCGGCATCCAGGCATTCATTATTGGGTCCCTCTCGCCATGCCACACAGTATTGGTTTCCCAGTAAATACAGAATTTTATACCACAGACCATACTTCTCAGAGCTGTTCTGCTCTCTCCTTCCCCAACCTTCCCTAGCTCCAAATGGAAAAATGCACATGCTTTGAGAGTCACACAATTTGGAATTTATGTAGATTTTCTCTGAGGGTGGCAGCATTGTGTTATGATGAAGACTTGCAATGCACTAAAAAAGATGGAGGACGATGGTCCTGAAATCCTAATGGCCCAAATCTAAAACCATTGAGATCTCTAGAAGCAGGCAGTTTAACTCTTGTTAAACTCCATCTGTTCTACAGTTAAAAATTAAACCTCAATCCATCACAATGCAACAGCCCTGAGCTTTTTAAGGCAAGCTGGGATTTAAGACCTAAATACTCTACCTCAAGGCCTGGTCTAGGCTAATGTACATTTTCCTAATCTGGTTACTGATAAAAAAAAGGCTCTTTGAATCCCTGTGGGGACAGGACTCCTATCATGTGAACCAAGTAACTTTTTGGCAGCAGAGGAAGCCCTTGAAAGAAATTAATACTTGAGAAATAAACATAGTATAAAACCTGTCAGAGAGACAAGTGAAAGGTCATGGTTACTTCTCAGACCTTCAGTCCTAATGTTTCAGGCATTAGAGCACTTTGGTTTTCCTCAGGTTTGTAAATGAAATTTATGTGCTCTCTGAATTCAGGTTTACAACTGCAAAACTGTAACTGATGTTACACAGGAACATAGATACTTAGTAACTTGTTTGCAGCAGAAAAAGAGAAAAGTCTCCATAATTTAGATGGGAATCAAAATATGATTCTTGTTTCACAATACAAAGTGAATTATTCTTTTATCCCAATAATTTTAGGGAAAGAGATGGAAAAATGTAAAAAACTGAAGGTTCATTAGTCTAGATAGCATGACTACACAAAAACCTTGTTTAAACACATGTTCTTTCCCACCAACAGAATGTAAGCTGTTTGAGGGCAGGTACTATTTTGCTTTGTATCCCCAGTGCCTGGCACATAATAGAAGCTTAATAAAGTCTTGTGGAATTGAATTGAGCATTATTCATTAGAGAGAAGAATTCAGTACAAAGCAGATCCATTTCATGCCCCCTTGAAGGGGGTTTTGTTACTAAAATACCAAAAGAAGCTCCTTAAGATTTAGTTTCCCATGAATCTGGTTGCCCAAATTACAGTGAGGCAAGCATCGCGTAAAACCTACCTCCTGTACTGAGCAATGCAGAAAAGTATCTGTGGGTATTTTAGGCAGGACTGTCTGCGAAAGGAGGCTACTCTGGTACAAATTATGCAATTTTCTCATTACAAAAGGGGAAAAAATCAGTTCAACTATGGTGTTTTCTCATTATAAAGGTTAAGAAGTGCTATAAGAATACTATCAAAGTTACTCCACTAAGCTCGAGTCTGTATATGATACATATTTTGCAATGCATGTTGCTGCAGTTAGGGTGTTAGAACAGCTTTTTCTCTGTACCCCGAACACCATAGCTGAATACCTGGGTATTCTTATCTAAGTAAGAGATAAACAAAATATAAATATCAGTACTGTATATTTTCAAACTTTTAAAATAAACACAAAGAATATATAGGCATACAGGTTATAATTGTAAGGTCAACACTAGCACATAAGTTTGACTCACCTAAGTACATACCAGGATACTTCCTATTCGACACATGCACCTACAGACACATTGTCATGCATACAAGCTCACTTCCTGCCACTAGCAGGAACATTAGAATATACAAAATTGTACACTGTTTAAACATAAATCCAATTGGCAAATCAATGAGGATGACATTTAAAAAAAGCTGTGCTGCACTATTAAACAAACAAAAACAAATACAGAAAGATGGTTCATCCGTCGATTAAAAACACTGAAGACTGATGGAAAGTTAAGATTTTTTTTAACTGCTTGTTCTGTATATCAAGAGATGGAATTCTTAATCTTGAAGGATACAGAGCAGGACACTGGCTCCAAACACACAGAATGCTCTGTTTGGAAAGAAGGTCCAGAGCTTTGGCCGTAGCGTCCACCCATCCTGTCTTAGGGAGACTCAGACAACCGTGGTCTCTGATTGCGGTGAAAAAGAATAGCCATACACAGTCTTCTTCAAGGCCGGGGGTGCAGATGGGGATCTGGGTGCCCATCGGGAAGGTGGGCGTTGATTTGTTGGCCGGGCAGGCCGAGAAAACCCTTTCCCATTGGTTGATTTCATTGCCACAGACTCCTAGAATACAAATACAGTCATTCATTTGGGGAAGTGCCCACCAACAGTGCAAAGTAACATTTCAACTGGCAAGTTTAGACACATTTTTCTCAATATTGAAGACCCACAGAAATATTTGCATGGCATCAATCTGCACTCTAGAGACTTTTCCTGGTGGCCACTTTTCATACCATCTCTATTGTGAAATGTAGTATGTGGGGAGTTGACAAAACCTTCACATTGTCAAGATTTTGGCTAGAAAAATTTCTTTTTCTTCCCAGTTTTGAACCCACATTTCAGGGTGGTTATCTTAAGTCACTCTCCTCTGGGGTGATAGGGAAACCTAAAACCTCCCCCAGTGTAATCTTAATTTTTTTTAATCTGGAAAGCTGCAAGTTTTGAAATCTAGAAAGAATTTGGTGCCATTCGTGATGGTGTTAGGGTTAGGTTTTACTAGAAGATAAAATGAAACTGAAACAATAAAACAATAGGGATCCTAGGTCAAAAGCAAAGATGGGTAATTTCTCTGCTTCTGGGAACTCCTGGGTTAAGAAATTCCCTCTACTAGTGCAGGTCAATACCTATAACTCTTAAAATCTTAGAAGGTTGCTTAGAGCAAAAGTAAAAACTTGTTTGGCTTTCTTTGAAGTCCTGAATGTTTTGTTAACACAAAGAGTGCCCAGTCCTAATATGCCTATTCGCACAGTGCCCTGAACTTGTTAAGTTGTTATTGCTAAGTTGTGAATGCCTCTTCGTGCCCCCCTGCCCCCAATTTGGGGCTTTCTTGGTAAAGGTAATGGAGTGCTTTGCCATTTCTTTCTCCAGCTCATTTTACAGATGAGGAAATGGAGGCAAAAAGGGTAAGTGACTTGCCCAGGGTCACATAGCTATTAAATGACTGAGGCCAGAGTTGAACTAATGGAGATAGGGCTACCTGACTCCAGGCCTACAGATCTATCCACTGTACTGCCTAGCAGCCCTGGAATTTAGTAATACCTTAATATATGCTTGTTGACTATTTGCATCCCTTCTCTGTGTCCAGATTCTCTACATCGTCTTCCCTCCTCACCCTCAATTTGATCCTTGGAAAGACTCCACTTCTTATGCCTAGGGTGGTTACAATTATCCAGGGGAGTGATTTTTCTTGTGGGTTACATAACTACTTCTTTCCATGAACAAAAAAATAAGTCAAAGTATAAAGAAGGAACTCTCATCTGCCATCATCTGCAATTTTCTAATTAACTGGCTCATTGTGAGGCAGTTAGAAATGGAAATTGTAAATGTGGAGAATATTTCAGACCCCAATACCACTCCCCTTCCCTTAAAAAATACTGCATGTCTTCCTTTCTGAGTCAAAATGAAGTAATGGAAAACATTAAAAGGGTTCTTAATTGATATCATGTCATTGCTCTGGTAGTCTGGTGAAACCTGTGACCCTCTTCTCAGGATGACTTTTTGAATGTGTCAAATAAAATAAAAGGATTACAAAAGAAGTTAGTCTATTGAAATGCAATTATAATTTATTAAAATTATAACTAAAATGATAACTATAACTAAAACTATAAGTTAAAACTATAACTAAAATTATAACTATGTTAAAATAAACTATTAAGTTTATAGTTTTTATTTTTATTTTAAATTATATTTTTTATATATAAATTACATATAAATATATATTTTATGTATAAAATTTTAAATCATAATTTTAAAGTTTACAGACTCCAGGTTAAGCACTCCTTCATTAAAACAAGGCTGTCCTTTGTGCTCTTTGACAAAATTCAAGTTTCTATTAGAATGGGTGAAAACTCATGTTCATACTGGGATCTGCAAAGGACAAAAAAGAATTTGGGCTGAGGAAGTTGGATGAGGTCATGCCCAAGATCCCTTTGAACTCAAAACGTTTTGATGATTTAGTGGTAAATTTTGCACTCCAATGAAAGGTAGCTTCTCTGACCGACAATTGTACCATATCATCCTTGCTTTGGCAGATTTTGTATAATGTCACAGGAAATATTTTTAGTATCCTGGTGAACAAATGCAAGCAAAAAACTTTTTCTAGGTAACCTCAGAAATAATAAGCAAAAGAATCCTGGAAAGTTCTTTGCTTCAGCATCCTGTGTTACAACATATATAACATCTGTGATGATGGGTTTTTAAAACATACTAGGCAAAAAAAATGAAAAAAACCCTAATTCTTCTTAAAAGATAGTCAGGGACTGTTATTCTTGTTGTTACCTATAATAGTTTTCAATTCACTGCCATATCATCAGGCAAATGTGTATCTTTATTTTTAATTTTGTACGTAAGATGCTTATTGATATCAAAGAATAAATCTGTTCAGAGATATGTCCCTTGATGACATCCTTAACCAAAGCAGCTATGCATCTCATTATGGGGAGAAATGAAGCTAATCATACTACAAATTGTTTTAAAAATCTATGCAGTAAGATTTTCCCCTTCTTCACCTCATGCCTAGATTATTACAATATCCTGCTGGTTGGTCTCCCTCCCCCAAGTCTCTCCCCACTCAAGTCAATCCTCCACTCAGTTTTAAAATTGCTCTTCCTAAAGTATAGGTCTTAGCATATCATTTCTACCTCCACCTCTGTTCAATAAATTCCAGTGATTCCCTGTTAGCTCTAGAATCAAATATAAAAATCCACTGGTTTTAAAAGTCCTTCATAATCTGATCCCTTCTCATCCTTCCAGGCTTCTTACACCTTACTCACCTTCATGTACTCTGCATTTTAGTGTCACTGGCTTCCTTGCTGTTCCTCATTCACAACATTTTGTCTCCCAACTCACTACATTTCTAATGACTGTCCCTCATGCCTGGAATGCTCTTGCTCCTCATCTCCACCTCCTGGTTTCCCTGGCTTCCTTCAAATCTCAGCTAAAATCCCACCTTCCGCAAGAAGCCTTTCCCAGGGGTCAGATATAAGCCCACGTATTCTGAACTTAAGGCCATTATACCCTAACACTATTTTATGATATTTAAATGATCTTATGAGATCTTAAAATTAATTTACCCTCTTAAATGCCAGTTTATTGGTCCAACTAAAATAAAATTCAACCTTCATCCAAGTACTACTCTAAGGCCTCACCATGTCATAGAGCTTACTCTGGGCTCCTGTTGGTTATGCCAGTTGATTACAATTCCAGGCAGTGGCTACCAAATTGGAAATGTTGGTAAGATGGGCTGGTGATTAATTATTTTTTCTCAGGACCAGCATAGCCAAATTTGGAGAGGCTTAGCCTAAGGTTGGCTGCAAGTTGCTCAATTATGTGTGAATATATGTATATATGTATGTATTTATTTATTACAATACACAAAAACCATCTACAAAAGTGTAGAGGGGTATGTGATCTGTATTAGTGAGGAAAGAGAGGAACAGATTTGTAAAATCATAGATCCTTGAAGTACCAAAATAGGTAATAAAGTTGAAACTTAAAGTTCAAAGCTAGTTACAGGCCTAAGTTCCCAAAGGTTCAATAAGTTTAGAAAGTGGCATAATACCAGTCACTGAGACTAAAGGATACTTGACTAATTTAACCCTTACCTGTTACTAAATTCTGATGCAGCACTACACAAAAGTGCAGTATCTCTTCTTACCTCTGTTAATTCTTTCTTCTCTATTCCTTGCTTGCTTTGCTGCTCCATAGACATGGCTGACTTCATCTGAAGCTCTTGCTTTTCTTGTCCTGGTTGAAACATTTCTAAATACTGATTAAAGGTGTCCTTGTCACTCTTGATGACATTACAGTCCGATTTGGTCCATTGATCTTGGCAGCATTTCAAGTTTTGTGACAAAGACCCTGTCGATTTCTCATAGTTTTTCAGCAGCTTTTCCACTACTCCATAGTTTGACTTGGGATCAGCTGACCGTGGACGACCTAACAAATTACTTGGTCTCCAGTTATGCTCATGAAACATGTGATGATAATTGCTAGCATTTGGATGCTCCTGTGCTTGCTTAACTTGCTCTCCCATGACTTTTTTGGTAAAACTATTTGACATTCTCTCTTTGGGCACTGAAAGGCTATTGTTCTGAACACAACACAGTTTGTCATTTTCTTTTACGTGAACTGCACATGTACATGATGGACCACAGGGCTTAGAGTCTTTGGATGAATTTAAGAGTCTCTCAATATGCTGTGCTGAACTGTGACATCTGTCTGTTCGAAATACAATTCTGTTAAATTCATCTGTCTTTGCTGCCAATTTTTCATTCTTTGAAATCTTTTCAAAGTTGCAACCAACTCCTGTAAATGAATCACTGTTAGGTTTCAAAGAATTCAGGGCATCACTTACATGAAAAGCAGAATCAGATTTAGCCTCGTGGCTTTGGATCAACCTTTCATATGGAAGCTTATCAGAGTTAGGGCAAGTTTTTGGAAACCACAAGGTTGAGGGCACACTCTTTGTACCTGTTCTAAGCTTGTCTATATCCTGTGACCATATATTAGTCTCCAGGTCCTTATTACACTGAGTTTCACTATCTACTTTGGCTATTTGCCCTGAACTGGCAAAAGTAATTTGATCTTTCAAAGTATTCTGTTTATGTGAGCAGGACATGGTTACTTCATGCTGCTTTGCAGGGAAGTTACTACTACAGTTCCTTTTACCTTTGCAGTCTTGTGTCTCCCACCTGCTGTCTAAATTTTTCTTTGGATCATCAAAGACTGGGCGATCTTCAGAATATGAGCTTGGCAAATTTCGAGAAGTGCTTCTTGGAGGAGGGATTGGTGGAGTTTCATTCCTTTGCAAAGAAAGTGTATCTGATTCCCTGTTCTCAACAGGAGAGTCAGGGGGCATATCATCAAAATGGATTAGCTTCTTTCTATTTATCTGTTTTTCTTTATCTAAGCTGATTAAAGCAGTTGGGGAGCCATTGCTGATCACATGATTCATGTCAGGATTAACTGGGCTAATTGTTTCCTGGAGAAAGGGAGTTGACTTCATCCTGCATAGAAATTAAACAGAACAATTTCATGATAACATTATTTAGGAGAAGCTCTCTAGAGAAACAATGGATTGGGTCTCAGGTGACTCAGTAAAGAAGAGACACTACATGTTGCTCAATCACTGCTTTATGATATAATTTTCCTGCTTATGAAACCCCAATGGCTTCTCATCCCATGAAGCCCAAAGTCTTTAGCCTAATCTGACATTCAAAACCCTACCAATCTGGACCTTTTCGATGTCTCTTTTCATGTCTCTTTTCTTCTCTACACAAATACTCTTCTATAGTCAGGCCGAACTACTTATTGTCCCAGACTAGATCTTGCTTAATCTTAGCTCCATGCTGCTGCTCATGCACCCATTTCCTTGGAAGACCTCCAATCTCTTCCATACCACTCTTGCTCCTTCCCATCCTACAAGAAACAGAATGAGCTTTACCACTTCTCTGATGCCTTCTTGAATGCCTCAGCCCATGACGACCTCTTCTTCTGAAGTCTTATTTTATACCATTCATTTAGACTTATACTGTTATCTTTTTCTATGTTTCTTGTCTGCCAAACTAAACTATGAATTCTGTGAGTGCAAAAGCAATGTCTTGTTCTTCTTCATAGTCTTCATATTATAGTGCCTACTGCAAGGAGATAGTTGGGAGATCTGTTCACTCATTTATGGATTAAATTATCACTGAGGCTTAGTTTACATTTCATCAGAGAAGGGATGAAAATGCTCATAAACATGAATATCACCTTAATATGGAAAATCACTGACCTGCAGGAAACAGAGCAAAATATTAGCTTCAAAGCATTTATTCTGCCCTGTTATTTGTGCCTATGGTATTGTGGAGAATATTCCATATAAAGTTTTCTTGACTTACTGTCAATGAATTATTCCTGATCAGATCTCCAAACTGCCTTATCTTTCATATCAGGAGTTTTAATCTTTTTTGGCATTGTAGATCCCTTTGGTAGTCTAGTGAAGCATCGGGACCTCTTCTAAGAATAGTGTTTTTAAATACATAAGATGAAATACAGAGAATTTGAAATGTGGCTATCAAAATATTTTAAAAAATAAGTTCAGATTCATCCCCTGAAATCTATCCATGGAACCCAGATTAAAAAGAAAAACAACCCTTTTATATTTCCTCCAGTTTTACATTCTCTTATTAGATAACCAGTAAGATATATGAAGGAAAAATGGACCAAGCATCTAGCAGGTTTGAGAAATGTTTATTTCATAGAGATCCAAGTTTAATATCTACTTCTGGGGCAGCTAGGTGGTGCAGTAGATAGAGTACTGACTTGGGAATCAGGGGAACCTGAGTTCAAATACAGCCTCAGACCTTTACTTGTGTGATCCTGGGCAAGTAACTTAATTCCAATCGCCTCAAAAAAATCTACTCCTGTACTCTCTACCTCCAACATTTTAAGAAAAGAAAAAACCAAGAATAACGACAGTCACATCAAAGTAACAACCCCAATTGCCTCAAAAAAAAATCTACTTCTGTTCTCCATACCTCCAACATTTTTTAATAGAAAAAAACAAGAATAACAACAGTCACATAAACGTATCAAGTTTTTATTCTGTTAGCAATAGGAAATTAGGCCTTAAAGTCAGTGAGATGAAAGTATTAAACCTAAAACAGGGAATTAGAAACATGGTAATGTTTCTATAGGTTTTCAAACAGAGACACTGTAGTGACACAAAATAATAAGTGTTCAGTTTAAAGCAAGTGTGGATGAAGCGGACCATTTCACATCTTTGCGCAACTCACTCCCTTTTCTCATTGACTCTAGATGTTTCTCCCCCAGTAGGTACAAATAATCTCAATCCATCTTGGTAATTTCATTTCTTCTATTTTTATGGAAAATCAGCCTAACTTACTATTGTCTCTAAAGTTCGGTTTTCTCTCATCGAGCTTTTTGTTTGACGATGGAAACTATGGGAGGAACTTGATATCAAGCCTTAGCAGCAGTGGAGGAGGGTGACCGGCTTCAAGAGCTGTGTGGGAACTTTACTTAGATGGGGTGGCAAAGGATATTTTGTCCAAGTAGATACAATAGGGAAAGTTATGTGTCTGCCCTACATTATCCGTAAAAACAACCCCCATACGTTAACTCTGTAAGAATTAACAAATTAATCTTGTGTGCTGAAACTATCTGTATCCGTTTCTGCAGAATTCCACTGAGTGGGTCTTATATGCCTAAAATTTCACTTGTTTTGAAATGGCTATAGATAAAATGTCTACTTTTATCGTATGTCTCTAATTAATGTCTTTAAACAGGAGCTATCATATCAGAAGAACGGTGTGATTTGGTTCAAATATAACACTAACAATTTGTCAGGCTAGAAAATTAATTGACTCAGACTATTCCAACTTAAAAGTTCCCCAGCAAATAACAGGTATTTGGGATGGCAGTTCTGTATGATAGAAAAAGTGTTATATCTGGGGTCAGAAGACATGGGTTCAAATTCTTCTTCTGCTATTCATAACCTTTGTGACCTAGAGCAAATCATTTAGCTGTAGGAGGTTTGGCTTCTTTCTCTGTATAAAGGATTACATTAGAGAACATCTAATATCCATTCCCTGATCTAATCACCTTATCAGTGTCTTATGGCCAGACTGTGCTAAATAAACACTCAAAAAAATGAAATTTTTTTTTAAATGGTGAAAAATGTATTAGCTACTAGGAGGCAGAAAACCCACAATCAATATTTATACAATTTTCCCCTTTGAAGAAGATGCTAAATATACACATTAAGAAAGTAGTATAGTACGTAATCAAATCAAGTTTCTGCTGACTCTAAATTTTGTTTGGAGACATATTCAAGTGCCAGATAGGGTCATTTTACTGAACAGTATTATTCCTCAACACAAAAGAACCACAAATGTACCAACCTACCTTCTGTGGTTAGATCTCTTTCGGATTTCCTCTTGAAAGTTGCATAATTCTTCACTAACTTTGGCAAGTTCCTCAAGAGCCTTTATACATATAAACAATATCATGTTAGCTCCTTGAAATGTAATTTTTTTTTAGAAACAACTTTATGCCCAGTCAAGTTTTACTTACTGTATTGAGGGCATTCGTACAGCTCTTTCTTTCTTCCTCAGAAATCTTCAAGCAAGACCCCCCCTCATATTTCTTTTGGTTCTCTGTGGCCAGAGGGTCCATGAACACTGCTTTGGATTTCCTCATTGCTATTTGCTCCTTGCTAATTTGATTTTTTTCCTCAAGGAAGCTGCCTCCTTTCATAGTGTTCACACTTAGATTTACAGGACAGAGTCCATCACTCAGCACTGCAGTGTCATGTTGTCCTGGATTTGGGGGATGTGCCCAAAATGGTGCCATTTTACTTTGGACATTCTGATCACGTTCAACGGTTTTGGAGCAGCCATTCTTCTTGCTTTCCCTCCTGAGCTTTACTTCCTGGCAAAGCTAGAAAGACAATAAAATTACATCTCACTTGGAATGTCAGTTTTCAGCCTGGGGCAAGCATTTGGAGTCTCTTCCTATTATGTTAGTTGTATTTTATTATTAACGAGCTATCTGATCCTTTTACGGTACTCTATATCTGAGGACCTCAAAGTCATTCAAGAAGAGAGGATTTATTGATCCTTACAGAACTGTTCTATGGTAGCTAAGCAAAAGTCTAGTCCTGGTTCTGCCACACAATAGACTTGTGACCTTGGACAAGGATTTAACCTTTCTGTACCCCAGTTTCCTCACCTACAAAAGGGAATAAGAATAATCCACCTATCTCACAAAGTTGTGAGAATCAAATGATACAAAGTGAGCAAAGCAATATATAAATATGTAACTTTAATAATTATTATCATTATCTTATTTATCCAGCCATTGAGAAATTTGTTTTACATAAGGAAAGATTTCCAAACAATTAGAGTTATCTGGAAGTGGAATAGGCTCTTTTGAGAGGGAGTGGGTTCCTTCCATTAATGGGCTTTAATTAAAGACTGGATTGTCCCGTAACCCTTTTGGGTATGTACTGGAGTAAATGTCCTCTGAAATCCCTTCTAATTATGAAATTCTTAGATTTGGATTCTGTGATCCAGATTTTTTTATTTTCCTGACTATTCTAGTATAGAAGAGGTGTTGGAGAAATGATCATTACTGAGTAATGCATGCAGTATAGGCAAATGACAATCATAATAGAATTAGTAAGAATAACAATGATACCTGCCTTTTATACAATGTTAGAAGGTTATATAATTTTAAATCCATTCTTACCTTAAAAGCATCCTGTGAAGTGGGTAGTGTAAGTATTTTTTCTTTTTTCCTATTTTATAAGTGAGGGATTTGAGACTCAGAGAAATTTTGAGTCACCAGAGGCCATACAAATAGTAAATGGGGGAACCAGGACCCACACAGAGCTCTTCTGACTGCAAGTACAGTGTTCTCTCAACTACATCATACTGCTTCTTGATGTCTTGGGGAGGAGTCTCAGGACATCCCTTCAGACTATTCAGGATCCCACTCATCAGGACTGCACTTGGTCCCAAAGGGCCCAATTACCTGAGGTTGTACTATAGTTACAACCTTTGCTTGGGCAGCAAATACCAAGGACATGAAGGAGGAAAGAGCCAGAAGGAGAATGGAAGAACTCAATCCCAAATATGGTTTCATCACTATGATTGTGTTGCTTTATTTTATTCCTTGTTCAAGTCATGCTAAAAGGCACAGTAGAACCTACAACTATAGATTGCCTAATGATCTGTATTTGTCTTCAGGTTAACATAGCGTAACTATGAATGAGTAAGTTTATGGTTTTATCTAAACAGAGATTCATTCAAAATAAATGGTGGGCCAAACCAGTTTTTATTTTATTTAGTTTGATATACCATTAGGTATCTAGAATCATGAAATGATAAAGACAATGTCTTAATTTCATATACCCTTGTATGCCATGCTGACTAATGTTTATTTGTCAAATTTATTCCAATTATGGCATTATGCAATTTTGATCTTTTAGGAAGAGCCATAGTAATAAATATTTTAAATACTCATAATGAACTATGCTTGTGAAATAATGTAAAATATCCATTCCATTTATTTTTTAAATGTCTTTAAATTGACTAGATTTCCTCCTTTGTCCTATAGAATGTGTGTTCTCCAAACAATAGAATCAAGGACCTGTTTTCTTGGTCTCTTCCCCATACTGTCTCTTTGTAGTCAATGCAACACTATTGTTTATTTGAAACAAATGTTATTTCATGGGCATGGAAAATCCTATTAAAAGATTTAAGCCAAAGGTTATTTACTTTGGGTCTGAAAACTTGTTTTAAAAATATTTTTAATAACTGCATTTCAGTCTAATTGGTCTCCTTTGTAATACTCTGTATTTTACTTTTATGAATTTTAAAACATGATTCTGAGAAGCAGTCTATAAGGTTCACTAGAATGCCAAAGGGGTCCATGATACAAAAAATGATAAGAATCTTTGGACTAGGGCAGCAGTTCTTAAAGTGTGGTTCACAATCCCCTAGGAGTCTTCCTGAGACATTTTCGGGGGGTCCATGAGGTCAAAACTATTTTCATAATGCTAAGATGTTATTTGCTTATTAAAATACTATTGTCTTCCCAACTACTTATCTGTGTGATGCTGGATTTTCTTCATATACCTCAACCAAAAAGACATATCACAAGAGAATGAATGCAGAAACATGTGAGAATCCAGCTAAGTTCTGTTAAGTCAGATATTAAAAAAAGAGTCACGAAAATTATTTTTCCATAAAATATTTAACATTTGATTATTTCACTGTTATTCTAAATGAAAAAATGAAATTTTCAAAATTTATGAGTTTTAATTTTTAATTCAGTAAATATTGATAGATATAACCCAAATAAACAAAAGCTCTTTAAGGTCCTCAATAATTTTTATCAGTATAAAGTATTACTAAGACTAAAAGGTTAACCGTGACTAAGGTTAAGCTGCCTGACTAGAGCAACCAGGGAGCAGCCTCTGGATTACAGGCAAGCACATCATTACCTGGACCTACTACAGTCCTCCTCCCAACCCCCATTTCCCAAGACTATTTAAAGTAAGTGGCACCAAATAATTGGTTTGATGATTTTATAGATGATTTTTCTCCCTTCCTGCCCCTTCACTGGATAGTTTGATGAGCTGGTGTTTGTGTCTATATAAGGCTACTGTATGAAAGCTTTAAATCAATTGAAGCAGCCTAACTAATTCATGAATGCAGGACAGGTCAAGATTGCATTCTAACTTTTTGCTGTGATTTTATCCAGTAGCCCTGTATCAACACAGTATAAATCTATGAGCAGAGGAGGGGAAGGGGAAAGTAAGACACTCTCAGAGCTATATTGGGAACTGGAGGAAATGCTTTCCTCCAAAGGGTTTTAAAGGTCATGCTGTACTCTGTCTAGCTGTAAGCCTGGGTTATGTACAAGACTGCAGGGATCCCTTTGCTTTATTGGCAGAAGCAGCCTTGGCATTGAGTGGTTCCTCACTATTTCCCAAATTAGCTTATATTTTAATATTATTAACTACTGATTGCTTGATATTTAATTAAAAAATGTGTAGGGATAAAGTACATCAAAGTACACATTTTAAGATCCTGCTTACCTAAGCTGAGGACTCTGCCAACCTACCATCTTTGGAGGTATAAACACATACATAAAAATAAAAAAATATAAATATTGTCCAAAGGAAGCAAGTTAAAATTAATTACTTTTCATGAGGACATAGATGTCCACATATACCCACAAGTGAGAATACTAAAGCTGTTGCCTGATGACTATGTACTAGGCTTGACAGAGTGAGTAATGGCTGATAGAAAAAAAATTACTATTTGTGTCAAGGTTGTGGTATGCCATTTATCATAACCCTTTTCCTATTGAACATCACCAATAAATACAGCAGAGCTTCTTAAAATAAGTCTCATAGCTTGATGTCATTTGCTTTTTGATGCATGACACTTTTCTATTTTCCTGGCCCATGTAGCATATAATTTCTTTAGGGAGACAGAATTCATTTATCATCTCAAGATTAGAAAGATATATTTTCTAATATCCAACTGTAATTTTACTAAGTAATGTTCTTCCAATTAAATCTTACTTTCATGCATCTTCCCCACATGCCGTTGGTATCAGAAAATTCATGGATTTCATTTCATACCTACAGTGTCTCTAGCAACAGTATATAATTCTAGCAATTAAACAGTAAATTTGGTCTTAAAATATATATTAGGATAGTATTTCAAGTTTTTTTAAAATTTCTCTTCAATATTATAAAATAAGTCCATTTTCTTCTCTACTCAATGCCATTAGATGATATTAAACCTGTGTTGTTCATCTCAAAAATTTCACTGTAGTGGATACCTAATGGCTGATAGAGGAAAAATGGTTGAGAGTAGTATCCAAAGACAAGCATTAACAAAAGAGGATGACTTGAATCTTGGGATTTATAAGATATTCACAATAAACCATCACTTACCTCTTCTATCTTCTTCTGCATAACTTTCCATTGGCTTTCCCATTCCTTCCTTTCATTGTCAAATTGGTCCAGTAATTCCATCTTTTCCTTCATCGAGTTTGTCTCTGTAGTCTCCCATTGCTTATGGAGGTCCATGGCAACCAAGTAAGAGCCAATGAAGAGGATTTTTTTTTGTATTTTTAAAAATTCTTTGTTTCTTCTTACTGATTCTTGGAGGCTGGGAGTTACTTTATTTGAAACAATCTCTCTTGCCTTTGTGTCTAGCTTTTAAAATAGATCACAGTATAAATATAACAAGATACAGTTCCAAATCCTCTTGTTTTCTGGAAATGAATTCTATCATAATGTCAACAACCTATGTGCAATAAACAAACTATAAGAAAATCGGATGGGAAAGAAGAAAAGTAGGTGATAGCAATCTGCCTAAGAAAGGAAAACTAATACCCTCTGAGGACAGATCCAAAGTTTTGTTCTCTGAGACAGACAGAAAAACTGTATTAAGCAAAACAGCCCAAATGCTTGAGTGTGATGCATTTGTATGTTATTGTTGTTTTTAAAATGTGACAGCTTAACTGCTAGAGGGAGATTCTTTCATGAATACTAATGATTAAGTTCAGCAGAATCAGAATGCCTAAAGGAAACTAAGGCTGAGCTCTTGGCCATATAACTGTGGCGGAACATAATGTAATTAAATCAGTTTTCCTAATTTGCTGTAGCCTCCCCACACAACTCTATGACTCATTTGCGGCCAAACTACATCATTGCTGCCATTATTCAGAGGCTCAGGCTGTGTCAATATGAAGTTAATAGGATCTTTGGGTAAAAACCAATAACTCTAAGTTAACCAGGTTAAAGTTTTAAAAATAATGATAATTTTTCAGATTAGTAATAATTTTACTTAAATTATGCTTGAAATATTAAAATGATCTGAAGATCCACAGTATAAAATCTATATGTACATACTTTCCCTTTCATATTCAATATGATATGGCCTGTCTATGCAGGTGAAATTCAAAATGTTTAAGGGAACATTTTACTCAAGTCTAGGAAAAAACAAGGGTTAGGCTTAGCAGTGATGAATAAAGATTAAAGAACACTGAGTAAGGCTCCTAATTATTCTTTAATAATGAACAGTAGTAATTAACATTTACGTTTAACTAATTTTTTCAAGGAATAAAGGAAGACATGTTATGTTCTCTGTCTCTACTTCTCTCTCTCAATTAGCAAGTTTGTCATTCAAAAAATTGTATTAAATGCCCATCTGGACAATACATTTTGCTAGGTGTTAGGAAAAATGTAAAGATAAATGAGTCATGGGCCTTTTATGGGTTCTTTTTCTTTTTTTTTTGTATCTGTCATAAACCTCTGCTTGCTGGTTCCTACATCATTGCACAAAATAGGCAAATTTGGCAGGACTGGCTGCTTTAGGCCTCTTGCTTGTCAATAACTGTTTTATTTGAGACATGAGTCAAGTCTGTAACAATGGATATAGCTCCTTCTTGTAAAAGACTTGAGTGAGTACTTCTGACATTCAACCATGTTCTAGGTGTCATCTGATATCTTAACTTAATGGCACCAAGAGATGAAATTTAGCCTTTGGTGACCTTGCTTAAAGTAGTTGTGAAAATAAGTATAAGAATTCAGTCAGCCTAGGAAAACCTGATGTCATTACCTAAGTAGATATAAGAAATCCCTTCTGCAGTTTCCATAGATTTCAATCCACATAGTCTTAGAAACTTACCTGAGCCTCAGGCAGATCAAATGCCTTGTCCATGATCACAAAGCTAGCAAGTGTCAGGGGTGGAATTTAAAACCAGGTCTTGATTCCAAATCTAGCAGTCTATTTCTGTTGAGGGTACCACCATATCTCAGTCATTCAGTCCCATAAACTCAGAGTCATTCTCCATTCTTCTTCTCCCTGACTTCCCAGAACTAATCACTTGCTAAATCTTGTGGTCTCTGTCTCTACATCTTTTGCTTCCTTTCCTTTCTTTCCAACCACATAACAACTACTTTAGTTCAGGCCCTCATCTCCACCTATTAGAATAAGCCTAAATGGCCTCCATATTTCTAGTACCTCTCCCTCCAATTCATTCTCCATATATCTGACCATATTATCTTTTAAAGCACAGGTCTAACTATGTCACTTCCTTGATTAAAAAGTTTTGGTCATTCTACATTTCTTTTAAGTTAGAATAGAAACTACTAAGCATGGCATTTAAAGCTCTCCACAGTTTCTCCAGACTTATTTTATATGACTCCTCTTCAATAGTTACTCTATGTACATTAAACTATACTGTTTCTTGAATTCAGTATTCCATCTCCTGCTCTGTACAGAGTGGCCCCCATGTCTGAAATGCCCTCCATCCATATGCCCAATGTTTCTAAATCTTAGCCTCCTTCAAGGCTCAGGTTAGCTTTCTATACAAAGCCTTTGATGATGCCCCAAGTTAGTTCTATCTACCTTCACAAATTACTGTGTATGTGCTTATCTGCATATAATTTTCTAAGAACAATGGCTGTAATCACCCTAGCTGCTAGTTCTTTAAATGTGAGCTACTTGTCAAATGATCAGTGAGTAGATATACTACTGGAGGAATGAAATCACCTCAACTTCACACATTCTTACCATTTACAGAAAAAAAAAACAGAAAAGCAAATAAAAGAGTTGGTGGATTTGGGTTACTGAACATCCAAAGGCAACAAGAAAAAAATCATTTCATGGGCAACTCAGCCATCTGGTGTTGCATGATCATGATAATTATTTGTAGAAATGAACACCATGAAAATAACTGTAGCTTATTCACCAACAGATGTCACAGAGGATGAAAAGATAGAGAAATTCCTGGTAGAATTCAATAATAACTTAATAAAACCCTCAAAATCTCCAATTTTCCCCAATATTCTGAATCATTGTTCAATGATTATAAATAAGAATTTTGTTTGTTAGAACAAAATGTCACTTCAAGGCACTTTTTCAACAAAGTGTCGGTCGCATATATATCAAAATTATATGAGGTACCCAGTGATGATGCATATACTAAATGAAGGCATTTTCAATATTGTCAAATAGGATATGCAATGCAAAGTGCAAATTGAAGAGGGATTCCTTATTGATTGTGAGATCCTCCATTTGATACAATCTGCCAATGACATTATGCTGATTACATGAAGCCACAGAAAGATGAAGTCTTTAATATGCTATCCATAGTCACTTTAAAGAGTTTAGTATAACTATGCACCCAGTAAAAACCAAGAAGATAAAAAATCCCTGACGTTCAGACTAAGATATGCAGCTGGAAGGACAACCTATAGTGTTTATCTATCTATCCAGCCATCTATCATCTATCTATATACATCTATATGCAGATACATGTGTATATTTATCTATCTATCTTTGGTGGACACTACAAAAAACTTCTCCCTGAAACAAAGACCCATCTTTTTAATGCCAACATTCTTCTGGTGATGCTGCAGGGCTATGACTCATGGAACACTATCTATTTTCTAAAGAACTAAAATTGACAATCACTCAAAAGGCAACGAGGAGGAGGGGGCAGAGCCAAGACTGTGGAATAAAGGCAAAGATGCACCTGAGCTCTCCCAAATTCTTCTCCAAACAAATTTAAAATAATGCCTCAAAATGAATCCCATTGCGGCAAAACTGAGAAAAGGGTGAGGTGAAACAATTTTCCAGTCCAAGGTCATAGTAGGTCAGCAAAAAAGGTCTGTCTCATTGGAGTGAGAGTGGAGCACAGTTCAATGCAGGCCATCTGTGCAGTATCCATAACCCAGCAAACTAGCAGCAGGTCTTAGGGGTGACTAAACAGGCAGGGGTGACTGAATCAGCAGTGGGGGCTTCTACATATCTCAACCCACAGACAGCAAAGGGATCAGAGAAGTGAACAGAAGATTACAGGGAACGCTTGCTGTCACTGGGTGCATGCCTTTGTTGTATTGCCCATACTTCATCACAATCCCAGGGTGAAGATGAGCACTAGCACACTAGAATGTGTGGCCACTGGGGTACAGGGACCCCAGTCTAGGGCAGAAAAAGTGTTTGTGGTTGCTCACAGAACAGATCACAGGCCAGAAGAGCAGCGACCACACCTCTCTTTAGATCATACCACTTCACAAGAACTGAAAACTTACAGACTCTAAGAACTAGCCCTGAAAAAAGCAGCACAAAAAAACCTGAAGCTTGGGACAGTGCCCCCTCTACCCCAGAAACAGATCCCGATTTTTGACATAAAATTAAAAGTCAAGAAATAGGCCAGAAAAAAATGAGGAAACAACAAAAAAGAACCTGACCATAAAACGTTACTGTTGTGACAGGTAAGATCAAAACACAGAAGAAGACAACAAAGTCAAAATTGCTATATCCAAAGCCTCAAAGAAAAAATGTGGATTGGTCTCAGATTGCAAAAGAATTCCTGCAAGATCTTAAAAAGGATTTTAAAACTCAAATAAGAGAAGTAGGGGAAAATGGGAAAAGAAATGAGAGGGATGCAAGAAAAACATGAAAAAAGAGTCAACAGCTTGGCAAAGGAGGTACAAAAATACTAAAGAAAATAACACCTTAAAGAACAGAATAGACCAAATGGTAAAAAAAGCACAAAAATCCACTGAAGAGAAAAACGCAGCTAGAAAGCAGAATTGGTCAAATGAAAAAAAATATGTTTAAAAATTCAATGAAGAGAATTCTCTAAAAAGCAGAAGTGACCACATTGAAAAAGATGTACAAGAATTCACTGAAGAAAAGAACTACTTAAAATATAGAATTGGCCAAATGGGAAAGGAGGTACAAAAATTCACTGAAAAAAATAATTACTTAAAAATTAGAATTGGGCAGGTGGAAGCTAATGACCCCATGAGATGTCAAAAAACAATAAAACAAAGTCAAAACAATGAGAAAAGGAAGAAAAGGCAAACTAGCTCATTGGAAAAAAAAAAAAAAAAACAATGACCTGGAAAATAGATGGAGGAAAGATAATTTAAGAGTTATTGGATTACCTGAAAGCCATGATTAAAAAAGAGCCTAGACATCATCTTTCAATATCAAGAAAAACTGCCTCGATATTCTAGAAATACAAGGTAAAATGGAAATTGAAAAAAAATCCACCAATCACCTCCTTGAAAGAGATCCCAAAATGAAAACTCCCAGGAATATTATAGCCACATTCCAGAGCTCCCAAGTCAAGAAGAAAATATTGCAAGCAGCCAGAAAGAAACAATCCAAATATTGTATAGCCACAGTGAGGATAACACAAAATTAGGCAGCATCTACTTTAAAGGATCAGAGGTCTTAGAATATGATATTCTGGAGGACAAAGGAGTTAGGATTACAACCAAGAATAACCTACCCATCAAAAGTATAAGATAACCCTTCAGTGGAAAAAATGGATATTCAGTAAAATAGAGGACTTCCAAGTATGCCTGATGAAAAGATCAGAGCTGAATAGAAAATTTGATTTTCAAATACAAGACTCAATAAAAGTAAAAAAGGTAAACAGGAAAGACAAATCATAATGGATTCAACAAGGTCAAACTGTTTAAGTTCCTCCATGGGAAGATGATACTTGTAACTTCTAAGATCTTTATCGTTATTAGGGCAGTTAGAAGCAATATCCATAGACAAAGAATGTGGGTGTGAGTAAACCATGATAGGATGATACCTAAAAAATAAAAAATAAAGGGGTGAAAAAGAGGGATCCACTGAGAGAAAAGGGAAGGGAAATCTATCCTACCCTACTGGGAAGAAAGAAGAGAAAGGTATAAGAGAAGGCAGAGAGGTTGATAAAAAGGAGAGTAGACTGAAGGAGGTGGTGCTCAGAAGGAAAACACTTTTGAGGAGGGACAGGATGAAAAGAGAGAGAAAAAAGGATAAATAGGGGAAAAATAGGATGGAGGGAAATACACAGTAATCATATATGTGGGGAATTTTTTATAGCAAGTTTCTCTGATGAAAGCCTAATTTCTCAAATGTATAGAGAACAGAGGCAAATTTATTAGAATATGTCATTTCCCAATTCATAAATGGTCAAAAGATATGAACAGGTAGTTCTCAGATCAAGAAATCAGAGCTATTTATGGTCGTATGAAAAATGCTCTAAATTACTATTGATTAGAAAAACGCAAATTAAAACAATTCTAAGCTACCATCTCACACCTATCAGATTGGCTAATATGACAGAAAGGGAAAATTACAAATGTTGGAGGGGATGTGGGAAAACTGGGACACCAAAGCACTATTGGTGGAGTTCTAAACTGATTTCAACCATTGTGGAGAACAATTTTAAACTATGCCCAAAAGGCAATAAGACCATGCATACCTTTTGACCCAACAATACCGCTAACAGATCTCTATGCCAAAGAGGTTTTTAAAAAGGTAAAAAGTCCTATATATGCAAAAATATTAACAGCAGCTCTCTTTGTGGCGGCAAAAAATTGGAAACTGAGGAGATGCCCACCAACTAGGGAATGGCTGAACAAGCATATGATTGAAATGGAATACTATTGTGAGATAAGATATGACAAACAGTTTTCTTTCAGAAAAAATCTGGGAAAACTTATATGAACTGTGAAGTGAGCAGAATCAGGAGAACATTATATATAGTAACAGCAATATTGCATGATTATTAGCTATGAATAACTTAGTTATTCTCAGCAATACAAAGATCCAAGACAATTCCAAAGGATTTATGAGGAAAATACTATCTACATTCAGAGAAGAAAGTGATAGAGTCTCAATGCAGATTGAAAAGCTAACTGTGTTTTCTTTTCTTTATTTTTCTTGGGTTTTTTGGTCTCTATTTTCTTTTACAACATGGCTAATATGGAAATATATTTTACATGACTCCACATGAATAATCTATGTCAAATTGCTTCACTTCTCAGTGAGAGGGGAGGACAGGTTGGGAGAGAATTTGGAACTCAAAATTTTTTTAAATGAATGTTAAAACTTGTTTTTACATGTAATTGGGGAAAAATAAAATATTTTAAAGATAATGAAAAAAGACAATGAGAAGGCATTTGGTGGACATTAAAAGGTTACAGCACCCAACAAGCAAGGAATTATGAAGGAGAAGCAGTGTAAATGATATGTCAAGAGAAATATGTGGTTGAAAAAGCATATGTGATGGTCATGTGACAAGAGCAAAGGTTAACACTAGTGGACAATCTGTGGGGTCCTTTGGTATCCCCACAATTCAACAGAACTCAAAGAAGGACACCAACATATTGGGTGAAATTCCTATGGCAAAGTAATAGGAGAATATGGAAGGACAAGATTTTCACAGGAAGGGCAGGCATTGATGAGTTTCCATCTCTATCACTGAATACCAATATTGATGATATCACAGATACCTTTGAGTGCATATGCTATATTCCTCCAGTAAAATGGAAGTTTTTTGAAGACAGGAATAGTTATTTTTTGTACTTGTAACTCCTCAGTGCCTAGCAATGTATACTGAACATAGTAAGTACTTAATAAATGTATACTGAATTGAATTTTCTTTAATTTTATTTTTGCCTATCCTGCTCACCCAATTTGCCTTAGGGATAGCCAGTTATCTTTAGGCATGGGCAATGCAGGCAGGTGCTGCTTTTTATAAACTGGCTTAAAAGTTGGGTGTAGTTAACTGGGGAGAAAATTACTTGCTGAATAGAAGACCTTGGTTCATTAGAATTCCAAAGTCTTGTGATATTTTGTGTATCATTTACAATAGAGAAGAAAAAAGGGAGGATGGCTTATCTACAAGGGCATATTTAGTCAAGGAAACGATAAACAGACAGTAGAACAGTTTCAGGTCCTAGAGAAAAGATGCAAAGAAAAAGACCTTCTGCCTGGTCCTACCAGGCAAATCAGTAATGTTGGAGAATTATTGGAATAATTTACACATCAGTAATTTTGGAGAATCCTTTTTCACCCCGGAAAATAAAGCCTTTCCTAGCTTGTCTGACGTATTTTGAATATTTTAGCTTCAAAGGTTTCACCTTTTCTGTTCCTTTCTTAGCTCTTTCTGAATCTATTCCAAACTAGAGTATAGATTCAGGCAAACCCCTTCTGTTTTCACCCACCTAAAGAATACCTATAGGAAAAATAAATTAGGATTGCCCCCAGAAACATAGTTTCCCCCTTAGCCAAGTGACTTTCCAAAAGGAAATTCTAGTTCTGTACTTACTTCAGAAAAGCCAAACTCCTCACTTAATATGGAAGAAAGCCAGTGGACAGAATTTGCACTTCTCTGGGGCCAATGCTCTTGCTTAGTGCCAGGAATGTGATGCTTGGAGATCAAAAACAAGCACTGGCATACAATTTTAAACAGACCACAGATCTGTGGTTCTCTTTATGTCAGGATTTGTGCAGACATTTGAAGCCTCTTATCTTTGCTTTGGATCCATTTTAAATCATTAAATGAAGGAAGAGGAGGAAGAATTGATGGAGGATGATGATTATGAAGGGCTCATGATGAAGAGAGCTGCTGAGTATGAGGAGGAAATGAATCTCCAAAGATTGAAGACAGATGATGGAGTGTCATCAAGAGCTCCAATTATCTGTGTTGGGAGTATAGGGCCTAGAGTTGGGCTGGTGAAGGAATAGCACAGTGGTTCTTTGGCTTCTTCTTCTGGTGGGTGAAAACCCTATGGCTGCTTCCCATTCTCTTCTTCTCAGCCCCTTAACTGCCCCTTCCTAGATACCCTTATATTCATTTTATGTCCCGAACCTCCTGATTGTCTCCCATCTTGCCTTCCTCTCTAAATTTTCTAGCTGATCCCTATTCCCCAAGTGATTTTTCAGATCCATCTCCACCCATTTCCAGGTTCCTAGTTGCCTCCCTGCCTTCCCTCAAATTTTGTTCTCTGATCCTTGAATCTCTCTCAGATCTCCCACATCTTTATAACCAACCCTGTGTGGCAGGTGCAAGTTGATTCCCCTTGACATAATTTAATAAAGAAACCATTTTACTTCTATAAGGTAAAGGCAATAACTTGGGATAATAATTTGCTTCTCTGAAATAGTTTTAAATTTTGGCTTTTATGTAATTGCCTGTTTTCAAAGAAGCCCAATTGTGCATAAATTCTTCCATCCTTAATAATTCTCTTATCAGTCTTAAATGTCCCAGTGGTAGGGAATACAGAATAAATATTTAGAGGTAAGCTCCCTCTTACTTTAAATTAACATAGATAATACCTATATAATATTGAACTGTAATAATCACTGGTTTATTATAAAGCAGATATAAATATTATCAAACTGAGAACACTCATATGAAGAGAACTCTGCAAGAAAACAGTGAGATACATGTCATAGTAGGAAGCATATTAAAAAATATGTGACCCTTGACTGCAGTCACCATTTACTAATAATATTGAAGCAACTATAAAAGTCCATTATGTTCCCAGCTCCTACAGGCTTCTCTGTTGCCTCCTCTCCTACAGACTTTGGTATCTGCGTGGGAGAAAGGGAAGATTTCTAAAGAATATTCTCTGTGTTGTTCTAACTGTCCCATTCCACTCCATTCAGATCTGGAGACTGGATCAAAATAACCTAGTGAGAACAATAAGAAAGTAACAGGAGAACTGAGTAATTCTATCACTCCTGATTTTCTCTTATAGCTCTATAGCTGTGAGGGAACTTGTGCTTGAAAACAATTAACCAATAAATCTAACAAACAAGAAAGGTAGCACATCAGTGGAACTGTCTGGAGTCAGAGGTTCTGGGTTCAAATCTCAGCTCTGTAAACTACCTGACTGATTGTGGGCAACTGACAACATTGCTGATTTCAATTTCTTCACCTGTAAAAATGATGTAGTTGGACTAGATGGCTTTTGAGGCTCCTTCCATCTCTACCATCTAAAATTCTGCTTATTGAGTTATTTTTCAATCACGTCCAACTCTCTGTGACTCTATTTGGGATTTTCCTGGCAAAGATACTGGAGTGGTTTGCCATTTCCTACTCCAGCTCACTTTTTACAGATGAGGAAACCGAGGCAAACAGGGTTAAGTGAATTGCCTGCTGTCACACAGTTAGTAGGTATCTAAGACTGGATTTGAACTCATGAAGATGCCTTCTTGACTCCTGACCAGACACTATTCACTGAGTCACCTAGCTGCCCATGATGCTATGATAAGTACCTACTATGTATAAGGTACTAAGCTAGGTGCTGGGGATACAAAGAGAGAATAAGGCTATAATGGAAAGAAGACTGACTCTGGACTCAGAAGGCTTAGGTTCAAATCTGACGTCAGAAGCTTACTAAATTTCCTCATATGCAAAAATTAGGGGTTTGGATTAGAATAACTGAAAATCTATGTCTTTGTGTCCTTAGGCAAGTAGCATAACCTCCATGGGCCTTAGATCTCTTATCTGTAAAATGAGGGAGTCGGACTAGATATCTTCTGAGATCCTGTGCAGTCCTATATAAGTCAGAATCCTTGACCTCAGGAAGCCATTTCTGATAACCTTCCAGACCAGGATGACATGATACAGTGAGTTAACACAGGAAATTATTTTCATTGCTACTGCTAGCCAAAACCATGCCTTCCAATCAAAGGGATGCTCCATCCTTGCTTTGCCTCCTCTTTAAAACACATCTACTTTTTCACCCCTCATAACTCTTATCCAAAATCTGTTTTGGTTCTTGGGTTTTTGCCGTTGTTCACTCATATCAGTCATATCTGACTCTTTGTGACCCCATTTGGAGTTTCCTTGACAAAGCTACTAGAATGGTTTGTCATTTCCTTCTCTTGCTCATTTTACAGATAAGGAAACTGAGGCAAATAGGGTTAAATGACTTCCCCAGGGTCACATAGCTTGTAAGTGTATGAGGCTGGGTTTGAACTCAGTTCTTCCTGAAGCCAGACCTGGCGCTCTATCCACTGTGCCACCTAACTGCTCTAAGGTTTATTTAGGGCAGGTTTATTTAAATTTATCGGGCTTGAGTCTATCAAGCATTATCAAGAGTTAGATGCAGACTTCAACAGTAGCTTGGGTCTCTCAAAAGGACTCTTTCTTTCTCTCCTCCAGTAAGTATTCTACCCGTATACATAAACATCTTTTCCGGAATTTAAAACTTAAAGAGCTTTCTGGGCCTTGGAAGGCTTTGCCCAGGGTCACAGAGCTAGTATATGTCAGAAGCAAGACTTGAACACAGGTTTTCCTGAGAGCTCATCTCTCTAGATAAGATACTATACTGCCTCTCTTTCAAGAGATAATAAGAAAATAATTGGTTTTAAAATAAACCTTCAACAAAAAGATGCAGGCATCTAAAATTAACTTGCCTTTATGTCAGAGGATATAGTGATCTTTTTCCCTTATTTCAAGACATTAAACTGTTATGGAGATGAATTTCTCCCTAAATTTGATAAATACACTTAATGTTCAATAAAAAATGGTAAGCTTGGATGAAAGTGAGTTTATTTACCTCTAAAATATTGAGACTGAGCATTTTGTGAACTGTACATTTAGAAAAATTAAACCTCCCCAAAGCTCCTTTCCGAAAATACTGTCAAACAAAAAGTAGAAGCCAGACTACTTGATGGCATTGTCAGCGTTTTCTCATTGGAAAAAAATCAAAGTCTGAAGACATCGTCTAAGTAGCTGAAGGGTTTTTTCCCTTGGAACTCAGTGCAATCCGTTACAACATACCTCATTGTTTTCAAGCACAGACACAGGCAGAGACAGATGTTTAAATAATCCTGGGCTCCAGCAGTTTCAAGGTTTTAAAACATATCATTCCCTCTCTAGTTTATAACAATTAGATGCTCACTTTTAGGCTTCCAGAAATAAAACATACCTTTTTTTGCAGGGAGGAAATCCTTTGAAAGTTCTGTCAATCCATTGGTAAATCTAGCAGTGAAAAACAAGTGGAATGTATAGCTACGAGAATAGAAAAAAATTTCCAACTCTGTGAATTTCACTCCTTTAGGAGACACCAGAGCTGGAGCAACAATTCTGCACAGCAACCTTCACTACTTTTACAGTAAAAAAAAAAAAAAACAGTTCAGCTCAGCATCAGACCAGCAGCTGGGACTGGTGTGACGTCAGCAGTGGGGAGGATGGCCTTAGAACCACCTCTTCCAACCCCAGCTCTGTAACTTTAGATCTGTTCATATTTTGTGTAAACAACTTTAGGTCCAGGACATTTTTAGCTTTATAGCGTAGCCCAGTATTTTCAAGCTTGCCAGAAGAGCTGATGTTAATATCAAACGGATGACAATGGCTCATTTTGGATCTCTTTTCATAGGGAAATTTAACTCTTGTCTTCAGGATCTTATTTTCTTAACCACTCTACATGTAATCTCAATGTATGCATTACAATGTCACCTGAAGTTGTGTGGCTAGGTCCTGGTTCACCAAATCAGGCATCCACTACTTGGTAGATTTCAAAGGGGATATGTATTGGGGCAAGGGCAGATATACTGTTCTTTCCAACTCTCGACTGCTCACTCTGTAGGATTAAAAACCTAGCAATTCCCAATTTATTTTATATAAAATACCACTTGGAAAATGTGTTTCTGCTCAGATGATATATGACATGTTTCTCTTCATACTTCCCTACAGCCATTCTCCAAGCTAGGGATTCTTTTTTTTATTACTACTACTATATACTGCTTTAAGGTTTACAAAGCACTTTACCTATATTAACCGAAGTTAATCCTCACCCCAATCCTGTGAGGTAACAACTTTTCATGTCAGGAGACTGAGGTTCATAGAAATTGTCGTTTGCGCCAGGTCATGCAGCTCAGAATAATCTAAGGTGGAATTTGAATTCAGGCCTTCCTCACTCCAAGTCTTATGTACTCTCTATTACACCAAGCTGCCTCTCAAAGAATTAACAGCTGTTTCTGTCCGTGTCTGCTGTTGAAGATACATATTATAGGAAGGAGTAATGCAGCAGAAGGGCATTTAGATGGTGCAGTGTATAGGATTCTGTCCTGGAGTCAAGAAGACTCAACTTCCTGAATTCAAATCTGACCTCAGACACCAACTAGCTCTGTGACCCTGGGCAAGTCATTTAACCCTGTTTGCCTCAGTTTTCTCAACTGTAAAAAGAGCTGGAGAAGGAAATGGCAAACCACTCCAGTATCTTTGCCAAGAAAACCCTAAATAGGGTCAGGAAGAGTCAGATATGACTGAACAGCAAAAAATGCGTTCCTCACTGTCATAATAAGATTGACCCTGTAAAATGTTTGCTCCATTTTGATCTTCAGCAGATTTTTAGCTCAAATTCGTCAATAAAACAAACCTTATAAATCTTGTCAGCTGAGACTAGGACTTAAGCAACATAAGACACAGTGTGGAAAGCACTTGTAAGTGATTGCAAATTTTTTCAGGTGCCAGCAGTGGACGGTAGTGATGTACTTATAGAATGCTGGACTTGGATTCAGAAAGACCTAGTTCTGAATTCCTCTTCTAATAGCTGCATGACCCTGGGCAAGTCAGTTTCATCATCTGTAAAACTTGTATAATAATAACTCCGATGTGTTATGGTTGTAAAGATCAGATGAACTAGACTATATGTAAGGTACTATGTGAATATAGTTATTATCGATTTATTACTATTTTTACCCTTTACATCCCTGAGATTTTTTTGGAACAACACTTTTGCTCCTTTGTCTCTGTCTCTTTCTGTCTGTCTGTCTCCTTGTACACTCGCGCACTCGTGTGTGCGCACACACACACACACACACACACATGCACATAAAAGCCGTGAATGCTTTGTAAATTGTAGATAAATATGTGATTGGTCTATATTTGGGAGGGTCACTAGAGTTCTCATCTTTTGGTTATAAATATGTGATGCCTTCTGTTAAGTAAATGTACCCAAGCATGTACCAAAGAGAATATTGATGAAGTATTATTATTGCTGCTGCTACTACCACTACTACTGCTGCTGCTGCTCCTGCTGCTACTACTACTACTACCATTGCTGCCGCTATTACTATGATGACAGCTACTACCACTGCCACCACCGAGGTTCAAGTTCGGCCTCTTACACATACTGACTCTGTGACTTGTACAAGTCGTTTACCTTATCAGTGCTCTATACAAACTTCTAAGACAATCTGTTACAGAAAAAGTACTGACCTGCATCAGTCTGTCACTGAAATCACAGGTTTGGTCTTATCTAATAACAACAACAGAAATAATGTAGTATGGTGAATCTGGATTTAAAAAGAGTTTGGGTTTAGATCCTGGTTCTGGTCATTATTATTGGGGCAGACTTAAGCAATGCACTTTTACTTTCCTGGCCCTTAATTTCCTCTATAAAATGAAGGAGTTGGACTAGATGGCCTCTAAAGTGCTTTCAACTCTAAATCTATGATCTTTGGTATTTTGAATAGATTTGTTCCCACTCATGTAGATCAGGCCAAAGAAAGTGTCTTCTTTAACTAAATGAATGAGGAAGAAAATTCTATCGATGCTTAAAGATCAGACTACAAAGAATCTAAGTCTTCTTTGGTCCTGTTTAGTTTTTGATATACTTCCTGTAATGGAAATAGAAATGAGTCCTGTAAAAGACTCATCACAAATAAACTCCATGGTTTTGTCTGTTAATAGATGAGCACTACTTTCAGGAGAAAAAGCAACTGGATTAGAGGTCAAGTAATACATTATGGTAGGAAAGACTTTCGTTGTGTAGACAGCAAGAAGATATTGGAGGTATGTAATCCCTAGTGAACATGCCCACTGTGCAATGCTGTGCCCTTGGCCCTCTCTTCTCTTCTACCCTCCATCATCTCATCCATTATCGTAAGTTCAATGCTCACCTACATGGACGACGCCTCTAAAATCTGTCACTAGTTACACTTTCTGTCCTGAGTTCCAATCTCCATTTCCAATTGTCTACTGGACATCTCCACCTAAATCCTAAAATAGGTCCCAAAATGAACTCACCATTTCTGGATACCATTTTTCCTTTAACATTTCTGTTTCTAGTGATGACATCACCATTCTGCTCACCACCCAGATCGAAAACCTAAGGGTCAATTTTGACTAACCCACATCCACATCCAATCCATTGTCAAGCTCTATGATTTCCACCTTTGGAATATCTCCTCCTTTTTACCCTTCTCATACTTTTTTGAATAGGTACTATGGGTCTTCTACCTGGTTTTCTTACTTCCAATCTCTTTTTCAAGCTTCACACTGCTAACATGGTAGTCTTCTTAATTCATTGACCTGGTCACTCCATTCCCTAGCCATCAAAAAGCCATGCTTTCTGTTGGTTACTGAATAAAATATAAACTTAACTTGGCACTCAACTCTGTCCACAATCTGGCTCTGGACTATCCTTCCAGCTAGTTTATGGTCCTCTCTTTCATTCAGCCTGGACTCCAGCTAAACTCCCTGTTGGTCATTAATCTTTTCTTGAACTTTCATAAATTTTCACAAAACTGGCCAGAACCTTCCTCCCCAAGATTTACACTGATTGAAATCCTTTTTATCTTTTGAGATCCAGCTTAGGTATCAAGTTCTCTATGAATGTCTGTCAAATTTCACCAGTTAAAAGGCAAAATCCCTCCTCAGATCTCTAATGGCATGATGCTTCATACCTGCTAAGAAAAGAATCATTTTCTAAATAGTATTATTGTATTTTTTTCTATATCTTATAAAAACAGCTAGCACTTACATAGTATTTTAAGGTTGGCAAAGCACTTTATATGTTATCTTATTTGACAAAATATCTCATTTGATATCTAATACCCCCTACTAGATAGTTTGATTTTGACAGCAGGGATTATGTCATCTTTATCTTTGTATCTTCAGTACCTAGCAGAAGGTCTTATACAATCAGAGAGTCAATAAATATCTATTAAGCACCTATTATATTCTAGGTCCTGTATTAAGCTCTTGGGGGCAGGGAGGGTTCAAAGCAAGGCAAAAAAAACCCAAAACAAAACAAAAATACAGTCCTTGATCTCAAGGAGCTCACAGCCAAATGGGGGGGGACAACATGTAAATGTTGTCTAGTAGGTAATATTTGTTTGTTGAATTAAATTAAATTGAGGGCAATTTAAACCAAGGTAACTGATAACATTATGTCCACTCATACTACAGAGACACTCTTGGCCTCTGGGGTTTACTGTATTATTTGTATATCAGACTTAATAAAGGTTGTTTTCTAAATTCTCCAGCCTTGATTATGTTGCATAAGAGATGATTCATAACAGTAAACCTCAAGGAGGAATTTTTTCCGTTTTCCTTTTAAAACAAGTTTCAATGAATAATTAACACAGGCATTTTGTGTCAAGGCATGAGACTCAGAAACTATGTATAGATAGCATCAATGGCTCTGATGGGACCTTGGCAGGTCCTCTAGTCCATCTCTGGGGTGTCATGCAAGGTCATATCTAAACCATTCCAGACAGGTTACAATTAGTTCTATTTTTAAAGATCTCCAAAGAAAAAAATTCCACAGAATCCATTACCTGCTCATTCTGATGTGTAAAAACCCTTGCTACTGGAAAATCCCTCCTTATATGTAAGTTAGATTTCTTGTGCTACATGAGGAGAAATAAAGGAGCCAGTTGAAGTGAGAAGAACACTGGGGCAAATAGTTTCTCAGTGTATCTTTAAACCCTTTCAGGAAAAACAAGAACAACATCTTAAGATGAGTGCTTGGAGTTCTTACAGAAATATAAATAAAATGGAAGTTGTTCTTATGAAGCAGGGATAACGCAATATAATACCCTATAATAATATTCTGACCTTTCCACTGCTATTTAACATTTTAAAGCAGGTGTCAGAAAGGCTCAAATTCTAATGGAAAAATACTACACTGTTGTAAGGATAGTGTAGGCCATTTTTGTCCCTCTTAATCAAGTCACAAAATTTATTAGAACTGTTTTCTATGACCTAGGAAAGATTATGATTTTTATCGACCATGATATACTTTTTGGGGGGGAACCAGACTTGATTTTATTGTTATAGGGAACTCCCAGGCAAGGAAACCACCCCAAAGAAGATTGGGCACCTACTCACTAACTGTAGTCTTACAAAGTTGCCTGGAACTCTTAGAGGTTAAGTGACTCGTGCAAGGGTCATATAGTCAGTATATGTCAGAGACAGGACTTGAACCCGAGTCTTTCTGACTCTCAGACCAGCTCTCTCCACTACACCACCCTGCCTGTAATTTACTACTTTTATATTTAGTCTAAAAGACAAAGATGCTGCCATGGCATACAGTAAACCAAAAATCCAAGAAAGGTCCTTTAATGACAGAAAGCTGTCACCACTGGGGAAAGTTAGAGTTTGCAGAGTGAGAGGACCATGAGGGACAACACCAAAAATCCAAGAAAGGGTCCTCTAATGACAGAAAGCTGGGGAAAGTTGAAGAGTTTGCAAAGAGTGAGAGGACCATGAGGGACAACACCCCAAATCCATAGGATTACAGAATTTCCTAACTTGACTGGACCTTAAAGATTTCTTAACATGCCTCCCTCCACCAACATTTTATTTTTTATGTGAGGAAGCTGAAGCTCAGAAAGCTTAAGTTCACTTACTCAAATTTCTATGTCTAGTTGGTAGCAAATCTCAGATGAGAACCCAGGACTCCCAACTAGAAGACAATAAGACCTAAGGGATGACTGTGAAACAGTGTGGCTGAGCTTTGTGTTTTGAATCCACCAAAAATTAGGCAGGTATGGTGGAGATTCAGGAGACCTGGGTTCTTGTCCCACATCTTCCATTAAGTAGCTGTGTGACCATTCGCAAGTGACCCTAAGCTCTCTGGGCTTCAGAGACTTCATCTATAGAGTGATAAAGGGTTGTATCAGTGAGCTCTTAAGAGGCCTTCCAATTCCTGAATTGCTTCAGCTTTCTTATCAGTTTAATAGGAAGGCAATAATTATATATATATATGTACATATATATAATGTGTATATATAATATATATGTGTGTGTGTGTGTGTGTGTGTGCGTGTGTGTGTCTCCTATTAAACACACACACACACCTTCATACCTTCACATAATTCAAGGATATGTGATTTCATTTGGTGTGGGTATGCTGACACCCATCTATATCTTAGCCATCATGAGTCACTATAACTGAAAAAATTAATTACTTGGTGGCCAGCCTTCTGGTCATGTGCTAAGGATGTTTTGTACAGACCATCTAAGAGCCAACCTAACTGTTTGTGACTGGGCCTAGGTCACTACTTGATGTATCAATAGACTGGTACAATATGCTAGTATATGAACTATACTGGCGCAGTATTTGAGAATACATGAGCCACCTTTGCACCAATGAGGAGTTGAAATAGGACATCAATGAAGAAATAGTTACTATGCTTTAAATTTATGTACTACATTCCAGTTATGAAGAGCTTCATATCATTATGTTATTTGCTTATTTGAGTAAGGTGGGTAACATAGGCATCACTTCAATTATGCCATGGATCTGTGATCTCATTGGTGGGGGCATTTACTCATCTTCTGATAGTATGTTAGCCTACCTATGGATATTCTGAGGAGTCCTTAGAATAATATGTATCTGAGTATTAGGACAGTATGAGCTATAGACATGCTAGATCACAAGGCAGAAATGGAAAGATCAGAAGTTGTAGTTGAAAAGTATGAAGGACTGATGGCAGCAACCTTCTCAGTAGCATTATAGATTGAAAGTAATTAATAATTGTTACCCTAGAGGGAGATACAAAAACATCACTAGGAAATTATTTATTGGATCCTCTTGTACTGTCAGCCAAGGTTCTATTAATTTGGGTGATATTAGAACTTTAATGGTATAACATGACAGCATCAAATTTCTTGCCATAAATAAGTCACTTTCTAGTCCCTTTCTCGCCACATCTGTTTACAACCATCCCGTTAAAATAGATTTTGTTTTTCAAGTGTCTGTAGGTAGAACATTAATGGTCTTCAAAAAGATGAAATTTTGTTTTGTGCCATGGAAACCTTTGAAATCATGCCCTGTCTGGGGACTTTTATAAGTGACATGGTTTAAGTCACTTCTAGGCCTACAATTGGGCCCAATTCAAGGAACATAACCCCAGAACTTCACTCATATCTAGAGAATGTTTTACTGTTTCTAAATTATTTGAATTACATTATCTCATTTCTTCAGCATTGCTCTAAAATTGTATCCTACTTTCCTGGGCACGTTTCTCCTTTTTAGGGGTTCACCTGATTTAATATTTGTTCCTTTATGTAAACTATATAATGGGCTGACTCTAAAGTTATGTGGGTCTGTGACCAATGACTGGTGACAGTCAAATACCAAATACAAAGTTAGAGAATGGAATTTTGGCCACCTTCTCCTGGATCTTGACATAGAGTCACACAAATTTTGATCACACCAAAGGCAAGTAGGATGAAATTTTGTCTTCTGTCACTTGAATCCTCTGTGAGTAAAAGAAGAGATAGAGATTTGATAACCAGACTCTACTCTTCATTTCTATGCAAATAATTGTGGGAGACATGGGCAGATTTGTTTGTGACAATTTCATTCATAGATTGTCACATTTCAGCTAGTATGTTCTTTTCTTCTTTTCTATGGACCTATCCCTAACTTCATAGGAATACTCTGCTTCTACTTTCGAAGACTGGTGACGATTATTTGCTCGGCATATCTAATATCTGGGATTTCTGTACAGATGTTTCCAGATGACAGAAATATTTCCTCTTTGGAAAGTTTCCAACTAGCCTCTCTTCTCCAAATACTGCTCTGTGTTTACTTTGCAGAAACAGCGGAAAATCATTTTAGGAATGGAGGCTACTTAGTAAATAGTTTGATTTTTTTCATTTTTTTTGTGACTAAGATCTAAATGTAACATTTCCAAATTCATCACCTGGGAAAGCTTGTGCAGTATAAAAAACCATGACCCACTCTGTTATATTTACTCAGTGAGCAGAGAAGACCACCTACCACTAGAGGGCGCGCTGAGTCTCTGTTTCTGCCCCTATCTCCTTGGATTTCTATTACAGAACCAACAGGGAGAAAACTTTTCTTTAGGTTTGTATTTGGAGCTGGGCCTTTGACCTAGATATAATAAGTGGTCACCCGTAGGGTGTGATTTGAGTGGTGTTCCCAACTATTTCCTCCTCCAGCCTGGCTCCCCTTAGAAATATCATTCCTTTACGTTATTGCACTGTCTCATGAGGAGTCCCTAGATCAACTTAACGCCCCAGACATTTATTTAGCCTATACTATTTATTTACAAAGCACAGGGAATGTAAATATGAAAAAAGCTTATGTGCATGCGTGTGTGTGTATGTATGTGTGTGTATGTGCGTGTGTGTGTGTGTAACAGGGAGAAAAGAGACTGGGACAGAATGATCATACATGTAGACAGTTAAGGAAACACAAAATATTTACAAATATAGTTAAATTATTCATTACCCATTAATATCTTCGCTTAGATTATTTTATTGGCTAGTCCTTACTCTAAAACATTCTGCTTCTGAACTTCAGCTAGCTCAGACCAGGCTTCCAGAGGCAGGCCACATAGGACAGATAAATTTTGATGAGGAAGGGTTATGTTCCTTATTTAGACCATGGGATCCTGCAAGCCATGAGAAATCACTTAAACGCTTGGACTCTGGACTGACAAGGGGCAGTATCAGGGCCTTGCTATTTGGGGAAGTATGAGGAAGCATGGCATGATGGAAGGAGTCAGATTTTCAAGATGACGAAAAAAGGAAAAGGATTAAAGCTACCAAATGGAAAAAAATAGTTTACTTTATAGTTTTTGCATGGGATTGCCTTGGTTGCATGAATTCTAAAAAGCAGTCCAGTCTGATTTTCAAAGTATCAGGCAGTGTCTAGGGGGCACCAGTCTACTAATGTACCACTTTCCACTTTCTAAAAGTCAAATAGTTGCAGGTCACCCCATAGCTCATTAGATAAGTGCCCAATGGGATATATTCTACTACTGGCTCTGGTGTGAAGCTGTGTCCATATAGGAGGAAGGAGGTGACGTTTTATTCCAAAGGGAATATGAATACAACTAGGTAGCTAGGTGTCATCATGGTTAGAGAGCTAGAGTTAGAATTAAGAGACCTGATTTCAAATGCTTTGGTAGAAATTCACTAGCTGTGTGACCCTGGACAAGTCATTTAACCTCTCTCAGCCTCAGTTACCTTATCTGTAAAATGGGGATAATATGAGCATCTACTTCACAAGACTACTGTGAGAATCCAATATATATGCTTTGCCAACCATAAAGAGCCATATAAATGTTAATTATTAGTATAATAATAATAATAATACACCAGTAATATCAAGATGCTATATACAGCAAGATTGCTGGCCTAGGAAACTATTGTGAACTTTTCCCTTCTGCATTTGTCCCCTTTCGTCCCATAAGATTAGACTGGAGTCCATTATTCTTCCTGAGAATATTAAATGACCTCAGACAAATAGCTGCATTCCATTACATACACCTTGAAGATAGTTATAGGGACACGGTAACTTGGTACAGAGGCTCTTTGCCTCACATCTGTTAAACCAGAGACTAGGTATTTAAACTACCTGTATTCACTCACTCCATTATGAACCTGCCTCTGCATAGTTTATACATACTGGTCCAAGTCACTACAGGAAAGGGTTGGAACAGCCTAAAGACGTCCATGTTTCCCCAACACTTAAACAAAGTCCTAGGACCATATTAGTCTTTAAGACCTGACATAGATTCTGATGTCTTAACCAGATTTGGATTGTATAATTTTATTCTGTTTCCTTTTCAATAGAAGCAAGACCAATATTTATTTCAGTAGATCTGGAGGAGGTCATATGTAAAAGCAGGATTAGATCATGTCTTGAGATTCCCTACTATAGTCTGTCAGAGGTATGGAATTGTGCCTTTCATTTTCATTGCTTAGCACTGTCTCTGGATTCCTCTCCCCATACAGATACATTTCTTTTCCTGCTTTGGGATTTTAAGAGCAGTTACAGCACTTTGTACAATGCCTTATATACATCAAGCATTATTTGTTGATTGATCTTTGAAGACTTTTAAAAAATGAGCTTCCTATTGGAATATATAAATACATCTCCTTGTAAATCTGTTTGTCTCCTACAGCCAAATCTTCCAACTGCAAATTGGAGAACTGGGCTGAATATTGCATAGCATTTCTTACATTGTTTTCTCTACACTGCTATAGCTTTGAACATAAATTACTTTCAGGAATTGACTCTGGCAATTCACTATGAGTTATACTTAACTTATCTTTATCACAGTAGTAACATACAAGGATCCAATTCCACTTCTGAGAATTGGAGCAATCAATTCACTTTGAATCCAAGGGATGTAAGCTGTAGTAGCATTTAAATGACTCTGTGTTCTCTCTCTAGAATTCAGTGCCCAAAGAGGCATCTAAATTTGTCTGTGAAGGCATGCACATACTCTAGAATTGAAACAAAGGAGAGCCACTCTAATAAAAAAATTTGAAAAAAAGCATGTGTAACAATGTACGTGTGCAATGTACCTCCAAAATGCTTAACTTTACTTGAAATCGGCAAGCTTCAGAGTATCACAGAATCATTGATCTTTAGAACTGAGAGCGAACTTAGAGTTCACTTAGCACAGCTCTCTTACTTATTAAAATAGTATTATTAATGCCTCTCCTGAAATATCTCTCCTTAACCTCAATTGAACCCTCTCTGGTAACATAGAAAAACAACCAATCAAAATCATATACATTTTCCACCTATAGTTCCCCTATATCTCTACCCAAAGGATGGAAGTATGTTTCATCTGCTATTTCTCCTCACTTTATAGATGAGGAAGCTTTGACTTGTCCAAGGTCACACAACTAGTTGGTAGCAGAGTTGGGATGAAAACCCAGGTTTCCCTGATTCCCATTCCAATGTGCTTCTTAGGACATTCTACTGCTTCTCATCCGCACAGGCCTAAATGAATAATGCTTTGTCATAATCAAATGGCTCATTTTTTTCTGAACAATTTTGCATCAAACTGAGATGCACAAATTTCTTCTGATCTCTCTTTAAAAAGTATAAACAGTAGCTGGTAGATACACTATTCCTCTTTATGAAATTCTCTCTTAACAGTAGTAGGAATTATTGGTAGAATGTAGGAAATGGTTTAAAATTCAGAAACCTTTTTAAGAGCTAAGTGTTAGGGAGAAATGAGTATTACAGATGCTTCCAAACTGCCCCTACACTACTGATTGGACAATTCAGTTGGTTTTCTTTCATCCACTTTTAATGTGAGAATATACTATCTTCTAGGTTTCCTCCCAATGAAATATGATGAGAGGAACTGAGAAAATGCTCATAAAATCATTCCAAAATATGAAAAATTTGGGAAAGTGTCCTAAGGAAAAGAGCAAAGAGCAAAGAGAAGCCTGAGTTGAATGGCAATACTTTAAATATGTGAAGGCCTATGACTGAGAACATGTCACTTGTAATTGCTTTCAATGGGAAAAAAAAGGAATAGAATTAGATAAAAGGAAAGGAGACTCACTAATTTAAACTATAATTGCTGTGAGACTGCACAATGCATTATAGGTTATATAGCCTCCTCTGAAAAGTTCTGAAAAAAAGAAGGTCCAGCAGCTAGCTCACTGGATCATTTGGGTACAGGAATGGTAGATGGATTCCTCAAGACTCCTCACTTGTATTATTCTAGAATAACAAGGCAGGCACATTTCAACATTAAGTCAAAAGCCTAAAACAATGCTGTAAGGCAAATTTTTTGACTATGAAAGGAATGGTGGTTGGATGCAGCGGGGTGGTACACTGGATTGAGTGTTAGATTTGGAGTCAGAAAAACTTGAGTTTTCCTCAGACACTTTACTAGCTGTGTGACCCTAGACAAGTCACCTTACTAAGGTTGCTCAGCCTCATCTATAAAATGGGGATATGAATAGCACTTATCTCACAGGTTTGTCATAAGGATGAAAAAAACACATATATATATATAAATATAAAATATATATACACATATATAATATATACTTATATATGTATGTATGTGTATATATACATACATCCACACATACATATATACACATATACACATAAATACATACGTGTGTATGTGTGTATCTGCTTAACAAATGGCCTCTACTCTCAGGGAGCTCATATTCTAATAGAGGAGCTCTAGTAATTCATATGCCATTCCATGCAGAGAATTTTATGGTCTCTTGCCCACCTTCAAGGAGAATAATTCTTTTACCCTTTAAAGCACTCCTACCCACACACCCCAACTTATCTGGAGAAGGTGATTCCACAGTTTCCTTCTTAAGTCAGCCCAGTGTTTAAGCTATTTGTCAAGGAGAACATCCTTATGCAGAAATGATATGTCTTTCTGTATTCAGACAGCTTTCATTTTTGTGAACCAAAGGACCCCAACTGATAAAAAAACTATGAATATATTTTAGAGTTATTTAGAGCATTGCCACATTTATTACTATTGCTCAGGCATACAGACAGACCCAGGGAATGGGTTTTGCACACCATAAAATTCTCTGCTAACAGAGGCTTTGATCAGATACTACTATCATATGTCTCCCCATAGGGCAGGGCCCATTTCTGTACCTGTAGTGGTACATGTCACTGAACATGCTACTTAGGAAGAAGTGGCTCATGTAGGAAAGGCTTGTTTCATCATTTAGCCTCAATATGGAGTTTTTCTGATCTTATGTAACCCACATTCCGTTCTTCCTTCCTTCCCACAGAATTACAGATGGTAAAGATCTCTTAGTCTAATCCTTTCTATCCCTTCTTCTTACAGACAAGGGAACTGAGGTACCATTGAACAATATAATAGAATCTGATCACTGGTCCTGTGGTTCAGAACCAAGTACTCTTTTCCATTGTCTCATTCTTTCTCATTCTATTTTCTTCCTTCATTCACTCCCTCAAACACTTATTTACTACTAAACATTTATAATCTACTATGTACAAGACGTTATTATGTATGACCAGAAGGGCATATACAGATGAATAAGCAATTATCCCTAAAGTATTTTCCAGTAGAGCCAGTAAGCTTAGCAAGTCTTGATTATCAGCAGCTATATTTATGCAAAATCTGCCTTTTGTATTATTAACCTTCCAAAATGTAACTAGTCTTCAAATTTTTTTGACCTTTCCACCCAACTCCACTATTCCTTGTGCTTCCCCACCCAAAAACAAATCCTAAAAGTTTTATGCCATGTAATGAGGAAACATAGTCTAAAGAATGAATCCAGAGTCTAAAGTGAGGGGTAATTTTGGGAGCACAGAGCTATAAACATTTTTTCAAATGTAGAGTTAAGGCTAAGCCCTATGTTGGCATGCCATTGTTTGCTGGCAGCTGCTTAAACAACCCCATCCCACTCCACTCCTTGAATAAAAGTGAGGGCTAAGGACTGCCGGCCAACTCACATTCCAGCCCCTGCTCTGAAGTTTTCTTTGTTTTGTGAGTTTGAGTCAGGCTTAAAAATAACCAACTGAATTCCTTTTATCTAAGCCAGATCACCAATCACCTGAATTCTGTTCCAAAGTCCATACGTGTATGATGTGTTTCAGAAAGGGGGATTTTCTCATTGGGTTGCTATTTTTAAATGGCACAGTTTAAAAGGTGCTATCTGACAGTTTTCTCCAGAAAGAGAAATGTTTCCAGGGATATTATTTTCCTAGCAGGAGGAAGCTTGAAAATTTCTCATATATGATTTTATATAACTCTATTTTCCAGATTTCATGTATTTATCCAATAGGACTAAGGAGCAGGGGAAAGAAAGAATTTCTGTAGTATGGAGAACTTTTTGGGGGAGGGAGGAAGGTAGTACAACACTATCCTTGGGTATTGCTTTCCCTAAATCTATTATGTGAGCTAAGGAAGAGATACATTCTAGAATGGCCCCATGGAAGGAGCATGTAATTAAGTAGGAGGTAAAAACAGAAGTTGAAAGGAAAGGGGGTGGTTAGAGAGGCAACTTCCTCCTCCCAGGCATGCTGTTGTCACCAGCAGCAAGTGGGAAGAGTTTGATGGGAACAGGTTTCTCTGGGTGATAGTCACGTGCTACCCACACATGCTGTCCCTGGAGATTCTGAGGAGTTGTGTTGAAAAAATCCACCCTGAAAAAGAGGGGAGGAATAAATTCCTAGTGCTCTGAAGAATATCTCCAGAGACTCTAACTACTTTGAAATAATCCCTTCCTTACCTCCAGTCAGTCAATAAACATTCACTGTGCCTACTATGTGCCAGGCACTTTGCTGAGCACTGGGAATACAAAGAAAAGCAAAAGACACATGCAGGAAGGTCACAGGTTAATGGGGTAAACAACTTGCAAACAACTATAGACAAAAAAAGCTGTATACAAGATAAATTGGAAATAATCAACAGAGGGTAGGCATTAGACTTAGGAAGTATTGGTAAAGGCTTCCTGTGAAATGTGGTATTGTAGCTAGGACTTGAAGGAAGCCTAGAGGAAGAGATGAGGAGAGAGAAAATTCTAGGCATGAGAGACAACCTGTGAAAATGTCTGAAGTAGAGATAGAGTTCTTTATTCAAGGAAAAAATAGCAAGGAGGCTGGTGTCTTAATCACAGAGGATATGGAGGGGTGCAGTATGTAAGAAAAGTGGAAAGATGGGGTAGGGGAGAGACATATTATGAAGTGCCTTGAATGCCAAACAGAAGATTTTATATTGATCTTGGAAGTAATAGGGAGCCGCTAGAGTTAGAGTGGGAGTGGGGCAGGGTAGGGGAATGGAAGACATTCACACCTGTCACTTTGAAAGCTAAGTGGAGAATGGACTTGTGTAAGGAGAGACTTGTGGCAGCAAGACCAATTAGCAGGCTATTGGATAATCCATGAGTTGTTCAGTTAGCATTCATAAAGTGCCTACTATTTGCCAGGCACTGTGCTAAGCACTGGGGATACAAAGAAAGGCACAAGACAGTCCCTGACTTCAAGGAACTTATAATCTAAGTGTAACAACAAGCACACAAATATGTACAAATATGCTATGTACAGGATAAATCAGTTGGAAGGATTGCACTAAAATTAAGAGAGGTTGGGAAAGGCTTCCTGCAGAAGGTGGAATTTTAGCTGAGACTTGAAGGAAGCCAAGGAAACCAGAAGGCAGAAATGAGGAGGGAGAGCATTCCAGGCAGAGGGGACAGCCAGGAAATTCTCAGAGCTGAAAGATGGAATGTCTTATTCATGGAACAGGAAGGAGGTCACTGGATCAAAGTGAGGAAGTGCGCACGTGTGTGTTTGTGTGTGTGTGTGTGTGTGTGTGTGTGTGTGTGTGTGTGTGTGTGTGAGAGAGAGAGAGAGAGAGAGAGAGAGAGAGAGAGAGAGAGAGAGAGAGAGAGAGAGAGAGAGATGGTGGTAGTGGTATGAGGAGTAAGAAGACTGGAAAGGTAGAGAAGTGGCACCAGGTTATAAAAGGCTTTGAACTCTAAACCAAGCTGTTTGTATTTGATCCTGGAGGTGATAGGGAGCTGCCAGAGTTTATTGAGTATGGGGTGGAGGTGGGGTGACAAGGTCAGAACTATGTGTTAGGGAAATTATTTTGGTTGCTGAATAGAAGATAAACTGGAGTGGGGAAGAGACTGTTGGCAAGCAGACCAACCAACAGACCATTTCAATAATCTAGGCCCGAGATAATAAGGACCAGCAGAGTACTATCAGTATCAAAGGAGGAAAGGGGATGTATTCAAGCGATGTTGTAAAGATGAAATCAATCAATCAATCAAAGGTGAAACCAATCAATCAACTGGCAACAGGTCAGATATAGGGGGCATGGTGAGAGATAGTGACAACATCCAGGATGGCACCTACGTTGTGAACTTGGAGGACTAGCAAGATGTTAGTGATGACATTAATAAGGAAATTTGGAAGAGGATGAGGAAGACAATGAGTTCAATTTTGGGCATGTTTAGTTTAAGATGTCTATTGGACATCCAGTTTGAGATGTGTGAAAGACAATTGGAGATGTGAGAATCATCAGCATTGAGGTGACAATTCATGGGAGCTGATGAGATCACCAAGTGAAGGAGTATTTGGGAAAAGAGACAAAAGCCCAGGACAGCCACACTTAGTGTATGTGACCTGAATGAAGATGCACAAAGGGACTCTGAGAAAGAATGGTCAGACAGGTAAGAAGGAGAACCAGGAGAACCTAGAAAGAAGAGGGTATCAACGGAAATATGATCAACAATGTCAAAGGCTGCTGGAAGGTCAAGTATGAGGAGTGAGGAAAGGTCATTGGATTTGGAAATGAGCAGATCATTTGAAGAGAGCAGTTTGGGTGGAATAATGAGACCAGAGGCTGGATTGTAGGAGAGTGAGAGGAGATGAAGTAGAGGCACCTATTGGGGATAGCCTTATCAAGGAGTTTTGCCACAAAGGACAAAAAAAGACTCAGGGTGAAGGTGGGAATGGAAGGATCAAGTGATGGTTTTTTTTGAGGATGGGGGAGACAGAGACATGTTTTTAAGCAGTAGAGGAGCCTGTAAACAGTAAAATGATTTTTTTCCCACATGAATATTGGCTATGGAGCCAGGAAGACCTGAATTAGCATCCTGCCTTAAATATTTACTAGCTTTGTGATCCTGGGCAAGTCATTCAACCACTCTTCCTCAGTTTCCTCATCTCTAAAATGGGGATCATATATCAAACAAGATAAGTGAGAGAGTGGGCATGATAGATGGAGCAATTTGTTATAGGAGACAGGATGGAATGGGATCACTTGTGTGGGTAGAGGGGTTTGCCTTGACAAGGAGTAGGGCTACCTCTTTGTATGAGATGGGGCAAAGGAGGAGATAGTGGCAGAAGGCATCTGAGTAATGGTAGATGAAGAAGAGGGGACAAGAGGACAAGTTCATGGCAGCTGGCCTCAATTTTTTCTTTAAAATTTGATGGCAGAGTTCTTAGCTGAAAGGGTGGGGGAGCCTTGCTTGGGAGGTTTGAGGAGAGATGAAAAGGTTTGGAAGAGCTGCCATGAAGAGTGGAATAGAAAATTGAAAAGGGAGTTGAAGAATGATTGCCTAGCAGTAGTGAGGGCTCAATTGAGGTTGTAGAATATAAATCTGTACTGGATCCAATCAGAACAATGGCATGATTTTCTCCACTTTCATCCAGCTGTGTGTGAATAAGAACAAAAACAGCAGATGGTAGGAGTGATCCAAGGCTGAGACTTGGCAGGGAACAATCAGCAATATGTTAAGGACATCAGGGACTCAAGGGGACAGTGTAGAACTGTTGAACAAGTTCTCCAGAGGGTCAAGATGGGGAGAAGAGGGGGCAGTCAGGTGGCGCAGCGAGTCAAGCACTGGTTAGGCGGAGCTGAGTTCAAATCCAGCCTCACACACTTGACACACTTACTAGCAGTGTGACCTTGGGTAAGTCACTTAACTCCAATTGTCCTGCCTTCCCCCTTCCAAAAAAAAGATGGAGAGAAGAGGAGACAATGGCTAGTGCAGGGGTGATGGCTTCAGGGAGAACTAGTCCAGGTATAAAGTGATGCAATCCTACACCATGGTAGTGGCAGGGTCAGAGGAAGAGAGGGTTTACTTGAGAGGTGTTACCAAGGTAAAATCAACAAGTCTTGGCAATAGATTGGATGGGAAGAGGGATGAAAGTGGGGAGTCAAGGATGTCACTTAGGTTGTGAGCCTGAGTGACTAGGAAGATTTTGGCCACCTCAGTAGTCACAGAGAAGTAATAAAGAAGGGAAGCTTTTGGTGGGGGAAAGGGGGAGAGGATGATTTCAGTTTTGGACATGCTCAGTTTAAGATGTCTACAGGACATCTTGTTGAGGATGTCCAACAGGCAGCTGGAAATGCAAAACTGGAGGTTGGAAGAGAGGTTAGGGCTAGATAAGTAGATTTTTGAGAAGCATCAACATAGAACTGACCATGGCATCCATGGGAGCTAATTAGATCCCTAAATGAAATAGTATAGAGGGAGAAGAGAAGGCGGCCCAGGGCAGAGCCCTGTGGGATACCCACAGTTAACAGGCATGACCAACAAGAATTTCCAGCAAAGAAGACTGATAAGGAATGTTCAGATAGGTAGGAAGAGAACCAGGAAAGAGTGGTGTCCTGAAAACCTAGAGAGAAGAGAATATCAAGAAAAGAGTGATCAATGATGTGAAAGGATACAGACAGGTCAAGAAGGATGAGGTTTGAGAAAAGGCATTAGATTTGACAATTCAGAGATACTTAGTGACTTCAGAGAGAGTGGTTTTGGTTGAATGATGACGATGGAAGCCATACTATAGAGAGTTAAAAAGAGAGTTTGAGGAAAGGAAGTACAGGCATTTATTGTCAACAGCCTTCTCAAGTAGCTCAGCCACAAAAGGGAGATGATGGCTAGTTGGGATAGATGAAGTGAGGGTTTTTTGAGGACAGGGAGACATGGGCATGTTCACAGGCAGCTGGGAAGGAACAGTAGATTCCGTTTTATTAGCTCCACTGGTCAGAAGTGGGGAGAGGGAAGAAAGAGGGATATAGGAACAGTTGAGAGCGTCTTGAAATATACCGAAATTCTGGACTGAGGTCAAGATGTCAGCATGATTCAGTTAAATAAGAAAAGCCTTGAAGAAGAGAGGCAGCATAGTTTAGTGGATTTTGTTGGAGGACCCAGGTTCAAACTCCAATCTGCCACTAGGTGGCCTGTGGCCTTGAGCAAGTCACTTTTAACTTCACTGAACCCCAGTTTCTTAATCTGTAAAATTATAGGGTTGTATTCTATGACCTCGAAGGTCCCTTCCAATTCTAACCCCACGACTAGATGGTCTCTAAAGTCTCTTCTGGGGCACCCAGGTGGCACAGTGGATAGAGTGCTGGGCCGGGAGTCAAGAAGACTCATCTTCCTGAGTTTAAATCTGGCCTCAGACAGTTACTAGCTGTGTGACCCTATACAAGTCACTTAACTCTATTTGCCTCAGTTTCCTCATCTGAAGAAAGAGATGGCAAACCATTCCAGAATCTGCCAAAAAAACCCAAATGGGGTCACGAAGAATCAGACACAACTGACAATAAATGAATAGCAAAGTCCCTTCTAGCTATAAATCATAGTCCCAAGGCTCATGTGTGTTCACCTCCCAGTGATCTCTTAACATAAAGAGTGCTAGATTTATAATCAGAATACCTGGATTTGAATTATGACTTTTGTCATTAATAGCACTTGTACTTACCTTTAATGCATCTATGCCAGTGGCTCTGTGTCTGCCTAGTCTGTGAATTTACATTTAGATGGATATTTGCATTTGTATGACTATGTTCAAATTCACTGCACCTGACTAGATCCCAAGGGGAATGTCACTTTTCTTTTCTTCCTAGAGAATTTTTTTGGTTTGCTATGTTTTGGTTATGACCTGTGATTTCATCGTTGTGGGGAACTGCTTATGTATAAACTCCCTCCACTGATGCCCACCCACCCACTGCTAATGCATTAGTAATTTATAGTCTTTGCTAGGTGCCCAAGGCACTGACAAGCGATCTAGATTTCTGCAGCCAGTATGGGTCAGGAGAAGACCATGAACTGCCTCTTCCTAACTCTAAGACTCTACTAACTCTACTAACTCTACCTACTATGTAATGAGGTCTTTTTGGTTGAGCCTATACTCACTATGTATTCTTTTATCATTTTCAAAAGATTCATCACCTATTCTTGCATAATCATCTGGTGATGAAGCTCTTCCTATGTTGCTAGGCTCATCTTCAGACATGCAGATTGTTATTGGGTCTGGACTGAAACCCTCTCCACACCATAATGAGGCAGTAGAGAAGGACTCTGTGGAGCCAATGATAGTGATGATAATAACAGTTAACGTCTATATGGTACTTTAAGATTCACAAAGAATTTTCCACATAGATTATCTTACTTTGGTCCTCACAGGAATCCTAGGAGGTAAGTACAATTATTATCCCTAATTTTGCAGATAAAGAAACCGAGGCTGAGTTTTAGACACTTGCCCAGTATCACACAGCTATGTCTGCAGCCAGACTGTAACTCACACTCCCTTACTCCAGTACTCTATCCACTATGCCATCTAGTTGCCTCTATCAGTCTTCATGATCCCCCCCCCCCAAAAAAAATTTAAATAATCAAAATGAAGGATGTGGCCAATTTCTAATTCCAAAAGATCCATGTGCAGTTGTAAGTGAATGTCGCTTCCTACAAGCCAAGTATTTCAGCATGCACATGAACACAGTTGCCTTTGGAATTAGTGACAGCTTTCCATCAGCAGGTATGCACAAAAATGGGAATAGTCAGCTCTAATGGTATTTTTGAATTTTTAAGCCAATTTTTGTCCCCAGGAATTCTCTTTTAGTATCAGGGTCAAATACTGCTCTTGGACAGATGCTATTCCAAGGGTATATCCAAGAATCCCCAAGCTAGAATTTGTTTTGGAGAGTAGATTGTGACCTTGGTTTGGGATCAAGGAAAGTAGAAAAAGAAATATGAGAAATTCCATATGAGTTATTATATAAAGGGCTAGTTTCAATTCAGCTGTACATCTTATAAATTTCAGTTTGTGACCTTTGGCTGTCTGACTAAAAGGACAGTCAAGACAAAACAATGCTGCATTCTGACAAATTACAGCTGCAATTAAACATCAAAAGTTCACACTGTTTCCGAGTTTGTAAACAGTTTTGACTCTAGCAATGAAATGTGTGTATATATGTATGTTTATACACATGCACACACAAGTCTTTTTGACAAAAAGAATAAAATCCATGGAGGATATGCTTATATAAATACCAGTGTTGTGTACCTTTTGAGGACTGAAAATAGAGACTCACCATGGAAGGGTAGGTGAGTCTGTTAAGACTCACAGTTAAGTGTTCTTTGCTTTTTGGGCCCAAGACACACCATCCTTATATTTCACTAACATTATTCAGCCCCTACAAATTACCGCTAGTTCTAGTGAACTCATAACTTAAATAAATATCTGGAAATACTCCTGGAGATTACTGGATCTGCCAAATGCTGAAAATCAAATCACTAGAGAGACACTAGCTCACTTGGTCCACAGAAGTCTATCCATATTGGTCAGAGCATGGGGAAATGTCAGAAAATTACTTCTATTTTTATGAAATACTGGAAATGTGAATATGCATCTAAAGACTTTACTGTGGGAAGAAACTGTGCAAATACTCACGTATTTTTTTTAAATTGAAATGTTATAAAGCTGTAAGAGGACACCAGAAGGGGCCCACTTTGTTTGAGGGAGTGAGTAGGAGTATGAGTCAAAAATGAGAATGTGGAGAAGTAGGTGGAGCTGATTGTTATTAATTGTTAACTGGACCAAGCTAAAAGCTAAGCTCCTGGAAATGGAACTGAAAATGGTGGACAATTTAAGAAGTTTGAAACTGGAAGACAAAAACAGTCCATTCTAATGACTAAAGGACAGAACTCTGAGTAAGGAAGATAACAACACCCTTAACAGCCATGACCTCTTCCAATTCTAACAGTCCATAACTGTGTCTAAATACTAAGGAAAGGCAAAGCCAGTTGAAGTTCACTGATAAGGAAGGGCCATTTATGGTTATTGTTAGAGAGAATGTTCCAACTCCTGAGCTGAAGAGAGAAGGAAGAAAGACTGGAGAAAGTCTTGAGGATTCAGTTGCAGAAGCTGTTCCCAATTTCTTAGGAAGGGTTTCTTCACACAATACAATGAGTATACACACACACACACACACACACACACACACACACATGTACATATATATGTATATATAGTATAGAATGTAATATATTAGTATAGAATGTAAGCTCCTTGAGGGAAGGGATTATTTTTTATTTTTGTCATTATATTCCCAGCATCTAGCTTAGTGTCTGCCACATAGTCAGTGCTTAGTTAATGCTCATTGGATTGAGTTGAAAATGTGGAATCAATCAGTGGCAAACCTTTTAGAAAAATCATAATCAAATACCTAAGGAATTAGTCCTCCTTTTTCAGAGAAGGTTTATTGTAGAGATCTGTTACAGAGCACCGGACTCTAGACAGAACAGGAAAAGATATCCTATACACTAGACTTGAACTGATGGCTCTAGGTGTGACAGAAGATAGCAGATGTTAGATTTGTCTGACCTAGCTCAATGAAACAATGCAATAACAGCTGCTTTTCTAAATGTACTAAATTACTACCCAGTTTTCTATTATGGCAGCACATCTTTTCAGAACATGATCTCCATTTCTAGACACCACCGTGGTCCAAACCATGTCTACTCATCCTGTTTCCAAGGATGCTTCCTTGAGTGGCTGCGGATAGATTGTTGGACCTGGAGTCAAGAAGATATGGGTTATGTCCTGCCTCTGATACTTGTGAGCTGTGTGACCATGGATAAATCACAAAACTTCTTAAAGTTTTACTTTTCTAATCTGTAAAAGTGGGGATAATACTTCATTCTTCACAGGAATTGTTGTGAGGCTCAACAGACATAATGTAAATAAAGAGGATTTCCTTCCCTGCCAAGTGCCTTGCATGTAGTAGATTGAATGTTCAAATGAACATGTCACTGTTGGAAAATGTAAATAAAATTGTTTCAATTTTTCAAATATACATTTTTAAGACTATCTACATTTATGTGGCCAGTTAGAATTGTCAGGTTAGTTTCCTCCACCTCCTCCTCCCACACTTTCTTTTTAGATATGTCATCTTAAAACATGGATCAACCGAGGAATTCAAACAATTGCTCGGTCAAGATGGTGAGGATGACTACAGGAAAAATGACCTAAAAGAAGAAATCCAGAATTAAGGTGATTCACAGAAAATTATGCTGACTCTTTTCCTTACCTGAAATATTCTTGTAGACAGGATTCTTATATCAATCAGTTGCTTTGGCTGTGTGTGTATGTGTGTCTTTTTTTTTTTTTAAGAAACAAGCAGTCTTCAGTGTTTTTATAGCATTGGCTACTACAGAAACTATACTTCTGTTACTTCTTATCTTGAAGGGTGGACAAAATAAACAAATGGAAAATAATACTACAATGAACAATAAATGACGAAAGGCTTACAGTACAAAAAACAGTGTAAAAAGAAAGACAAGTTTAAATATTGTTGTGTAAGAAAGTGATGAAAATAATACAAGAATGAGAATAAGTAAAATGATAGGCTGGAACATCTGGGAAGGTAAATATAGAGACAAACAGAAGAGTTAATTAGTGACCATCCAAAAACTCTCATCAAATAACCAACAACCTAATTCTGTATCTAGTAAAGGAGGGGAAAATCCCATAGTTTTAGCCTATATTCCCAAAGAGTATCTCGCTGAAAACCCATTGTACATACCATTTTCTCTCACTTAAAAGTGAGAGGAACTCTCTCACATTTCCCCGCCCCCCAGGGGACCATTTTTTGTCAAGCCATATGCTCACAGTGCCTGTGATTTGTGCCATAAGGAAACCCAAAGCCAAATGTTTGGTATGTTCAAGGAGAGGGATATTTTAAGTTTTCAATTTCAAACTCCGAGTTTCATCACTAAGGTAGTTATTCCTCAATCCACTCCCCCTCCCTTACCATCCTCCCCAGTTTACCCTAGAAAGATCACCAGAAGAGGTTTAAAATAACAGATAGGGTCATGTTGCTTCTAGCTATCGCTGGAAACATTAAGGTAATACAGAATTATGTGTCGGTAACTAAGTGATCTCTTGATAAAAGCATATCAATCCCTTATCTCTTTTCAGCACTTTAGTATAATGGCTTAGGTGGAGAAAAGGACTTCACTAATGGAAGGATGATATCATACGTAACTGGCTTCACATAACAATGCCTGTCTTTCTATTCTATACTCAATGCTGATGTGAAGCTGATACACATGGCGTGTAGGCCTCTGTGCACAAGAGATAGTTTAAAATGGTCAGTATTTTGAACTAAACAATACTTCATCAGCCCCTGTTCTGAAACCAGGAGAGAAGGAAGAAGCTAGTTTTTCCTTTTACCAAAACAGTTATGCCATATCTTTTTTCATCCTGAAGTTTATTTGCTTATCTTTTGGCTTATTGTTGATATAAGCTACAAGGTAAACCTATTTGCTTCTCTCTTAGCGCTACCTACTTCAGAGTTTGTCCTAGGACAGAATTGTTCAAATGACATTGAAATCCCTTCCTCATAATTTCCCCCAATGTACTTTTTAATTTTTTGTTTTCATTTTTTTAATTAAAAAAAGTTTTTGTCTCATTTTCAAATTCTATCTTCTAAAGAGGGTGAAATGACAAATCTATGTTCTTGACTCTTTGTGAATGGATTTTAGCCTGTGGTCAGGCATTTTGTAAAACAGTACTGCCTAGGAAAACATGAGGAGGTGGGGAGGAAAATAACCAATTCCAGGCTTTAAGATATCAAGAAATTTGGAGTTTAAAGTTTTATTCTTAAGTAAAATATAAAGAAAACAATTACTGAGAAAATAATCAAGTCCAAGCATGAGGAACATAAAATGATCAGGTGTGTTATATGTACTTCAAAAAAGCAAACTCAATTGCTATTATCCAAAAAGAGTTGGTGGACTTGATCAAATTTCACTTGGAAGCCAGGAAGCCAGTGAGTATACCACAATAACTAACCTGTAAATACAGACTAAATACATAGACCTCACCTATGTGGGAGTGACTTTTTCATCAACTTAGGATGCAATAGAAGGAACTGTACCTGACTAACAGACAATGGCTCATCTGCACTTCTGTCATCTGATGACTTTGGAACTTCTAGCCTGTCGATGAAAGTCTGGAGTTCTTTCCGAAATGCCTTCATCTGTGCATTTATCCGGTAAAGCAGTTCATGCTCCCGGATCCTGCTGCCATCGTCTTCCTCATCCATCAGTCCAAACAGATCCCCATTGGCCACATAAATTCTTGCCTCAGTGATGATGGTACTGGTGTCCGAGATCAGCCGGTCTATTGTCTTTCCCAGACGCTCTGCTTCTGAGCGGATGTCCTTCATTTGCTGCCGGTCTGTGAAGTTTTTTTGCCAGGTGGTTGGGGTTGGGTAGAAGGATCTGGTTGGGGTGAGGCATCGGATATTTCGGACCTCCTCTGAGTCGCTCTCTCCACCAATGGGCCCTTCCCTTTTGCGGTGTGGTGGACGGGAGTCATCATCACTTTCTTTCTTTCCTGCATCGCTTTCAGCATCGCTGTCCCTGGGGCTACCCCGAATCCCCAGGTGGGAGGCCAAGTCATAACGCTGCATGTTGGACATAAGCACTCGGTTCTCATACTGCAACTGCATGACTTTGCCACTGAGTTCGTTGATCTGCATACGGGCAGCCTTCAGCTCCTCCTGGAGGGCTTCGGTCTTGGCGCTGTCATGGTGCCTCGAGCTTTCATGGGCCCCAGACTTATACTTGTACTTATTCAGCTCTGTTGTAATCCTTTTGTTTTGTTCCTCCAGGTCAGCCAAGTTCCGTCTCAGCAATTCTGTCTCATCTTCCACCAACTGCAGGTGTTGCCTTAACTCAGAGAGGGATTCACTCTGCTCCCTCATGAGGGGATTGGCTGTCCCATTGAAGTCATCCCCTCTCAAATCATCAAGTTCAGCTTTCAAGCCTCTGTTCTCCACTTCTAGTTCCACTATTTTCCTCCCCAGGATGTTGGCTTCTTCTTCCACCAGCCTCAGACGAAGCTTGAGCTCAGCCTCCCTCGTTGTGGGAGGTCCTCCAGCTTCCCCTTTGGGTAAAGGACTGTCCAGGTCTCCATAAAATGACCTGTATTTTTGGAGCTCATGCTCGAATCTGTCTTTCTCTTTATCAATCTTTGCCATTTTCTTTCTCATCAGAGCGGCTTCTTCCTTGACAAACTGCAGCTGGCATTTCAGATCTTCACTATCCTCCTCATTTTAAAAAAGAAAGAGAAAGGAATAGGAATCATTTTTATGTAAATCATGAAAATGAACAACCAAATAAAGACACCTGCAAAACTAATTTCCTTCTCCTCACGGCTAGGCTCTGATTCAAGGGATGTGGAAGGAGAGGGGGAAGGAAAATGCTGTTTGTGTGCCAAGGAAGTCTGCGCAATTACTTGGCAAATAAATGTTTGGGAAGCTACAGCTCTGAACATAGAGTGAGAGAAAAGACTATGATAAACAGAAACTGTAGGCACTCACATGAACTAATCATTGTCTATTGTAACTGTGTACAATTAAAATGTGGTGGAGGAGCTTACAACAATAGGTAAATGTTAAAGTTAACCAATATCATCAATCAACAAACATTTATCAAGTGCTTGCATGTGCCAGGCACTGTGCTTGTCACAGAGGATACCGAAAGAAAAGTAAGAGGGTTCGGCTCTCAGGAAACTTATATTCTATTAGAGGATGCAACATGTTCACATATGAACAAGTATAAGATACATTTTCCTAAATACACTGTGATGGGAGGCATTAACAACCGAGGAAATCAAGCAAGGCCTCTTAGAGGAGGTGGCACTTTTCTTAATCTTAAAGAGAATGAGAGGTTCCAATAGGTAGAAATGAGGAGGGAGGGCATTTCTGGTATGGGAAACAGCCTGTGCAAAGGCAAAGAGGTGGGAGATGGTATGTCATATACAGAAAGGCGTGCTTAATTTAGCTAGATTGTAAAGTGATATATAATCAGCCAGGGAAGACAGAGAGGCATCAAACTGTCAAGTGCCTTAGATGCCAAACAAAGGCAAGGGGGAGTCACTGAAGCTTCTTAAGCAGAGGAGTGACATTCATATATTTGTGCTTTAGAAATATCACTTTTGCATCTGGATGAAGGATGGACTTGACAGAGGAAAGACTGAATGCAGGGACAAAATTCAGATGGGAGTGTAATCATACAAACAAGAGGCATGAGGGGCTGGACCAAGGTGGTTGTGGCATAAGTGGAAAGGACAGGGAAGATGTGAGAGAGATTAAAGGAGTGGAAGAGATAACTGATCAGATGGGACAGAGAGTGGGAATGAAAAATCAAGGCTGATTCCTAGGTTAAAATCCTGGATGATGAGAAGAAGGGTAATGCACTCAACACAAAACAGGTGAAGGAGCATGTATTTTATGATGAGTTCTATTTTGGGCATGCTGAGTTTGAGATACTGATGAGACAATCGGGTGGATGTAGACAGTAAGCTGCTGAAAATATGGGACTAGAGAGCTCAAGAGATAGGAAGGGGTTAGGGTGGGGCAAGGAAGCATAGATCTCATCTTGAAAGATATCACAGACTTACTAAGAGGAAAAACTCTCTAGACTTCTGAAGAAAAAAGCTTTCTTTAATGTACTTGGTGCTGTGATTAACTGTATTCTCTTTTCTGGGCCTAGGTTTCATAATTTATAAAATGGGGATAGCAATATTTGAACCATCAACTTCATGGTGTTATTTTGAAGAAAGAGCTTAGTAAACTGCAAAGCACCATATAAATGCAAGCAAACTATTTTAATTATGTAATGTTGGTTATTATGCTAAAAAAGATGAACTGGATGGCAACTAGCATGGTGAGGGGCCTTAAATTCATGCCACGTGAGAAACGGTTTATAGATTTCTGCACTTTAAGACTAAAAAAGAAGAATCAGTGCATACGAATATGATAGTTGTCTTCAAGTACCTGAAGTGTTTTCTTGTGGAAAAAGTATTAGGCTTGTTTTGTTTGGCCTTAGCAGGCAGAACTAGAAGCAATCTGTAGAGATTTCTGAGAGACAGATTTGTTGAGAAAAATTTCCTAGCAATTAAAGTCCTCCCAAAGTAGAATGGGCTGACTTGACAGGGGATGGCTTCCCCATCATTGGAGAGCTTCATACCAAATTTGGATGATGATTTGTTGGGCACATTAAAGGGAATGTTTATTTGCTTCTTTTTTTCCCCCAAGGTATGCATCAGACTAGATGGCCATTGAAATCCCTACCAGCTCTGAAATTATGTATAATTATTATACATCCTGTTCCCATGTTCTTTTTTTTATGGAGTTCAGATACAAATGGCCCTGGCACAGAGAGTTCTACTATTATTATTGTTGGCTTTTTAAAAATTTTATGTTCTGTAGACCATTGCTCAGGCAATGAAAGTTGTATAATAATCAGTTTCCTCATCTATAAAATGGAAATATAATGCTGGCCTTCACTACTTGTTTGTATTTTTCTGTGAATATTAAATGGGCTTTGAGAGGTAGTATGCCATAACAGACAGGGAGCAGAGTTTGGAGTCAGATCTGGATTCAATCTCTGCCTTTTACATACACAAATTATGTGTTTCTGGGTAAGCCACTTAATCCCTAGTCAGAGGTATGCTTGATCTAGTTCGTATGGGCCCTTGAGAACTGATAGATTTGCAATGTAAGCATTTATGCCACAGAAATCATCAAATGCTACAAATCTAGATCTTGACTTATTGTTTCATTGATTGTCTAGACTTAAGAAAGTAATGGAGAAAATGTCAGTAAAGGAAATTAAACCTGATAGTGTGCTGTGCTTACATTTCCTCCCTTCCTCCAGAAAGCCAGCTGTTAAACATTTACCAGTTTACTCTTGTCTCTAGTACTAGGTCACTCTCTAGAACTACAAATTTCAGGGCATGTCTAGAACTGATAGAGGGTATTTTCTCACCAGGAATTCCCAAAGTAGATGAAATTTTAGGTCCAGTACAAAGTCAAAAATAAATAGGCTTCTCCTATGGGAGTGGGTGGTATATGTAGCATATACTGGCAAAGGGGTAGCATATGCTACATATGGTAAACCACTGTAGGATGACTGAGAAGCTACAGTAAAATAGACAAACAGAGGCTGAGGAAGAAGAGGAGAGCAGGGACATGATATATACATACAAGATATATAGATATATTCTGAAATCATGTATATATGATATACAGATATGATATACAATAGGTCACAGATGGAGAAAAGAGACCTACCAGAGGAAACATAGCAGCAGCAAACATTATCTCCAGGAAAGAGGAGAATTGAAAGGGAATAATGACAGGAAGAAGCTGGGGGTTGGGAGCAATATGGTAAAAGTGAGCAAAAAATAAAGGAGAAGAAGAAAAAGAAAAGAGAAGGAAAGTGGTAGCTTCTTTATTTTGTTCTCTGTAAAAGAACACAGAAGGAGATGGGAACAGAAGAAAGGAGATGAGAGAACCAATATAGCCTTTGTATGGGGAATAGGACAACTCAAGGACTATTTCTGTGGAAACCATTTTGTGAGGCATGAGAAACATTGCTCAGGAAAAAATCATGGGATGGAGGCCATGGTTACCAATATGATTGGACTGAAACCAAGGTACATATCTGTAGTAGTTCAAGTCTCCAAAAGAAAGAAGCTTGACAGACCCTACAGAACAGTAGAGAAACCATATTTCTTTTGAAGAATATTGCACTAGAAAATAGAAGGCCCAAACCTTTGAAATAAATTTGTCGTTGTTCCATTTGGCAAGTTTAGGTAAAGAATTTGCTCATTATCTTCAGGATTGAAACTCTGTCTAGAGGAAGAATTGTGACTTTAGTTTAAGAGATATTGTGACATATTAATAGTCTCAAGAAAAGTATCAGATTAGTCTGGGTTTCCGACAGTATAATATAAATGTGGAATCAAACTCTGGAAAGTAAAAGATGGAAATAAAGGCATGATAAAGAAGGATCATAACCAGAAAGGGAGACAGTCTAAGTCTCACCATGTGTGTATGCTCAAGAAATCATATAAATTTAATAGTAAAGAATTTCAGGGAAGCTTTCCATAAAAACAGAATTATAAATAATCTTTGTGGGAAATAAGGATGCTGTATATTTATACAAACTGTCTCAAAGGATGCCATGGTTAAAAAATGCTGATATAACTTCATGAATAATAATTAACATTTCTATAGAGCTTTAAGGTTTACAAAGTATTTTATTACTCAATTTGAAAAAATTCAAAAAATCATGAAATAGGCATTATCATTATGACCATTTTATAGATGAGGAAACTAAGGCTAAGGCACATGGCTATTAAGTGTCTGTAGTTGGATTTGAATTCAGATCCAATTGACAAAGGTCCTTTCTCCTACCCCATGATAACTACCAAAAAGGTGAAACTAGGAGGGAACAGGCATGTTTTGCCCAAATCAATGGTGGCAAGCAACCCATGGCTGTCAGAGAAAGATCTAGTAATATGTAGATACTTCAAAAACAAAAGGAGGAAAAATAAAGAAGATGATAAAATAGATCACATTCTTATACAGTTTTAAGGTTTACAAGGTTCTTTAACAAATATTATCATTTAATCTTTACGACACAGTGAGGTAACTGCCATGATTCTTCCCATTTTAAATGTGAGGAGAATGAGGCAGATAGAGGCTAAATGACTTGTCCAGGGTCATGCAACGAGTATGCATCAGAAACAAGATTTGAACTCAGGAAGATGAATCTTTCTGACTCCAGGCCCCACACCCACCCTATATCTCCCTTTTTAATTTCTTTCTGTGCCTTCTTTGCTACCTCTTCTTCCTCTTCTCATATTCTTAAAGTTTGCAACTATCATCTATCTATCTATCAATCCTCTATCTATCTTTCCTCTATCTACCTATCTATCTAACCATCTATCTATCTCTCTAGCTATCTAATTCTGGTTGGTAGAGATTAGACTAAGATTAGTAGTAGATGAAAAAGGGAGATTCTGCTCCCCTACCCATTCCTAAGAGAGATCCAGGAACTAGCTTATGAGGAAGTGAAAAAAACAAAGAGCTAAACTAAAATAGGAAGCTGGGTGGCATAGTGCCCTGACTATGGAGTCAGGAAGACCTCAATTAGCATCCTACCTTAGACATTTACTAACTTTGTGATCCTGAACAAATCATTTAACCACCCTCATCTTCAGTTTCCTAATCTGTAAAATGGAGATGATAATAGATCAAAGGAGATAATACAGATATAACACATTTTGGAAACCTTAAAGCATTATATGAATATTATTATTATTATTGTCTGGGATTCAGTTGTAAATTCTAGCTTTCTTTCACCTGGTAAATTTCTTTACATGAAGAAGAAGAGATCCAATGTATGAAACATAAGGGAAATATATCTCTTGAAGAAAGAGAATAAGTTGATCCTACCTCAACAGGAACAGCATTATCTGAGCCCTACAATTGAGGAAAGAAATTGGTGGGATGAGAACTTTTAGAGAAATGGAGGGAAGGGCCAAAAGAAAAAAATAGGTAACAGGCTCACTATCAGTGAAACCCAAGTCCAATTATAAAGAGGAAATAAAGAGTATAGGGGATGGACTAGGGAGGTAGGTAATATAACCAAAGAAAATTGAAAGATGTTGAAAGTGGATGGTCAAAATTGGAAGGAAAATAGGAATTCCAAAGAAAGGTTTGAAGAATATTTTAAATAGATAAAAAATGACTGTCTAAAGTACTACTTAAAATAGGAACACGTAATAAAAATTGCATAACATTACTGAAGGTCAGAGATGTAGTCCTCTGTATATTGATCTGAGATTTTCACTGATGGAGAAGAAAAATTGAATACAATCTTAGCTCAAAAAGGGGCTAAATATGAAGAAAGAAAATTAACACCTAAAATGGAATGGGTTTAAAGTATTCCTATGGTTCAGAAGGGGAGAGTGAGAGAAAGGGGGTGAGAGAGAGAGAGAGAGAGAGAGAGAGAGAGAGAGAGAGAGAGAGAGAGAGAATGCACACTAGATTAGGAGTGAATTTTAGTTTGACATATGTACATGTTATTGTTCAAGAGATAAACAAAATGGGTTGGCGGATTATGAATTCATGAATGTGAACTAGGGAAGGAAAAAGGTCAGCTATCTTCCCCATCCCTGACCTGGAAAAAATAACCTTATTTAAGGATATGGTACCTTTCCTGTATTTAACAAGGAGGAAAATGCGATAGGAATTTTAACTGTATCTTGGGGGAAAAGGGTAGGGATGAAAATACTCCCTGCCCTAAATTGACCTACAAAGCCAACTACTTAGCATCAGTTTGTAAGAATATAGAATTATGGGGCACTTACTTGGATACACATAAAAATGAGTAAAATAAATGTATAAAAAGGGAAATGATCCAGCTAAGACTGACAACAGTTTATGTGCAAATAAAAAAAACAAAGGATGTGGGATATAAAATAAAAAATACCACCTTACTCTATAAAGATGTGGCTATTTCTGGCAATGTTACTAGTATAAATTCATTTCTTAAAAGTTAGGAAATTTGGCTCTAAATAGAAAAGGAGCTTGATGACCAGAAGAGGAGTGGATATTCCTTTCATTCTGAGTTTGGCATTTTAATCAATGACTTGGATAAAGGCAAAAATAATGTATGCCAACAAGTAATTGAAAGGTAATTTGAGGAGAGGGTGCTAATGTCTGGGAAGGTCGAATAAGGAACATATCACATAGGAAGACTCATGGGTGCATAACTAGCTTTTGGACCCTTCTATCTCTGCTTTAAACAGAGAGTATGAAAGGCTTATACATTATGCAGATGATACAGTGGGATAGCAAATTGGTTGGATGACAGAGTCAGGATTCTAAAAATTCTTGACATACCTGTTTGTTACTTTAGCAATGAGGCAATGAGGTGATTTTATAGAGATAAATGAAAAGCTCTACTTGGGTTCAATAAATAAACTTACAAGATGGGGTAATGTGTACAACAAGATGGAGAACTAAACATTCTCTCTGATCCCTACACACTCTCAAATCTTTCCAAAATAGACAGCATGTGCCAGAGATAGAGCCATTTCAGCTGTCTCCCTGGTCTAGGACAACAAGAACCCAAAGGTAAAGACTCCATGAACTGTATAGCATCTATTTCGCCCTCACTCAGCACCCTGCCCCTTATCATTCACCAGGCTCCAGGAAGTAAGGCTTCACTAGCCAATCCAACCTGATGCACTTGCAAAAGGATACAACCCCATACCCTAACCTCTTCCTTACCAGTGTCAGGAGATCCAAACTCCAAGACAGAAACTTGATCAGGCTGTGATAACAGCAGTATAGTAGAACTCTGTAATTCTGAGCCAGAGAATTGAGGAACAGAGGGAACCTGGCAGGACATTGTGTTTTGAGGAAGCTGACTAAGCTGACTAAGCCTGAAGGAAAGCACTCAGCATCCAGATAGAACCAGTTCTGTCTCCCCAAAAGTCACTAAGAGCAGAGATCTAGGTCAGGGAACTGTGAATTGCCCAGCATGGGAGGAGACTGAGATTCTGAAATCCAGCCCCCAGGGGAACCACCAGAAGTGAGTTAGAGGGGAAAATAATGATAAAAAGACTGAGATTACTAAAGGTCTCTGGAAGAAAAAAACATAAAGATCTTGCACATAAGCATATAAACCAACAGGGAAGACATTAATAACAGAAGGAAATATGGCCTCCAAATCTAGTAGACAAATTCAGGCATCTATGAATAAATACTGCAAAATGAAGGAAAATGATTCAACATCTGATGAGGCAGAGGATACTATGGATTTTGAGAGTATAGAACCACAACATGCTGTTCCTAAGGAGTTTAAAAGAGAAACGAGAACTGTGAGAGTAGAATTTATGGCCTGCACAGCAGAAATAATTGGCAGAATAGAAAAATGTGAACGCACAATGGCAAGTTTCACTAATGGCACAAAAGATAAGACAAATTATTGAGAATGTAAATACAAAGTGAAGGATAGGATAATATGAGAGAAGAGAAGCAAAAATCAATAACATTAAAAGCAAACATGCCATCCATACAAGTATAAGATGGGAGAGGTGTGGATACCCATCAATTTGTTTGATAAAGATCTGAGTCTCCAATTGAGCTCTGCTTGGTTTCAACTCCATGAACAAGATGCCTCCTGTTGTCTCCCCACCCCTGACAGCTTTCCAGCTTCCTTTCTTGCATTATCTTCCCCCAATAGATTAAAAGCTCCTTGAGGGCAGGGATTTTCTTTTTCTTATATGTATCCCCATCACAGTGCCTGGCACGTAGTAGGTGCTTAATAAAATGTTTATTGAATTGAATTGGATGTAAACTAATTATAAGATAGCCATAATTTATGGCAGGTACAAAAGGGTTGATGTAATTTCAACCTGATTTAAAAGAGGCCTCGTGTCTAGAATGAGGAAGGTGACAGTCCATATCTGGAGTACTGTGTTCAGTTCTAAGAGGCATATTTTAGAAAATACTTTGATAAGCTGGAGACCATCTAGAGGAGGGCAACCCAGATGGGGAAAGGCTTCAACCCTTGGGAAGATTAGCTGAAGTAAATGGAGATAATTAGCTTGGAGAAGAAAGGACTTGGGAATGTGATAGCTGTCATAAAGTGTTATGTGAAAGAGGAAATAGATTTCTCTTAGAGGGCAGAATTATGAACAATGAGTGCATATTGCAAAAAGGCAGATTTATAGTTGATATAAGGAAAAACTCTCATATAATTAGTACACATAAATGGAATGGAATGCCTTGGGACCAAACAGTTTCACTCTTACTGGAGGTCTTCAAACAATGGCTAGATGACTCTATGTGGATGATAAAAGAGATTCTAGGTCACATGATCTCTGTGGTCTTTTCCAACTCTGAAATTATGTGATTCAATGAATGCATTAAACCAGTAATGCATGTATTCAAGTATACACTAATATTTCTGTTATGGACATAGACATGTTACCCTTCATCTATGTCTACATATAACATAGCACCAGCTTCAATAGCCTCTCTCATAGATACTATGGATACTATTACTGTTTCTTTAAAAGGTAACTGAATCTTGGGAATGATAGATGAAGTCTCATTCAGGAGAGAAACTGAATGAAGTACAATAAGAAAGGACTAAGATAACTTCTTTTCTGAGAAAACTTTTGTTTTACTCTTATTTTATAAAGAAAAATGTGAAGAGAATTCTTGAGAAGAGAATTTAATTGGTCTTCTGAGAAAGCTGAATGTGGCCTTGTATTTCCAGAATTAAAAAGTCAGCAATAACAGTGATAGAAGTGACTCAGAGTGCTTTCTTATAGCTGATACACAGTAAATCATTACTTATATATTAGTATTATTGTTTGTTTCTATTTATATGTTGTATAGCCAGTTAATTGTGAAGTTTATTTAAGCCTAGGAGGTTTGGGGGTTTGATATAGAGAGGGAGAAATGAGAAAAAGCTTATGGGAAAAGATTTCTCCACTTTATTTAATAAGTATATTTTTTTAAAAAGCAGAGCTAATTGATTAACTAATGGAGCTATTGCAATTTTAGTAAACAATGAAGACGTATCAGAACATATCTCTTGATTGTGTTACCAGACAGGATTTGTGATAGTTGCATTTTGTATCAACTTACCTCTGTGGGAGTTTGCTGTGACTTTTTATCAGATTTTTGCAAGTCTTTACTTCCTCTTCTTTTCAGTGATAGCTACAACAAAGAAAAGGTATATTTATAGTTAGTTTGGTGTAAAATCTACATCAGTTTTATTTTCTGAAAGGTATTCATTAAAATAGTATGATAATCATGACACAACCTATCTAATTGAATAATCAGTCATTCTACAAAAAACAATTAACATTAAGGATTAAAAAATTGATAAAATGCAAATAGCTTCATTTAGGGAAGACTGCAAAACACAGAAAATGATGAATGAATTTGGGTAGTCTCTAGACAAACTATTCTGATGATAAAGATTAAAACTGAATTCAGGACATCTGGATTTTTTAGTTTTATATATCTGTATGAACTTATTAGATGTTTATCTATCTATCTATCTATCTATCTATCTATCATCTATCTGTATTAGAACAGAGGGTCATTATGGTTAGATTATGAGGTGAACATTGGTCCTAGCCTTATGCAATATACAATACAGCTTCTACAACAGTAGAAGTTAGGCAAAGAAATGCAATACATCAAATTTAATTATGTCAGCTCATTAATCCCAAGACACTAAATAATATTAAATGAGGTCATTTAATGATAGTAGAGGCAGGGAAACAGTAAAGTTTGTTTCAACCTGATTAAATGCAGTGTGAAATTGGGACCATGGAGTCAAATGAACATCCCAGGTCTTTATTTACTTTCACATCCTCCATATTTTTATAAACATGTTAGAGACAAAAGTGATGATGATGCTTGATATTTGCATAATAACTTATAATTACAAACTGCTATCATGTAGCTCCCTTCCCCTCTCCCACATGGGCTTGGCAATCCCCTAAAGGCCAGCCCTGTGACAGAGCGTACAAACAAGGGAATCTTCCATCCTTGCATTCACATATAGTATCTTTTAAGACCTTCAGAAAGACCCCACGAAGTATGAAAAACAGGTATAATTATTACTTGAGGAAACTGAAACTTAGACTTGTTTATGCTAGCATACCTAGTATAAGACAGAGCAACTCAAACTCAGGTCTTTTGATTAAAAGTTCAAACTTGTTTTCACTGTACCATTAAGTAGCTAATATGGCCTATACTAACCATTTGGAGTTCTGGGCATAGAGTCAAAAAGACTCACCTTGAGTTCAAATCTGGCCTCAGAAACTCCCTAGCTATATGACCATGGGCAAATCACTTAACCCAGTTTGCCTCAGTTTCTTCATCTGAAAAATGAGCTGGAGAAGGAAATGGCAAACCACTCCAGTCTCTTTGCCAAGAAAACCCCAAAAGGGGGTCATTTTAGAGTTGGACGTGATTGAAACAATTGAGTAACGACAACCACAAAAATCAATTGCCACTAGCTTCTATTTGGAAACAACAACAACAACTGGCATTTAAACAGCACCTACTATGTGCCAGGCATTGAGCTAAGCACTTTACAAATATTAACTCATTTGAACCCCACAACAATCCTAGGAGGTAGGTGCTATTATTATGCCCATTTTATAGTTAGGGAAACTGAGGCAAAAGAGGTTAAGTGATTTACCTAATGTCAAAGAGCTAGTAAATATCAGAGTTAGGATTTGAACTCAGGTTCACAGGGAAGCAAGTGAGCAAGAATTTAAGAGAATGTGTGTTTCTATTTTTCTAAGTAAGTCCCAAGAAGAAGCATGTGGTCAGTTTAAAAATGAGCTGCATTAAGATATACATCTATAGCTTCCAGGAATAAATTGATGATAGTACCTCTTTTCTCTGCAATAATGTTCAGCACTGGACGTTGTCGTTTTAAAAAGCTCATTGAAAACCTAGAGCATTGAGTGGTGAAAAAAATAGGATGACGAAGGGCCTTAGGGCCATGCCATATGAGGACAAGTAGAAGGGAGAGGGGATGTTATCCTGACAAAAAGATGACAGGGATGGGGGTGGGAAGCAGGTACATGAGAACTATGTTCAAGCAGGTAGAAGGGCTGTCATGTGACAGAGGTATCAGACTTGTTTTGTTTGGTTCCAGAGAGCAGAACCAGGAGTAATGAGGGGAAGCTGCAAAAAGGAAAATTTATTAGGCTTAAATAAAGTTAGCAAAAGTTTTCTAACAATGAGAGTTATCTAAAAAGGAATTGGTGGGTTCATCTTCATTGGAAGTCTTAAAGTAGACCATTTGCCAGGTATGTTCTCTAGTGGGGATTCCTTTTGGTTATTGGTTGGCCTGGACGACAGCTGACATCCCTTCCAATTCTAGGAATTTTGGGATTCTGTAATTCTGTGGAAGTCCATGATAGCTCAGACAAAGAAATTATTCTGCCCTAGGAGTCAGTAGATGGGTACTAGCACCAGCTTTGTCATTAGCTAGGGTATGACTAAGCCTTTTCACCTCTCTTGGGATCCTAGGCTTCTTATTGGTGAATATTTACCATCTCTAGCTTAGCCTCAGATATACCATATCACTCTTCAACTATATTCATGCTACTTTGCATATATGCTTCTCTAAACACCACCTTCCCTTTCCTTTCTCCCCACCATCCTCTCGATTTCCAACTCTAGTTCTGAGCAGGAGAATCAAATCAATACCAACAAAACACTGGCCACCACTCCCTTATATTTGGTGTCTTCCCTCCATTTGAATTTAAGCTCTTTGAGGAAAGGGATTGTGTTCATTTGTTCAGAGTGTCCCAAAATTCTTCATATATTTCTAAGCTATTAAAGCTTAAAGCTGAGCTAAGATCGTATTTATAATCCCGTATTTATAATACCTAGCACTTAGCACAGTATCGTAAGTGCTTAATAAATGTTTTATCACCCATTCATCCATTCTCTCGGCCTCAGTTTACTCAGCTATAAAATCAGGGGAGCTGGACTTGAAAATCTTGAAGGATCTTTCACAGCTCTGAAATTGATTCTACAGTCCTGAGCTGCCAAAGAGGAATCTTGCATAACTGTATGGCATTCTGTACAAGGGCAAAGGAAAATGTGTTTTTCCCCCAGAAGTCTCCCCTAATGGTATTGCAAGAGGAACATTCTAAAAACCATTTAGTAAAATGCTGAGGGATAAGAAAAAACAATCACAGCCACAACCACAAAACAATGAAATATTAGGAAGCTATAAGACCACTGATTTAGAGATAGAAAGGACCTTAGAAGCCATTTAGTCCAGCTTCTTCATTTTACAGATGAAGAACTGAATCCTAGAGAGACTAAGTATATTGCCCAAGGTCACATGGGGAGTAAATGGCAGAGTTGGGATTTGAACCCAAGCCTTCTGACTCCCAATTCAGACTCTGCATTTTTCTTTATCATGGGTGGCACATTTTGATTTCTGCAGCACCATAAATTTAAGCTCTAGACAAGGAATGCTTAGTCTTTTTTTGTGTCATGGATGCCTCTAGCAGTCTGGTAAAGCTTATGGATCCCTTCTCAGAATAATGTTTTTAAATACACACAATAAAGGTAATTATATGGAAATATAGTAATCAAGAGTTTTTTTTTTTTAAGATCCTGGACTCCAAGTTAAGAACTCCTGCTTAAAGGCAGATCTCAGAAAAACCTGGGAAGATTTACATAAACAGATGCTAAGTTAAGTGAGCAGAACCAGGAGAACATTGTACACAGTAACAACATTGTGTTATGATCAACTATAACTGACTTGGCTCTTCTCAGCAATACAATGATCTAAGACAACTCCAAAAGACTCATGATGGAAAATGCTATGCAAATCCAGAGAAAGAACTATGGAGTCTTAACGCAGATCAAAGCATACTATTTTCTCTCTTTTTTTTCCTTTCTCATTGTTTTTCCTTTTTGTTCTGATTCTCCTTTTACAACATGACTAATATGGAAATATGCATAATATAATTGTACATGTACAACCCATGTCAGATTGCAGGCTATCTTAGGGAGAGGGGATGGAGAAATTTAGAACTAAAAATCTTATAAAAGTGAATGCTGAAAACTAAAACTAACTGACTAAATAAATGAATAAGTAAATAAATAAATTTAAAATAAAATTATTCTTAAATTAAAAAAAAATAACTCCTGCTTAAAACTGACCCTTCTATACTCCTTCTTCCTTGCTCAAAGCAAAGCTTTGCCAAACTACTGCCTAATGTCACCCACGTCACCCTCATCATGTACTCTGGGCCTCTTCTGCTTAAGAATCTTCAATAACTCCTTATTGCCTACAAAACAAAACAAAATTCTCTATGTCCAATCATTTTTCAGTTGTATTTGACTCTTCATCAACCCCACTTGGGGTTTTCCTGGCAAACATACTGGAGTGGTTTGCCATTTCCCTTTCTAACTCATTTTACAGATGAGGAAACTGAGGCAAACAGGGTTAAGTAACTTTCCCAGGGTCACACAGCTAGTAAGTAGCTAAGGCCAGATTTGAACTTGGGGAGAGGAATTTACCTGACTCCAGGCCTGGGGCTCTATCCACTGTACCACCTAGCTGCCAATATAAACATCTTTAGCTTGGCACTAATAATCTTCACAATCTGGTTCCAGCCTGTCTTTCCAGTTTTAACATTCATTTTGAACCATAATGGCCTACTAAGCATTCTCTGAACTTGACATTATTCTATCTCTATCCTTTTGGTCCTTACATCGATCGTCCCCTGGGAGGCAGTGGAGGACAAGAAGAATGCTGCATGCAAAGGTGTATATACTGGGATCTTTCTGTGCTCCTCTTGCGTCAAGTCCTACTTAGAGCTCCAGGCTGTCCCCCATATTTGGAATGCACTCACTTCGTCTGGCCTCTTAGAATCACCAGTTGCTCTCCGGCCACTTCCTTTGGGGAGTTCTTCCAATACTTTGAATTATTAATGCTCTTTATTGCTTCATATTATTATGTAAATTTACCTGTTTACAGGTTATCTTCTTTCCCCTCTTACCATATAGAATATAAGCTCCCTGAGAGCAAGGGCTATTCTTTGTTGCTGTTGGTTTTGTCTTTTCTTTGTGTATCTATGAATACAAAATTAGATTGCCTTGGGTAGTATACTATTGGTATTTTTCATTTGAGCTCTACTCCTTCCTGCTTGGGGCAGCTAGATGGCACCCTAGTGCTGGGGCCTGGAGTCAGGAAGACCAGTATTCAAAACCAGCCTCAGACCCTTACTAGCTGTGTGACCCTGGGCAAGTCACTTAAGCCAGTTTGCCTCAGTTTCCTCATCTGTAAAATGAGCTGGAGGAGTCCAGCATCTTCGCCAAGAAAACCCCAAATGGGGTCATGAAGAGTTGGACACAAGTGAACAACAATCAGCCCCTTCCCCCACATGTATACATACCCTGCCAGGATTGCAGACCCTGCCTGGGCAATGGCTACCCTGGTGTTCCCTGGGCAACAGGTGGGTAGAGACCACAACAGAGGTGGCTTCAGGGAAGGTTTTGGTCCATGGCAACAGAGCTCTTGTTCTCAGAATTCTCCTCCTCACACACTTCTATCACTCCTCTGCTCCCTCACAATACCTGAGGCCTTTTGAGAAGGACTTGACACAGAAGGATTAGGGCATCGCCCCACTATAATACATTTTTTAAAATGTCTCTTGTAGCCAGTGTTCTTCTCCACATTCTCCACTGTCTCTCAGGAGAGGGCAGATGTAGAGTCCTAAATTTCTGGTTAAGAAATGATCTTGGGGGTGGGGGGGGACATGGAGGAAGGGATCCAGAGGAATGAATTGCATCTATTGACTGTATCTAATTCTCATGCTCCTCTTTTGGAAAGCATCTTGAAAGAAGAAACTGTGGTGGTGGGTTGGGGGTGGCAGATAAAAGGCCCAAGGGAAAAGGGTCACTTTAGAATTCCACTCATCAGGAACAAATGCAATTGCTTTCAATATTGAAAATTAAAAAAGGAAAGCTGCAAGAAAGAATAGTTAAAGTGGGACCTACTTTGTTTTACTTTATATCATTTTCTTTATTCTTGAGACCCACTTTTTTTACTTTCACCAATTTTTTGCTCCCATTGGAGCAAATTAGATTTCTAGATCCCCAAAACAGCTTGCTAAGGGATTCCTCTTATAACCTTTCTTCCCCTGCCTCCATCTGTACCTTTGTTCCTTGTAGATCTCTCCTCTGTTACCTTCCTCTCACCAAAAAATCCCCTGCAACCTTTCATATGAGTCACCATATGCCTCAGGGACTACTATTTACTCAGCTGACTTTGGAATTGTGTTTCTTTGGGGGCTCTAGAGGCCTTAGAGGGGCAATGGGACTTGGAATCACGAAGATTTGGGTTTGAATTCTGCCTCAGGCACTTAATGTCTCTGTCACCCTAGGCAAGTCCCTAAGCTCCTGAGACAAACCTAAATCTTACAGATTGAGTGTCTTAGCCAGGGTCAGAGACAAAGTATCCTTATCTAGAACATAAAGGAGGTTGGCATCAATGACCTCCTCTAAAGTTTCGTCGGCTCTCAATCTATGATCCTGTGGTCCTGCATGGGAAAGGCTGTTTAGGAAGAGTACATGCTAGTCATTCTGCCCCAAAGTCCCAATGCTTCAGTGTCCCAGCCTTTGTTTTAGAAGATAGCAATGCAAGAAAGAAGACACGAACACAGAGCAACGTAGGCAGCTAGGTGGCTCAGTGGACAGAGTGCTGGGCTTGGAGTCAGGAAGACCTGAGTTCAAATCCAGCCTCGTACACTTACTAGCTGTGTGACCTTAGGCAAGTCACTTAACCTATTTTGCCTCAGTTTCTTCATCTGTAAAATGAGCTGGAGAAAGAAATGGAAAACTACTCCAGTACTTTTTCCAAGAAAACTTCAAATGGGGTCACAAAGAATCAGACAACTGAACAACAACAAAAACCATTGAATAAAAACCCAAATATTCAACTAATACCAAAAGTGCAATAAGTTTTAAGACTAATAAAGTCTACTGTGCAACTCAAGTTTATTCTAGAATATAAATCAGCACAATGCCAGTCTCCTACTTGAATCTTAGGTCTCATTCTTCTTCACAGAAGAAAGTACTGAATACTCCATGGTGGCCACACCAGCAGACTCTTCTAAATTAATCTTTAAATCTAGAAAAAATTTGAGTTTGTCATTGTTCTCTCCTTCCATCATTTTCTAGGCATGCTCTGGAATATATGTTTTAAAAATGCATTCACTAATGATTAATGGCCTTGAATTTCAACTTGTCTCTTCAATTAAGACAATTTTACAGAATGGAAAAAGGAGAAGTAAAATGCCTAGGAATTATGCCAGTTGGATTTTAGAAGATAATGGTTTCTTTTCTTAACCCCGCCCCCCTTCTAAGTGTCAGGAGAAAATGCAAGAGCTTAGAAAGGAGGAGATAGGGAGTGAAAAAGAGAAAGGAAATGGGCATTAACCCATTCAGTCTCTCAAACGGTAAGAATAAATGATCAGTTATCCTAGAAAGGTATGGGAAAGTGAGGTCAATAATTTATTTCCTAAGAGATAATCATAAGTAAAGAGCTTTGGATTCTCAAGCAGAATGAAGAATAATTCTAAGGGCAGCATGCCACACAACAGGAGGCCCAACATCTGAAGCCAATAAACCAGCTCCAAACCTCCCTACCACCCCCCCCACCCGGGAGGAAAATCCGCCAGGATCTCAGTCTTTCCTTTCCTTGTTCCCTATCCCCAATGTTACTCCTTCCCCTCTTTGCTGACACATTTCCCCTCTCACCATTATGAGGCTGCCCAACTTTTCCCCCAGTCTCCATGTATTTTGACAGAGAGAGGGAGAGGGAACAAATAAAGACAAAGGACCTTTCAAGTTAGTAAACTAGCTTTTTTTTTGGACAAGAAATAATTTCTAATGGAACTGCCACAATCGCAGGCATTAAAAAAAGCCTGAAGAGGCTGATTGAATTTCCTTTTTTTAGTGGTTCTTTCTTCCTTCTCTTTGGGTTGAAACAGATGTCTATAGCACTAACCAGGTTGAATATTTAGTACTTTATTTGCTAATGTTAAAAATATCCTATACTGGAATATATACAATATATGTTTTTAAAAGGTCTTCGGTGTAGTTGACACTGAGCCCCAAAGCAAAACACATCACTTTAAATATTGGAAAAAAATACCTCTCTAGCACAAAAATACTAAAATATTCATGTCACAAATACCCACAGACACACCCAATCATGTAGAAAAAGAATTATGAACAAGAAAGTGTCAGGCTAATACATTATTTTTAATCTGGAACCCTAGAGTATTTGAAAGGATCTAATCAAAAATTACTTTCAGCCACAACCACTACCTACTGGTTTCTTCCCTACTCTCTTTAAACATGATCAAGTCTTCTCTGTCTTTGCAAAACCTTTGCAAGACCCTCTTACTCCCTTAAACTATCATCCCACCCTCACTTTTTCAGCCAAATACTTTTTGAAAAGTTTTCTATACTTTCTGCCTCCACTTCTCATTTCACATCTCAACCCTTTGAAATCTGGCTTCCAATACCATCACTCAAATGAGCTCCTCTCTCAACAGCTATCAACAATCTCTTAATTGCCAAGCCTCATAGCCTTCTAGATTTATCAGCTGTATTTGATACTATTGACCATCCACTCTTCCTAATATTCTCTCTCTCTCTCTCTCTCTCTTTCTCTCTATCTCTCTCTCTCTCTCTCTCTCTCTCTCTCCCTCTCTCTATCCCTCTCTCTCTCCCCCTCTCCCTCTCTCCCTCCCTCCCTCTCTCCCCCTCCCTCTCCCTCTTTCTACCTCCCTCCCCCCCCTCCCCCCTTCCTCCTTCCCCACTGTGCCACCGCTTTCTCTTGGTTTTCATTGTACATGACTGACTACCTCTCAGTCCCTTTTGCTCCATGATTACTCACATTGCGCTACCTAATTTTGGGTGCTCCACAAGGCGCAGTCATAGGCCCTCCTCTCTTTTCTCTCTACAATTGTCTTGATGCATTACCTCAATTACACTGGGTTTAGTTATCCTTTCTATACAGGTGACTACAGATCTATATCTACCTATATCTTGCCTAAGTCTCTCTCGAGGTAGCACAGTGGATAGTGAGCTGGGCTTGGAGTCAGGAAGACTCATATTCTAGAGTTCAAATATGGCCTCAGACTCTTCCTAGCTGTGTGACCCTGGGCAAATCACTTAACTCTGTTTGCCTCAATTTCCTCATCTGTAAAATGAACTGGAGAACAAAATGGCAAACCAGTATCTTTGACAAGAAAATGCCAAATGGGGTCACAAAGAGTCAGGCATGACTTCAAAATGACAGAACAACAGGTCCCTATGCTCAGCTTCAGCCCTATGTCACCAATTGCTTCTTAGACATTTCAAACTGTATGTCCCAGAAACATCTCAAACTAAACAAGGCCAAAGCAGAATATACTCTTTCCACCTAAAGCCAAACCACTTCTTGCAAACTGTTCTCTTCCAACCTCCCAGGTTCATAATTTCAGCATTATCCTAGATTCTTCACCCCACATATAAGATCAGTTGCCAAATCTTGCCTTTTCTCCCTACACACAAAATTTTTTCCATCTGACCCCTCCCTGCCTCCATTCATGTAGGCACTACCTTAGTTCAGGCACTCATCACCTCTTGCTTAGATTACTTCAATGGTTCCTAATTGGACTCCCTGCCCTATGCCTCCCTTCAATCTAGTACATTCTCCGCACTGCTGAAGAAAAGATTTTTAAGTGTAGATCCAACTACATCATTTCCCTACTCAATGCACTCCAGTGGCTTCTGATTTCTTCTTCAGTAAAATATAAACTCTGTTTAATATTAAAGCCTTTTACCACCTGGCCTCAATAAAGCTTTGCATCCTCATTGGACATTACTACCCCTCATGTACTGTGCAAGCTGGCCAAAATAATCTTTTCTCCTCTCTTCACATACCACACTCCATCTCTCCTCTCCGTGTCTTTGCACTGGTGGTCCCCTGTTCCTAGAACATACTCATTCTTTACTTCCACTTTATGGAATCCTCCTCTTTCTTTAAGGTGTACCTTAAATATCATGATCTAGTAACACAAAACTTTTCCTGATCCCCAAATGCTAGTACTCTCGCTCACAAACTACTTTGAATTTAACTACTTCATATTCATTTATATTTATTCAGTATTTACTTATAAGTGTATTTGTCTCCCTATTAGAATATGATCTCCTTTAAAAGTAATGATTGTTTCATTCATTGTCTTTGTATTCCCTAGTAACTAGCTGGGATAAAGGAACTTGGGATGTGTACTTATCTTGATGAAGAAATGGAGTGGAGCGGTATGGTAAATAACTCCAAATATTTAGAGTTGTTACTGAAGAGTCAAGCTTATTCTTATTGCTCCAGAGAGTAGAACAAAAGCATGGCACACAGTAGGTATTTAATTGTTCATTGATTGATTTACTGAATGAATGGAACCATAGTGAAATGGTGCTTATAATGGTAGCTAGTAATGAACTTGATGTACTATTCCTTTCTGGTTTACTCCACTTAACAGATTGATTCCCAAAACACCATTAGACCTCTGATTAAATAGGAATTGACCTGGGAAAATCATGTTCACACAGTAACAACAGTTCTTCACAGTCATTTTCAAAAATGATGGAAGGATAAAATGCTTCAGTCATCACTCACTACTCAAAATGATTATCTGGCTTCCTTTTAACACCTAATGAATTTGTATTCTCTTTCAATGGTTATAGCAACCCTGAATGAACGTAGCTCATGTGTGTCATACTAGACTTAGAATCCTGACAGAAACTGTCAATTAAATGTGACAATGTGACAGAAACTGCCATTTAAATTGTGCATATCTCAAATTCCTACAGTGCAACAAAAAGGTAGTAAGAAGCAGCCTGCTTTACTAGATCCCTTAAATTCTTAAAGTATAAAATCATTCAACCTTACAGTTGTAAGGGACTTTAGAATTAACCTAGTCCAATCTCCTAGTTTCTATTCTGTGACAGCTCATTCTTTAGGTGAGATAATGTGTGTAAAGGGCTATGAAAGTGATAAGGTCCTACACCAGTATATACGAATTATCATTTTCGATATCTAATTATTTACTCACAAGATGCAATCTGCCTTCCTCTAACATCTTTCCTTTGACTTTGTTCTCGTGGCTGGAGCAATAAGAATAAATCTGCTTCTCCACAAACAGCCCTTTAAATATTTGGAGATATTTACCATACTCCCTCCCCCCAACACATTCCTTCAAGATAAATGTACATCCCAAGTTCCTTCAACTATTCCTCATGTGACAAGAAGACTTCACTATCGTTGCTGCCCTTCTTCAAATATGTTCTAGTTTACTAACGTATTTTTTAAAATATGGTGCCTGGAACTGAACATAATATTTGAGATTTGGTCTGGCATGTCAAATATAAATGGGACCACTAGCATTCTTTCTCTGGACCTTGTACTTCTATTAACATGGGCTAACATAGTGATGTTTGCCAAACATAATGTTATATTAATATATATATATATCTATATATATATATATATATATATATATATATATATATATTAAGCTTGTAGTCAAATACTGCTCCTCCCTAAACCTTTCTCATAAAAACTGTTATCAAGATCCCTTGTTGTATAAATGGGCATTAAAAAAAGAAGTCATATTTGCATTTATTCCATCAAAATTTTTCTGGTGGTTTCAGTGTAGAATGTGAAGATCATTTTGATCTTGCTTCCCATCATATATGTCATTTCCTGTTGTAAAGACAGTGTGTTTTGTATGTTGTATTCCTCCATCATATTGTAAGATCCTCAAGGACAGGGACTATCTTATTTGTATCCTCAGCTCCTAGAACAGTGCTTGGTACATACATAGTAGGCACTTAATAAATGTTTATTTTATTGGATTGTATTGGAAACACAACTCAGCTTAACTACACAGTGATTGGGGGATGGTAGGCATTTACTGGTGATATAATTAAACTTACAATAATTATCAAATGGAGAATGTGTTTGCCTGGTTACTGGTTACAGATTTAGGAAAATTCATACATTGCATTTATATAGAATTTTCTTCAGCAAAGTCAGGGTGTTTAATCAATACTATCCCTTCTTGGCCCAAGATTTTATAATTAGCTAGTGTTCCTCAGAAAAGCAATATTACCTCCCTCCTAAAGTATATGGCCTTACTTAGTCTTAAAGAGAACATTTAAAGGTCAAGAATTAAATTGAGTTTTTTAAGCTCAAAATCTTACTTTTGGATTAAGTGCTCAAGGTACAGATCTTTAGTGTGTAAATGGGGAGCACCACAATACTGTGACTGTAAATGTGAGGCACACCCTTAATAATGGTCCTGGGAACTGCAGGCATCACTCTGCAGGCAATCACATTATCTCTGTAACCTCTACCTTTTATCAAGATGCTCTGGAATTCATAAAAATTAAAGAAGATATATTAATTGAAAATATCAGTTGCCATTAGGCTTTGCAATAGCAATATCTAATGAACTAAATTTAAAGGTGTACTTTGATAATCTTTAATATTATATCAAATTTGATCAGAATTAGACAACTCCTATGAAATCCACTGTGGGACAAACGGACAAATGTGAAATGTTCTATGGTTGATTTGAACAAAGACTTCATTTCATTTGGTCAATAAAGGATGCCTTACCTTTTCATTCTAACAAAACTCTAATGGATTTTTGCAAATCATATTTTTAAACAATCTCTTCCTTATCAGTGGAGTATAACCCGGGAGCTATATTCACAATTGTGATTTAATAAATAATTGATGAATGATACAGCATGAGGCAATATTTTATAAAAGATAAGAATAAAAGAAAATATTCCATATCCTATGAAAATTGCTTAAAGTAAAAGAAGATAAATTGGCACAAATTCCTACACTTTTGAAAAAAAAAATCAGAGGGCATTGTCCCAGTGGTATGATTTTTCAAATTGAAATTTAGATAAACCACCAAAGCTTTTAGGAAAATGATCCTCACAGCTGCAGTTTAATTCTACCTTGAAAAAGACAGAATGTTCCAAACTGATAAATCCACCACCACAGTGGTGAATGTCATTTGATGAAGCTTTTTCAAAATCTATCTATGAAAATGTATCCGCGATGAGCAGGGAAGCAGTGCATTTATCGACATACCAACATGTCATTTGTTCATTATTCACTTGAACAAATCGTAAATTGAGCTTTCTAATTATTTTCACTGTTATTCAAGAGTCTTGGCCAACGAGATGGTATGAAATCTTACTTTGTCAAGCACAGAAAAACAACGGCAGCTAATTCATTAAAACATTTACTACTGTGTTTAATTGGCTATGATAATGAAAACAAATTGCGTAAACAATTGATTTAGTCAGAAGATTAATAAGGCATAGTTGGAGTTTTTTTGTCGTAAAGGCTTGAATCTCCACGAGAACAAATAATAGAACTTTTCCCCTTTCCAAAGTTAAGTAAGCGGGTAAAGAAAGGAGAAATTAAGGAAAGGAGCTAAATGACAGGCCAAAATGTCATTCATCCTTTGAATAAAAGTTTTTTCCTAACCATGAGCAGATGCATCTGAAACAGCAATAAAATAATAGCAGTGATGTCAGACACATCATCTTACTTTCTCTAAAATACATTCGAGTATAAAATTCTGAAAAGATAAAATAAGTTGCAGTACGGGCAATACTTTCTGTCATATACTAATGAGTTTGGCTAACCATCCATTTATACTTATTCCAAAAACCAAATGAATATTGAAAGCTATTGAACTAGTTCAAGTACATGTAGCAATCATCCTTTTTCTTCATTTTCTCCTTTTTTCATTTTTTCTTCCATTTCTCTCCATAAACATTTATTGAGAAAAAAATGTAGAAGTTATCATATCAGGTATCATAGTAGTAGAGGGGGCAACTAGGTGGCAAAGTGGATAGGGTAAACTCATCTTCCTGAGTCAAAATCTGACCTCAGATACTTTCTAGCCATGTGACCCTGGGCAAGTCACTTAACCTTGTTTTGCCTCAGTTTTCTCATATGTAAAATGAGCTGGAGAAGGAAATTGCAAACCACTCCAGTATCTTTGCCAAGAGAACCCCAGACTGAAACCACAGAACAACAACAACAGCAACAGTAGGAGGGGGACATGAGAGGAAAGGGGAGGGAAATTGGTATTGAAAGAATGATTCAAAAGAAATAGAAGTTGTAGTCTTCAAATTCCTTGAGAGATATTCCTAAGAGAACAAAATGAAGATGTCCAGTGGGTTGGTTAGAACCTCTATGGATATGTTATTATTAGGCCCATTTTACAGGTGAGGAAACTGAGATTAATTGACTTTTCTTGGTCATACAACAGAGAGACTGCAAGCCCAGGGCTTTGTCCACTACACTATAATATCCAAGATAAGAAGTTATGGAGAGGTTGTAACCTTCATCAATCAATTTCATCAAAGATCAAAATGAAATCTTAATTATCTGATATTGAACAATGAAAATATATTGCAGAAAAATTATATAATCAAAGGATTCTAGGAGTTTCAAGAGCTCTGACTTGGTCCCAGGAGACCTTCTGCTCCAGAGGGTCCACACTCAGGAAGCCGGCCTCATTCTACAATGGAAGGTTTTAAAACAGGAGAGCAATATAGTCAAAGCAGTGTCTAAGGCAAATTGGTCTGGCCATCATCTGGATGGATTGAAACGTCAAGAAGGTCTAGGGTCAAGCAGATGAAGTTCTGTTAAATTAAGTTGTGTGGAGTGTTAAGGGTTTTAGACTCGGATTGTGGCAAGAAAATATTGGCTAGTATGCCGGTATTGTTGCAGAAGGTGGGAAGTAGTCCAGCCATTTGGGAAAGGGATTTGGAATGAGGCCCAGAAAGTTTCCAAACTGTATATACCATTTGATCCACATACACCACCACTAGGCCTATATTCCCCACAGAAAATCAAAGAAACAGGAAAAGGATTTATATGTACAATAATATTTATAGAAGTTATTCTTCCTGTAGTCAAAATTGGACACTAAGGAAGCATACTCTTAGTGACCAAAAGCTAAACAAATTGTAGTATTTGAATATAATGGAATATTATCGTACCATAATAAGTGATGAAATGGATAATTTTGGAGGAAACTGGGAAGACTTTTATTTATTGATACAGAGTGAAGTGAGAATAATTTATACAGTAACAGTTACCTACCTATATAAATAATTATATGCAGTTATATAATAACACTGTATAGAGAAACAACTTGACTATATAACTAATCAGTGCAGTGACAGACCACAGGTCCAAAGAATGAAGATAAAGTGAACCATTCACCTCAACTGGCAATGAACTTAAAATGCAGAAAATGACACAGTTTTAAACATGACTAATGTGAAAATTTGTTTTGTCAAACTATATAGATACACATTGAGGGATTTATTTTTTTTAATTTGCTTAATAGAGTAGTGGGAAGGACAGATTAATTTTAAAAATGCTTGTTATCTGAAAAACAAAAACAATTATGAATACTAACACCAGTTTATTTTTTTTAAGATGCCCATATCTATGTTCTCTATTGAAATAAAAAATAAAACTACTAAGAAAAATGTTCTGCCATCCCTTGAAAAACAAAACAATTTCAAAGAAATACATGTTCATAGGCAGTGTTTTCACTAACTTATCACTTCACTGATAGAATTTAGAAAAAGTATGCAATATAGAATCTAATACCATTAGGTGGGGGGGGGGGGTGCTTTAGTTTATTTGAGGGGGAAAAAGTCATTATTAGACATACATTTATTAAATAATTTTGTCTGTAATACAGGGCGAGTACTAGGGATGTAGCCTTGACCTGTTATCAGACCACATATAAAACCTAGTCTCTCTTTCAAGTTTCAAATACAAATTATTTTTTAAAAATACATTTCAATAGAAAAGACCTAGCTGGCAGAGATACAAAAGATGTCTCAAGATGGATGCTGCCATATGAAGCTAGAATGGTTAAGAGCCCTCTAGAGCAAGAAATGGGAAAAGCTGAGGAAAATAATCCTCACAAGACTGACAGGTGACAATGGAAAAGGTGAAGACTCTGAAAAGGAAGGAGTTCTTTTGGAGAGGTGTAGTAGTGGGGGGGGGGGAGAGAGAGAGGAGGGGAGAGAGAGAGAAAGAGAGAGAGAGAGAGAGAGAGAGAGAGAGAGAGAGGAGAGAGAGAGAGAGAGAGAGAGAGAGAGAGAGAGAGAAGATAGCATACACAAATACTTTATCTTAGCAATCTAAAAGCTAGTTGCTTTTGCCAGATTGCTATCTTGTTAACCACCTGAATCTCCCTAAACATTATGATAACTGAATGACTATGCCACTATTATTTTCTATGTTATTCTTCTGTTTTCTCTCTCTTATAGATCTTTTTGTGTACAGTGTTTCCTTGGTGAGAAGGAATGCTAACTAACTAGTAGAAATGATTTGTAATCTGGAGTTCACAGGCCTCAAAGTTCACTAAGAGTTCCCACAGGCTTTCAGTTGGATGAACATTGGCTAGCTATCTTCCTGGGAGTGTATAGTTTCACTGAAATAAAAACTGAATTACTGTAGAACAACTTGCTGTCTTATAGATACTTTCCACCCCCCTCATTTCCCTTGCTCCCAGTTCCCAAAGTAGGAGACAGGCAGATATGTGTTATCTGGTGCATGCAGGAACTGAGGTATAAGGTTGCTCTGGGAGCAACTGGTCAATATCCCTGAAGCCAGTTAAACCCTAAGCACCACAGCTTCCAGTCTCTAGCAGATGGCTCATTGGTCTCTGTTGTGTTGTGCAAACATCTGCACATCTATTACAGCAGCCAGAGATTGGAAGCTAGAGGTTGGCTTTTCACTGTTCTATTGTAGTTTATATTTCATGACAGTATGAAATTAGCTTCTTCTACTCCATAGTGGAATATTAGAGTTGGTTCTTCTTTCCTCAATTAGTGGTTTATCTCGAGGTTAAGATTCACCAAGGACTTGCAATATGATGCTATTTTACTACCAAGGAAACTGATGGCTAACTGAAGTTATCTAAAGTCAAACAGGTAAGAATTAGGATTAGAATTCATAGTATTTAGACAACCCAAGGCTGTTTCCAGCCTAATCCCCCTGCTATACAACCCCAAGCTTATGCTTATGTAGGACTTTAAATTCTGCAAAGTACGCTATGAGAAAGTTAATATAAGTTTTATTACTCTGAAACTCAGAAAACTTAAGTGGTCATACGGCTAGTGTCAGAGTCAAGATTCAAGTTTTCATAATCTGACTCCAAAATCAACATACTTTCCACTATACTGTTGTCTTTCTTAGCTTGCCTCAGGTCTTCTGGTCTATGTCTCACCCCCCCACCCAATTTCTAGTTCCCTTCATTCCTACCCCCTAAAGTGTATTCTGCTTCCCTGTGTACAAGTTTTTAATTTGACTTGGTACGGATCATAAAACTACTATATCTTCTTGAAACTATAGCTGATTCCAACATGTGTCTAAATATTGTCCCTGTTCCCACCACTGTTCTGAATACAATCAGAGTGTTTAAAACAGAAGACTCCGGAAGAAATCCTGCCAAGATTTAAAAAAACCCAACGACACTTTTCCCCAACATTGGATTTAGAAAATTCAAATCAATCTCTCACTCTCTCTCCCCCCTCTCCCTCTCTCTTTCTTCTTTGCAATGGAAGCATCTACTTTTTATCTAGTGGACACTGAAAATTACTTCCTGCCAGTTGCTGGTTATTCCCTCTCCACCCTCAAGAGAACAACAACAAAAAAACCTTTGTCCCGAAACTTCTTTAATTCCCATCTGACTCTTATTTCCATGACACCAAAAGCAGTCTATGTAAATGACTTGATTTTTAATTTTCATCTTAGTAAACAATTTGATTCTTCAGTTTTATTCATATGTTTGGCATAGTTTGGCAGAGTATAGCCATGGCCTAAACAGAATACTTAAAATGGAGTCTGAACAGGAAATAGAAATCATCAGGTTGGTTTTCTGCACTAGCTTTTTAAATGGCTTCCTATTTTGATTTTTCTTGGAAATCAAATCACACATAAGTAGATAATCAATACTGTATTAATATGACCCACACTTAAATTTCATCGTACCATTGGGACCCAAACTGGCTTTTGTCCATGCTGCTGTTATTTCTCATTTCTTTACTTTTTAAATAGTATATGACATGTACCGGTAAATTTTCTCTTGCATTTATTAAAATTGGTTTTTCAATATTTGAACATCACCAAAATGCCTATTACCTCATTGCTTTGGTTAACAACTGCAAAGTCATTGCAGAAATCATTTTTTAAGGAAAAAAAGCTAAAAGAAAAGAAACACCACTATATTGCTAACATGAAAATTAACAAGCAGAAGCATCAGTAACAGAATCTCATGTCACTTATTCCTTTCCACTCTCCCAAAACCCATTTGCTATAAAGAGCTTCAAAATGTTTTCGAAATGTATCATCCCACGTACCAGTCACCCCAGTGGTAGACTTGGCAAAACGATTTAGAGACATGAAGCACAGTGCAGTCAAGTAATTCTTCTTAGGTTACAATGTACAAACCAGTAGGAAGTAAGGGAAAGAATCTAGGTCTTTTGGATCCAGTGGTCTCCATTAAGATTCTCCTGAGAATTTCACATTCAGGTACTTGAAATCACTAGGAAAGCCACAAGAACATATGCCATCTACCAAGGCAGTAAGCACAGGCTGTACTATGTGTCCTCAGGCAATTTTCAAGATAAAGTAGTGATGTACATCAAGTAATAAGGTAATTAAACAGTAATTTCTTGACATCCATTTTTCTAGAATCTAGATCCAGATGCCCTATTCTTGATACCAAAAGTCTAAATCTTCCCATTTCCCATTGTACAACCGTTCATTCATTCATCTATCTATCCTTCTTGACACATTGTATTTTGTTAGAGAGTGTTGGTGAAATTACTGTTATTAAATATTTTCCAGATAACAGAGGGGCAAAGTGTTCTGTAATGGTTGATATGCCAAATCAATGTACAGGGCCAATACTAGAACCTTCTCAACTAATTCTTTGTAATTAACCAATCAGTAATCATTTATTAATTTCCTACTATGTACTAAGTACTATGGACACAAATACTACGAATGAAATAATTTTAACTTTTAAGATTTTAACCATGTCTTACTTATCTTATTATCACCCCCAGCACCAAGCACAGGATGTAAGTAAACACTTTTAAATATTTGTTGAATGAACAAATGAATGAACCCTAGCATAATCTGGAAAGAGAACTAGTCTTGGAACCTGGAGTAGGTTTCAAATGCCAATGCAAACGCTTTTTACCTGTGTAACCATGGACAAGTCCCTGAAACTCTCAGAGCTTCTGTTTACTCATCTGTAAAATGGGTATGATAATAGTGATAACTACTAATAATCATGCTTTAAGGTTAGAAAAGTGTATTTTACAAGAAATATTGAATTTATATAATGTATCAGGTGCTACCTACCTTACAGGGTTGTTGTGAAAAGTACTTTGCAAGCTCCAAAGGACCAAATAAATGTGAATTATAATAATATTACTCTTAGTCTTCTATGTAGGTTTTAATAATAATCATAGCTAATATTTATATACACCAGGCACTATGCTAAGCACTTTACCATTATTATCTCATTTGATCTTCAAAACAGTCCTGGGAGGTTAAGTGCTACTATTATACCCATTTTACAGATGGGGCAAACAGAGGTTAAGTAACTTGCCCAGGATCACACAAGCTAGAAAGTTCTGAGGTCTGTTTTGAACTCAGGTCTTCCTGATTCTGGGCACAGGGCTCTATCCACTGAGATACCTAGAGAGTTGTAGCCTGTTTGATGACCATTCCATAAATGACCGAATCCCACAAAGGCAACAACTCTTAATTACAGGTTTCATGGAGAAAATAATATTCAACAACAAAATAGTATTCAAATAAAATTAAGGCTTTTTAAGAGCTAAAAGTAAAATAACGAAAATAATTCTACACTGACCTCTTTCATTTTTTTCCAGTTCATTCTGTAAAGCCTGTTTTGCAATTTCAACTTCTATAAGCTGTTGCCTCAACGTCTCATTTTCATCTTCTGTTGTGGTACGTTTTTCTTCTACATTTTCCAATTCATGGTGAAGTCTGACTGAAACATCCTTTGCAACCTAAATTAAATTACATTTTCAAAATCACTAAAAATAATTATATTATGATTAGAACTGACTAAATGTTGCAGCAAATAGGAAAAAAAAAACTTCCAATACTTGATTTTAGTTTTCAGTACTAAGTTTTTATGATGAAATCTTTCTTTACACTTCCTGGGGGGGAAAAAGGCAAACATTCTTGGTTAGTAAGTTTCAATTGTCCTTGGAAATTTGACTTGGATTTCAGTAGTAGGGCAGAACAACTGAATATTCAAATACATTTAAAAATGCCTCCCTTGAACTTCCTTCAAAATAAGAATAAATTAACTATATTTCATTTTTATATTTTATGCAGTTGCCAAACAAGTGCCTCCCCCCACATCATAGAAACCAATCTAATAGGTGATTATTGACTATGACAACACATTTGTGGTTGAATTTCACTCAGATTCCAAAATGAGGGGAGAAATATTACTGTTAACTGATATCACCTGTTTGACAATTTTCAACATTTCAGTGATGAGATTTTCTCCCTTGGGAGAAGTTTTGAAAAACAGGTCATTTCAGCTGAAGTTCAAGATTAACCCAATGACTTCATTTCTCTCCACTTCTTCAGCTCTTTGGGAAGCAGCAAATGGACTGCATTTGGTTTTGAGATGGCGCGAGAGGAGCGTAAAAGGGAAGATATGGGGAAGTTGGGGGAGAGGGAGAAGTTGGGACTATCTCAGAGCTGGAAGGAACATTAGAGATCATCTAGTCCAGCTTCCACAGTTTACATGTGAAAAAAATGAAGGCAAAAAATTTTGCCTAAGGTCACAAAGCTAGTGAGAGACTGATCCTGTACAAGAACTCAGATCTCCTCATTCCTAGTTTCAGAATTTCTCTGTATTCTGTCTTTCAATATGGCATTCCCACTGAAGAGGTTCCTATTCCTTTAATCCTGGGCATCCAACATCCTAAGAAAGTGCATATGCTGAACAGCTCAGATAGAGGAGATCTACATTAAGTCTTGCCATGGCCTCTCTTTGCCAATCTCTAGGGATTGGCAAGGCACCTCTTCCCCCCTGAATGTGTCTGTTTTTATCTAGAGGACACTACAAAGACTTCTATCGGATGGCAGCAAACCCCATATCTGGAGCTAATTCTTGATTCCTCTTTTGTGCCTCATTACCTTGGCTGCATACTCCGCCCAACCTCTACCCTCTGCAGAGCCCTGCCCATCCACCCCAACTTCCTTTAAATGCCCCACCCACTAGGCTCTCCAAAGGTTCCGGGCTACCCAGTCTCATTCTGCACAAACCTTGAGATCTTCTCCATGCTTCTCAGTAGCTCCCCATCAATTTCCCCAGTCTGCGCATAGCGGAGTCTCTTGCGTTCTGCTTTGCGGAGGCGGTACTGCAGAATTCGGCAGTTTTTGTTGGCTCTTTCCAACTCGTGGCGCATTTCCTGCAGCTGACAGGCATCCTCCTCAAAGAAAACTGTCCCTCATCTCATCCATTCGGTCCTCAGTTCATCAATTTCGTTCTGAAGAGAGGAAAGGGAGGGTGTGGGAGTAGGAAATGGGGAAAGCAAAAGAGACTGAGTCTACATTAACTTCCCCCTTAAAACCCCACCCTGTAACAACTCATCCCCAGTATATAGTAGTAAGAAAGGAGTTTCAGGGAAAAGGGGAAAGGTAGTAAATTAGGCCCTCCCTGGTCTTCTTTCTTCCTCTGGCTTTCTTTTCCAGAAAATATGGGAGAAATCAGGACCATGAAAAGAATTAAAGGCCCCAAAGTGGATTCTCCATACAATCTAACATTATAAACCCATGCTCTATCATTTCCTCTCAAAAGAAACACTTTGGAACTAGGAAAATGCCTAGTAGGATTATAGGCAATAAAGGGAGGAACTGGCCTTTATATTTGGAATTTGCTTTGCCCTTTCCTCCCTGGATGTCCTTCCTTTCAGGTCCAGGCTGCATAACGGGTTAGAAGCATCTCTCCCCTAACCCGACACAACCCTATTTCTTTCATCAGGCCCACACCCTTCCTCTCCCACTTCTCCACACCCTCACCTTGAGGGTTTCGTTCTCCTCTCGCAGCTTCTCCATTTCCTCTTGCATCTCTTCTTGTTCCTGTAGCTGCTGCTGCTGCTGCTGCTGCGGTGGTGAGGGCGGAGCAGTAGCCTGCATCCCCCCGCTGCTTGGGCTGCCCCCTGCCCCCTGCTGTAGGCCCTCTGCTGCAGCCGCCATTGGGGAGGGGGAAGGGAAGGAAAGAGGCTCCGAGGCGGCTGTGGCGACTGGGGAGCTGCTAGTGCTGTTGCTGCTGCTCTTGGTTTGCATTTGAGCTGCTGCCGCCGCCGCTGCCGCCGCCCGCTCCTTCTTGAGATGAAACTGGATGAGCTCAGACTGCAGACATCCCTCTTTCCAGTAGCCGCCACCGCCCGCAGCAACAACGTTCCCGGGGTTTCTACTGGTGGGGACCGGGGTTTGCCAGCAGAAGAGGAGGATGGTGAAGAGGAGGCCACCTCTCCTCCGGCGCTTCCACCCCTCTGTGGGCGTGCGCCCGGCTTTACCTCGCCAGCTTCTGGGCGGCGGCGGCTGCAGAGCGCCCCCCTCCCTTTCCCCAGAGCCTCCTCCTGCTCCTGCTCCTCCCCCTCCCCCTCCCCCTCCTCCTAGCTGAGCCTTCTCCGCTGGTTTGGGGGTCGCGGCTTCCCCATCGCGAGGCGGCTCCTCAGTGGGACAGGGTCTCTTGTTCCCCACCGCGGTTGGGGTACCGGCTGGGGATGCTTCAGCACCACCTCCTGTTTGGACAGCTCCCAGCGGGACGCCTTTGAGCGTAGCAGGCGGTGGCTGCTTTTCCCCTGCCCCGCCCCCTCCTTCCCCTCCTCCTCCTCCTCCTCCTCCTCCTCCTCCTCCTCCTCCTCCGCTGCCGCCGCCGCCGCCGCCACCACCACCACCACCGCCGCCGCCGCCGCCGCCGCCTCCCCGGATGCCAGCGGGAGTTACTAGGCGACTGCTATTGGATTTCGATCCCTGTTGCTGCTGCTGCTGCTGAAGCTGCTGCTGCCGGGCGGAGTTGAGCTTGGTGCCCACCCCCACCGGGGACCTGGCGGCAGTGGCTGTTTGTCGAACCGCACTGTCCCGGGGTCTGGCCGGTGACTGAGCCCTCTGCTGCTTTCTGCTGCTGCCCTCAGGATGAAGGCGAGGCTCCGCGGTGGCTGCAGCAGCAGCAGCCGCAGCTGCAGCAGCAGAAGCAGCTGGGGCAGTGCCCCCGACAGGTATCTGATTCATGGCCGGCCGCGGATGGTTTATCTAGACTCACACTCCCCAAAGGGATTGAACGACTTTGACCACTCGGTGATCCTTCTGCTTAATGTTTGCCATCGCCGAGTCCCTTATCTTTAAAGCTGAAAGAGAAATAGGAAACAAACATGCTTGTCTTGATTGTTACAGGGCAAAGGGGTACTCTCCCTTTGGAGAGATCACTAAGTGAAAAATGATGATGCTTGGGAGGTACTTAACACAAATGTGCTTTTCTCCTAATGGAGGAAAATGCCAAGCTTCTACTTCCGAGAATAGTCTTGGTAGATGGCAACTCAGCTTTCATTTTAGGGATGTACTGTCATTTCTTCATACTAATATTAAGACTCAGAAACCTAGGTAGGGTTCTGTTTTGGATGCTATGGTTGTATTCAACATAATTAGACATAAATAATGTGGAAAACTGCATGTGATTATGTAGTGAGAGACTTGAGTTTGAAGGAGCAAGGGCAGGAGAAGGAGGAGAAAAGAGAAAGAATGGGAGGAAAGGAGATGGTGAAAAGGGGAGCATGGAGGCCCATGAGGAGAGGAAAGTGGAGAGGAGGAAAAGGAGAAAAAAAAAGCATCACAACATGAACAATGATTTATGAGCGAAACAATTCTAAACTTCTATGTTTGGTTGATATAAGAATATTTATCCATACCACGTGTGACTTTAAAGCATAGTGGAGTCAACACTTGGAGTCATTTGAAAAGGAAGAAAACAGCTTGGTGCAGCAGAACAAAGCAATAGATTGGGTATCCAGACTTTGGTTCTAGTTCAGGTTCTGCCAATCACAAACTTCATAACCTTGAGCAAGATCCTTATCTTCTTAATTTCTTGGTTTTCTCATTAGCAAAATGAGGGAATTTAATTAAATGATCTGCAAAGTCTCAGGATTTCCAACTGGAAGGATCCTCAAAAATCACCTACTTCTACTCTTCCATTTTTCAGATGAGGAAACTGAGGCCCAAAGAATCTGAATGATTCACCCACAATCACAAAGACAGTAAGTGGAAAGATGCTGAATTTGAATTAAGTTTTGCTGACTCCAAACTCAGGGCTCTTTCCAATTCAATATACTGCCTACTGTCTGGTGTTAAAAAAAAATTCTGCAAGATGAAATAATATGGCTTGTCAAAATACTAGGGAATTACTGATACCAATTTCTTCTGATTTCAGAACTTGAGATTGCTATCTGTAGTATATAGCCAATGTATTTTAAAAATTCAATCAAGATAAGGCCGACTCATTTAACTCGAAATCCTTGCTTCCACTATGTCTGCAATTGCTGCTGCTTTAATTCAGAACACTGTTTTTTGAGGAATAGAGTCTCAATATACAGTCTGTCGCTGGCCTTTACAGGATAAGCTTTTTTCAACTTTGTAGGGCCTATCAACTTACATTCCACTAGAATAGGATCAATTCTATACTACAATAATATGTCATTGCAATAGCTTACAATTATATAGCATTTAAGAGGCAGCATAGAGTAGTGTACAGTGGCTAGAGTGGAGTCAGGAAAACTTCAGTTTAATTCCACCTCTGTCCTTTGTTAGATATGACCATACACAAATCACTTAACCATTCTGAGCCTCAGACTATAAATGATAGAGGGGCTATAGTCCTTGATCTACCTGTGAAATCTAAGATTTATAAAATACATTCTTCATAACAACCCTTTGAATTGGATAGCAATTTTTATAGGTGAAGAAACTGAGGCACAGAGAAGTTGTTACTTCATTTTAAATGAAACTCCAAAACAAATTCAGAAAATTATTGTATCTTGCAACACCAATTCTCTGTCTTCTAGAAAATAAGGCCAGGAGAACTTGTCTATAATGCATTATTATCTCCAGTGACTATAATGGGGAATTTTAGCTCCTTTTGGATGATAATTAGCACTTATTTTCAGTTCCTTATCCTACACAGAGACCATCAACCTGTCCCTTTTCCCTTTGGGAAATAATAATAACTCTTTGAGGTAGGGTTTATGCCAGTAATCATGAACATTCTACATTTACTGATCTGTTGAATCTTTGTTTATATGGATAATTTTATCATTTCTATGAATATTTGCATTGGGTGTACTTGACATATTTAAAATTTGCATATGAATGAGTGTGGTATGTATTTAAAGTACCAAATCCCTAACTTCTTTCTTTCCCTACAGTTTATGTATGCTGATTCCATGGTAAATTGAAATAAATTTTCTAGGGTTTTCCAAACAAAGGACTATACTTCCAAGAACGTTCATTATCCTGAACTAGCTGTATCCTAGAAGAGAATTACTCAGAGGAACAGTCCTGATTCAGTTTTGCAAGGTCAGAACATTTTATATCCTCTGTGAAAATTAGATTATGGAATATTCTCCATTGGAAAAGGACAATTGACAATATTGGGGTTACCAGCAATCTTGAGATTCCTCCACCCCCACCCCCCAAGGGAAACACCTAAAAATGATTGCAAGAAAAGCGCATGACTTGGCAGAAAGTTCCCAAGTATTAACTGCTCCTAATAGAACTCTAGTTTCTGGCTACTCTGGTGGCTGCATAAAGCTCATACATTAAACGCTCTAGTATTCCACATACTATTTATCTTCCTCCAGTATTTAAATAACATTTTCCTCTACCAATATTCAATATTCACTGAATTGAATCCATATTGCACCTGGAGTTAGGGGATATGTGCCCCCCCAAAAAATGGAGAACAAAGAAAACCTTGAAGAAAGTTGAGTCTCAACTTGCTTTCTTCATCTTCTCGAATTCTGTTTATTCACCCGATATCTGCAAGCCCTCTTGAAATTTCACTGCACCAAAGTCACTGGAAAGGGTCCAATAGACCTAAGTCGAGTTACAATGCCAGTGGGCTTCTAACTGGCAGAGACCACCGGGGCACATTTGGCAAGTCACCATTATACTGCAGTCTGCCCTGCTGCTTTCTGCCCAGAAACAATGTCCCAGCCCGCTGTAAGTCAGCACCACACTCAGGCGACCGGTTGCCATCACGTGGTTGTCAGAAAGTGACAGAACGTAGCCTCTCTTTCAAGCTTTTCTTATAGAAATTTCCGTCCAAGAAATCAACAGAGCAGAAGGAAAGACAAAATGACTAACAGCTACAATAACAATAACAAAACCTCCCAATTCTTCCCAAATGCACAGGTTTCTAATGCCTGCTACCCTGCTTCATCAAGAATCCACGATTTCATTTTAGAAGTGCTTACTTCACACACAATTGATCCGACCGGTTTGGAGAGGATACAAGTCTCCAGAGTTTAAAAAAAAATTCCAGGAACACTAAGGGAAGGTTTGTAGTGGACCCGTTCTTTAAAAGTGAAGGAAAGTTCAGTTTCGCGGCATAGATCCCTTCCCACGGCCCCTTCCCCACCCGAACCTCAGAACAATGGCGTTAATGTTAGGCGGCGTGGGTGGTGGCAGCAAACGAGCGACCGAGCAAGCGTTCATTACTCACCCAGGATGCCAGCTGCCCGGCTGCTGTTCCCTAGACGCGTCCACGGGAGGTACCAAGCGGAGCCAGGCTATTCTCAGGAAGTGCAATAGAATTCAGGAGCTGACCTCGCCGGGACTGACTGAAGAGGGAATCACTGACTGAAGAGGGAAGGAAGAAGAAAGGAGAAAGCAAAGCAAAGAATGAGAAAAAAGAAATGCTCCAGCGAGGCACAACGTCTAAAGAAGCCACGCCCAAGGCTGGACCAGCGAGATCCACTCCTAGCGCCCCGTCCTCGTTTACTCGCACGTGGCCACGATAACAAGCCAATAGCAACGAGAGGGCTTTGCTCATCGCTCTCAATGTGGAGGCAAAATTTTCTCTCTGGTTTAGCCAGCTTCAGGGAGGCTCGATCTTCTCGATCAATTATTTATTTCCACTTTCCTAGGGAGGCGGACTCGAACCGCTACTTGGTCTATGACGTCTCCTGATGCGGCGGCACTGTGCTTGCTAGCAGCAGGGGGGAGTTCTCTTTGTTTGCTCACTTTAATTTTCATCTGAGCTTTTCACTGTGTTCTCCACTACCCGGACAGTTTCCCCAAGGAGACAATGGTTGTTCTTATACTACTGTCCCACAGACCAAGAATCTCTACAAAGTCATAAGTAAGGAATGAAAAATATCAAGAACTATATAACCGTAAGGGAAATTCTCTCCCGTTGGGTGTGCCCTTTTTACATTTCTTTGTCTCATTTCTTAAGTGTCCTCCTCCCCTCCCCCCCCTTCTGATACAAGGGACAGCAGCTCAGAAAGGAATCTTCTTTGAGCTCCTTTATCTTAATTTTAATATGTGGGAAGAAGGGTCAGGAAACAGTTTACACATCCGACTAAGAAAAAAGGGAGTGGGTGGAGGCAGCACTGGGCCTTTTCTTTGGCTCTTTATATTGGTTCATGTTGGTACAAAATAATTTAAACCGTTAATTGTTTTCTTTTTCTTACTTTTTTATGAGAAATGATTATTAAGCACTTTTGGTCAAGGAAGCAACCTCGTAGTGAGCCTGAAGGATTCAAAATTGAAAAGATCATCTCACTGAAATTTTGATTCTCCTACAGACCATATACCTTTGTAGGTAAAATTCTGTAATTAGACATGCTCCTTGGAATAGTGGCTAGAGTCCTGGATTGTGAATCAGAAAGTAGATAGAGCACCGGGCCTGGAGTCAGGAACACCGGAGCTTGAATTCTGACTTACTAGTTTTGTGACCCAAGGAAAGCCACTTAACCTCAGTCTTCATCACTTTCCTCATCTGTAAAATGGGGATAATGGTACTTACCTCACAGGGTTGTTGTGAGGATCAAATGATTTAACTTCTGCAAAGTGATTTGAAAGCCTTAAAGATTATAAATAATGATGTTACCCTTTACTGCTGCAGCTGCCACTGCTACTGAGGAATTCCATCTCAGGGACTCTCTTACCAATTTGGGTGAGTTTTTGAACCTCTTTGAGCCTCAGTTTCCTCCTCTAAATACCTCGCAAGGTTCTTGACAGAAGAGAGCTTTGCAAATAAGAAAGTGATTTACAGCATAAAAGTGGAAAATCCATAATATTTGAAACTATTTTCTTGAGACCCAATTCACTTCCTTCCCATGGATTTGTCTGGAGCACCCTCCCCTTAGATTCATATAGTTTACTAGACTGTAAGGTCTTTGAGGACAGAAATTATTTTATTTCTTATACTGTCTATCTAGCACAATGTCTATGTATTAAGTGCTTAATAGACATCTTTCAGATTTCTTTGCTATTAAACATTAAAAACATGTAATAGAGGAAGAGTTTTTGTAAGTACTGTGCCCATAGATTGTAATCTAAACTCATTGACAAACTCCTCTTGCAAAGAGTTCAGCTAAATATCTGTAAAATAACAACAAAGGGTAATTAGGTGCCAGATTATTGCTCAAATATTTCAAGCAGCATTTGACACAGAAATTCCATTATAATCATGTGGGGTTTTCTTAGCAAAGATGCTGGAGTGGTTTGCTGTTTTCTTCTCCAGCTCATTTTACAGATGGGAAAACAGGCGAAGAGGATTGACTTGTGCAGGGTTATGCAGCTAGTGAATGTCTGAGGCTGGGCTTTCAGCCCAGGTTTTCCTGATTCCAGATGGGGTACTTTATCCACTGTGCCACCTAGATGCCCTTTTGATAACCATATTTCATTATAATAGATTTGTAATCTTAAGTATTTTATTTTGTACATTTAGAAACTTTATTCTGAGCAGGGGTCTATAGGTTTCACTGGACTACCAAAGGGAGTCAGGAAACAAAAAAGGTTAAAAACTGCTCTAAGTGCTTCCAGTCTATGAGGGTATTCCACTTTCATGGCAACATATATTTCCTTTAATGTAATACTAATAGTGTCAGTAGAATTAGCACATCTTTAAAAAATTAATTTATTCACCAAGAATAACCATTGTATGTAACTAAATTAGCAGTTAATGTCACTAAATTCTTCACTTTACAGTTTGTTATAAGTATACGTTCCACATATCTAGTAGGTTTGGCAAACCTTGTCCATTTGCCTGCACAAAATCTTTTCTATTCATTGTTTTCTCTCTACTAAAATGGTGACCACACTAGTTCAGGCCCTCATTACCTCCCCCTTGGACTATTGCAATAGTCAACTAATTGGTCTTCCTACATTGTCTATTCCTTCTTCAATTCATTCTCTACAGAGCTGAGAAAGTGATCTTCCTTAAGTGAAGGTCTCATTACATCTCTCTCCCACCTCTCTACTCAGTACACTCCAATGGCTCCCTATTGTCTTTAAGATAAAATATAAATTCCAATTTTTGTCTTTTTGTCTTTTTAAAGTCCTTCACAGCCCTACCCCAAACCCAGTTTTCCAGCATCATTGAAAACTCCTTCCCATCCCATACTCTATGATACAGACAACTAGCTTTCTTGCTATCCCCCATTCATGATATTCCATCTTTCATCAATGTGCCTTTGCACTGGCCATTCCCCATGTTTGGAATACTCTCCCTCCACACCACTACATTGTAGATTCTTTTTTTAATTTATTTTTTTAAAAACACCACAGCTCAAGCATGACATTCTACATGAAGCCTTTCCTGATTCTCTCATTTACTAGTGCCCTCTCTCCAAAAATGTCTTGCATAGAGTTCATATTTTTTATACATATACTCATACATCTACATGTTGTTTCTATCAATAGAATGGAAGCTGTTTGAGGGCAGGCACTGTTTCATTTTTGTCTTTGCACCCCCAGGTTTATTTAGCACAGTGCCTGGCATATAGGCACTTAATGAATACTTGAATGATTAAGGGAGTAAACTTCAAAGGAGAAGTTGCTATGGTTCTGGCAGAAGAAAGGCTTTGTGTTATGAGGAGAAGTAAGGAATGTGTTGACTTCCTCAGTGCCATTGTCATCCTCCTCTTCCTCCTCCTCCTCCTCATCATCATTGTTACCATCATTACTACCACCGCCACCACCATCATGATCATGATCATATTTCTCTCTCTCTCTCTCTCTCTCTCTCTCTCTCTCTCTCTCTCTTGTTTTTTAATACTACAAGTCTAAATTCTTGTTCTGATCTCTTAAAGTTCCTTAGAATCTTATCTCATCCTGCCACCCAGATTTAGTTCCTTCCTACTCTTCCTACTCCACTCCAGTCAGGTTTGTCTTGTCGCTGTCTCCATGTACATGTCATGCTCATTCCCTGTTCTGTGGCTTACCTCAGCTTATTCCCCCTCCTGAGGTATTCATTGCCACCCTCATCTAAAACACACCAACCCCCAGGTCAGTTTCTTATTCCTCTGTGATGAATGCTTCAGCCCATCCCAATTCCTTCCTTTTCTGAGCTTCTACTGTAATTTCTGGTCCTCAAATTATTTTCAGGTTATTATTTTTGTTTCCTCCAAGTAGATTGTAAGCTAATAATACTTTTGTATCCCCCACCCCAGTGCCTAGAATTGTGCTTCTTGCATTGTTGCATTTGTCTTTCATTTTCTTTTTTTAATTTAATCTGCATTTATTAATATTTTTTGCATTGCTTTCTTTTTTATAATTAAGATTTTTTTATTTTAGTTTACAATGTTTTTCATTTTCAAAGGGGACCATGGCATCAGGGAAATGATGACGTGACTTGCAGTTGACTGATTTGAGTGAGGGAGGGTTGTGCAAGGTCACCAGCCTCACTTTCTCCTCCAGAGCCATCTGGATCCAGTGCCCAGATATTCATCAAGGTGACTGGAGATGACCCAGGATGCAATGGGAGACCCTGGCCCTTTTAGGCTAAGGCCTTTTCATGTACTCACTTAGAGAGGTAACGTCCATTCAGTGAATGGGCCTTTTTAAGAAGTGAGTCAAGGGATGGCCCCTTTAATTAGAAAAAAAGAAAAAAATCAAGCTGGGAGGGGAAGATCCTTGGGGATGCTATTCCAAAGAGAAACAGTTACCATTAACATTCAGTGTAAGCTATGAGGAGCCAAAAGAGAGCCAGTAAGTGGAGCTTGGGCAGGGACCTATTCTGGTCCAATCTATGAGCTTCAGAGTGAACTGGGTTTAAGGTTTTGTGAAAGAAGGAAGGGGGGGAGGAAGGAAGGAAGAAGGAAAGAAAAAGAAAGAAAGAAAGAAAGAAAGAAAGAAAGAAAGAAAGAAAGAAAGAAAGAAAGAAAGAAAGAGAAAGAAAAAGAAATCTAGTCAGTAAACCCCAAGTTAAGTGGGCAGCTTCTGGCCATCAAAATTTACCTTCCTTTGGAAAGGAGAAGAAGGAGAGAGAAAGGGAGAGGGAGAGGATTTGCATTATAGCTTCTCAGTCAGCATTAGTTCCTTGTTTGATTGATTACAATAGGTCCCAACTAGAAAGAGACATGAAAGAAAAAAGTCTTCTGCTTTTACATCCACCTACTGCTTTTGGAGTGCCAGTGAGCTTGGAGGTGTCCTATTGTCCTCATCTCTACTGTTCTAAATCTACATTCACAACCCACACTAGGTCTCTTGCTTATACTTTAGGTGGTGATAAATGAATCATAGTCTCCTTGAGCTGGAAGTAACATGATTCATCTTTTTAATCACTAGGCAGAATTGTACTTATACAATAGTAAATTGCTGTTTGCTTCATCCTTCAAGTTCTCCTATAAGTTCTCTTGCTATTCAAGGATATTCTACAATATCCCTGTGGTAGGATAGGGGCAGGGGGGAACTACATGCATATTTGCACAAAATATTCAAGGCTCTTGCTGTGGATGTTCAGAAATATCTCTCTGGGTGTGACATCTGACTTTTCTTGTCACAGGTTATCTTTGCTCTGGACATGACATCTCCTCCTATTTGGTACCCTCTCCATTTTTTGGACTTTCCTCCAGTCTTGAACTCTTCATGTTGGAAACTTCCATGCTCCAGTGCAGCTTCTCTCATTGGTGGCTTCCTGCCCATAACATCAGAGATGGGAAACTAACGAGGTACACTAGCTAGAGACCCTAGTCTTCAGGGTTGAGTTGCCCTGTTGTGTGGCATGAGATCCACACTGAATGAAGAGGAAAGTGGTTATAATCTGTGTTGCAGGTCAGGAGGGCACTTCTTACAAGATCATTGATCCCCTTTCTCTTCCTGCTATGGCCCACTGAACATCTTAGTCAAGGCCAAAGGGCCTTTCTGCTGGTTCAGTTATAGATATATCTAGTCCCCTCCAGAGGTGTGGCTATGTCTTTGTCTTTCTGACAAAGTGGGAGTAGAAGTTCTTAACCTTTTTTATGTCATGGACCCCTTTGGGATTCTGGTGAAAACTATGGACCTTTATCAGAACAATGTTTTTAATGTATGAAATACATAAGATTCCAAAGGAAACCAATTATATTGAAATATAATTTTAAAATATCAAATTCATTATTGATCATCAGTTATCAAAATACTTTTGAAAATTCCAGACTCCAGGTTAAAAGAATTTCTGCCATAGATGTATTCTTTGACCTGAACCTCTCTACCTATGCCTCCCTTGCTCATGATTCCTTGTTCGCAAGTTAAGACCTATGCATTCATTGTACAGGTAAATATGTTCCAAAGAAAGATCTCTTGCTCTTTGCACTGATTATTGATTTACCTCTTTTGTGAAAACCTCCAAGTCTCAAAATTTGGTTGCAGTGGCCTGGGATAGATAGTCAGCAAAGGCTGTCTCATGAGCTGCAGTGATGGAGAATGATGCTTCCCAGAAACTGCTTTATCTGTACATTATTTTGCTGACCTGCAGTGACTCAGATGGAGTCAGTCTTCCAGTCTAGTAAAGTGTGTCCTTGCTCATCTAAATCTGTTTTCAGTAACTTGTCCTGGTGTCTACCTACTCTTTAAAGGAAGGAAAGGATTTTAGAGATAGAGCTTTTTATCACATTTCTAATTTAAATGTGCTATCTCAACTTGTTATCAGTGAAGAAAAAAAAAGGTTAAATGGCTATCATTTTCTCGAATCTTGCCCTAGCCTTAAGACTAACGTTGAGTTTTTCCTTAAGTCCTCTCCAGGCATAATAGTCTGAGCCCTCAGGGTTTCTGTATTGGGTGCCTTGTAATATCTGCTGCTTTCCCCTCAGCATTGTAGATCTTGATCCAGCATAGTATTCTGATACAGGCAGACTGTGTTTTATTGTGTTTTGCTTTATTTTGCTTTGCAAATACATGATTTTTAAGATTTTTTTTTATTTTTAGTTTACAACACTCGGTTCCACAAATTTTTGAGTTCCAAATTATCTTCCCCTCCTTCCCCTCCCCTCTACCTCCAAGCCAGCATGGAATCCAATATATGTTCTACATATCCCTTTGCGTTAAACATATTTACACAATAGTCAAGTTATAAAGAAGAACCATGATCAATGGAGTGAATCATGAGAAAGAAGAAAAAAAAAACAAAAAAAAGAAGAGACAGAAAAAAGAGAGAGAGCAGATAGTTTGCCTCAATCTGCATTCAGACTCCTTAGATCTTTCTCTGGATGCAGATAGCTTTTTCCATCATGAGTCCTTTGGAGCTCTCTTTTAATCGTGTATTGCTGAGAAGAGCCAAGTCTATCAAAGTTAATCATCACAGAATCAATATGTCTGTGGTTGTGTACAATGTTGTCCTGGTTCTGCTCCTCTCACTCAGCATTATATCATGTAGTTCTTTCCAGGTTATTATGAAGTCCGTATCTTCCCCATTTCTTATGGCACAATAGTATTCTATCACATTCGTATACCATAACTTGTTTAGCCATTCTCCATTTGATGAGCATCCCTTTGATTTCCAATTCTTTGCTACCACAAAAAGAGCGGCTATAAATATTTTTGTACATACGGGTCTCTTTCCCCCTCGTGTGATCTCTTTGGGATACAGCCCTAGAAGTGGCATTGCTGGATCAAAGGGCATGCACATTTTTATAGCCCTTTGGGCATAGTTCCAAATTGTTCTCCAGAATGGCTGGATCAGTTCACAACTCCATTAGCAATGTAACAGTGTTCCAATTTTCCCATATCCTCTACAGCATTTATCGTTTTCCTATTTTGTCATGTTAGCCAATCTGATAGGAGAGATGTGGAACCTAAGAGTTGTTTTGATTTGCATTTCTCTAATCAATAGTGATTTAGAGCATTTTTTCATATGCCCATAGATATCTTTAATTTCTTCCTCTGAAAACTGCCTGTTCATGTCCTTTGACCATTTCTCAATTGGGGAATGACTTGTATTCCTATAAATTTGGCTCAGTTTCCTGTATATTTTAGATATGAGGCCTTTATCAGAGACATTAGTTGTAAAGATTTTCTCCCAATTTTCTTCTTCCCTCCTAATCTTTGTTGCACTGGCTTTGTTTATACAAAGATTTTTCAATTTAACAAAATCAAAATTATCCATTTTGCATTTTGTAATGCTGTCTATCTCTTGTTGGGTCATGAATTCTTTCCTTTCCCATAAATCTGAAAGATAAACTATTCCTTGCTCTCCCAAATTGCTTTTAGTATCAGTCTTTATTCCGAAACTGTGAACCCATTTTGACTTTATTTTGGTATATGGTATAAGATATTGGTCTATGCCCAGTTTCTGCCATACCATTTTCCAATTTTCCCAGCAGTTTTTGTGAAATAGTGAATTCTTAGCCCAGAAGCTGGATTCTTTGGGTTTATCAAAGAATAGATTGCTATAGTTGTTGACTACTGCATCTTATGTACCAAAACTATTCCACTGATCCACCCCTCTGTTTCTTAGCCAGTACCAATTAGTTTCAATGACTCCTGCTTTATAGTACACTTTGATATCTGGTATGGCTAGGCCACCTTCCCTAGCATTTCTTTTCATTTTTTAAAACAAATTGAAGGTTCGTGGCAACTTTGTGTTGAACAAGTGTATAGGAAGTGTTTTTCCAATAGCATGTGCTTACATCATGTCTCTGTGTTACATTTTGGTAATTCTTACAATATTTCAAACTTTTTCATTATTATTATATCTGTTATAGTGATCTTTGATCAATGATCTTTGGTATACTATTGCACTTGTTTTGGAGTTCCACAAACCACAACCATATGACATGGTGAACTTAATCATTAAATGTCTGTATTCTGACTGTTCCACCATTCCACTGTCCCCTGTCTCTCTCCTTCTCCTTGGCCTCCTTATTCCCTGAGATGTAACAATATTAAAATTAGGTCAATTAATAATCCCATAATGGCTTCTAAGTGTTTAATTGAAAGGAAGAGTCAATCTATGTGACAAACTTCATTGTAGCCTTATTTTAAGAAATTGCCACAGCTACCCCAACCTTCAGCAATCACCACACTGATCAGTCAGTAGCCATCAGCAAGGTAAACCCTCCATCAGCAAAAAGATTATGACTTGCTGAAGGCTCAGATGATGATTAGTATTTTTTAAGCAATACAGTATTTTTAAATTAAGCTATGTACATTTTTGTAGATATAATACTCTTGGACATTTAGTAGACTACAATACAGTGTAAATATAACTTTTATATGCCCTGGGAAACCAAAAAATTCATATGACTTGCTTTATTGTGATATTCACTTTACTGGGGTGTTCTGGAAATAAAACATGCAATATCTCCAGGGTATGCCTATACTATGGTAAGGGCCAGGCATCCACAAAGTAGGTAGGGTACCTTCCCAAGGTAATAGACCATTAGATATAACAACAATCGCAGTTTCTTCCCATGCATTAGAAAAGTAGGAAATGTGCAAAATGCTTCACATGCCATCATGAAAGTATCTAATGGTCCTTTGGATTGATCTAACCCTATAAAGCTATGCCAATCCTAAATTAAGTTGAAGGATTGCATAATTTCTGAATTCTATATTTTTCTGCCCTAGTTATTTTTTATTGATTTAACTTTTATTGCTATATTTTGTTTTTACATCAAAAACATTTATAGATGACTCCTACTTCCAGAGAAGTTTCTTGCAACAAAGTAAAAAAAAATCAGTAAAACTAGTAATTCAGTGACCTTATATCAAAATGAATTTAGCATTCCACATCTGTAGCAGCATTCCCCAAATAACAGGTTTTTACTGGGTTTTTCCTTTAAAAATGAATAACGTTGATAACAACTCTACGTTTTTAACACTACTGCTGCGATATCATAACATGCAATGTGTTGGTCAGATACCAAAGTACACTTTTGATTTAAAAGGAAATTAGATTAGTTTGACTTAAGTTTTCCAGCTGAAAGGAACCATAGAGATCATCTAGTTTAACACCCAATGTTTAGAGATGGGTAAATGGAGGACTAGAAAAATCAAATGATTTGCTACATAGGGAACAGGGAGTAAGTGGGAGAGTTGGGATTTAAATCTAGGACCACTGACTTCAAATCAAATGGTCCTTGCCTATAATGTCATGCTCTTCCCATGATTAATTTTTTATGAAGTGATATATATTATAAATGAGAAAAAGCATCAATATTGCATATCATGAGACCTTTAAGACTTTTGATTTGTCCGTATGAAGATACTTTTATTTATGATAATACCTTTACTGATTATTAAGAGGAAGGAATGCATGCACTTTGGTGTATTTCCCTCCATTCTCCCCTCCCTCCAGGAATGATAGATTTGTATTTAGTTGCTTACGTAGGAACATAGGTCTAGAAATGAAAACAATCTTAGTGGCCAAGTCTAACTCTCTCTTTTTGCAAATTAGGAAGCAGAAAGACAGACCCAGAGAGGTTAAATTACTTGTCCAAGGTCACAAAGCTAGTAAGTAGGATCTGAACCCAGGTCCTGAACAGGGGAGTCACATGGTCATATTTGTGCTTAATGAAAGCAGGTTTATCAATATAATTGTCATTTGTCTTTCCTTTTCCAAGAGGATCAATGATATAGGGTGATATTTTCACTTCTGTGTGAATTGGAATTAAGCGAAGCAGAGTTGCATAAAGTTGACATGCTTACTCTGTCTTCCAGAGTCTTAGAAGTCCAGTGGCAAAACAAAAGTCAAGATGACTAGCAATGCCTGGGATGCAAAAGATAACTGGCATCTTCAGTGTCTGACCAAGCTCTAAGTGCTCCACAGAACATGCTTCAGCAGTCTTTGTGGCCCTTGGAACAAACTGTTCTCCTCTCAATAGGGAAGTTTTCAAGGTTACTCTCAACCTGGTTTAGCCTGTCTATGAGTCAGTTATATTGAGATGTGGCTGCTGCTCATGCTACAGTTTCTTGGAGTCACAGGTGAGAGTTGGGTAGAAGTGGACACCCAAGGTGGATGAGCAGCCCTGAATAGGGCTGGGCAAACCCTCATAGCAGAGGTCCTAGGTTTCAGTGAACACAGAAACTTGATGATGCAGGAAAGCAAACACTAGTAAGCACTTACTATGTGCCCAACACTGAGGAAACAAAGACAAAAATTTATATTCTCTTGGAGGGATACAGTGGTTACATGTATAAATACATAGAAAATTATTTGAGGAGAAAGAGAGTAACAGCACCTGAGGGATCCTGTCAGGATCACAAAAGGCTTCCAATAGGAAGGGGGCATCTGAACTAAGCCTTGAAGCATTCTAAAAAGTATATATGAGGAACAAGTGCATTCTACGTCTGTGTAAAGCTATAGGAATGAGAATTTGAATATTAAGTGCAAGAAATGGCTAATGGTCTTTTTTAACTGAACCAATGAGAACATGAAAGAGTAATGTACAATAAGTTTGGAACAGCATTCTTCAGCCTTTAGTGAGTCTTTGCAGTTTGTCTGAGTGCAGCCCTGGGCAAGCCTGACTTCTCAATAGGGGAAGTAGGCTCTCCATTTTCACATTCACTGATTCATTATCCCTGCCATCCATATCCCAAGAAAATTTGCTGATTATCACAATAGTTAACGCCTGGAAGTTTAAGATTTCCCAGAAAGGGGGAAGTAAAAGAAATACTCACTACCCAATAGAAATTAGGTATAAGATAGGTAATTTATTCCCACATAGAAATAAATTGTAAGAATAAGAATCATAGCATGAATTAACAGAATGATTTAGACAGGGCTCGGTATCTTATTATTACTAGTAGTGGCAGATGTGATGCTTATATTCATGGTTTGTTAGATCATAAAACAAATTTTGTAATACTGCTAAAAAGTCTTGTTACATTTTACCTCCTTTGGCATTGTCTGATGACCTGTCTTTGATGGCAATTCTTTTCTTGGCATCAGTCCACCCCAGCAGCTGCTTAGCCTTTCTCTTCCCTGTTCAGCAACCAGTATGTAGACTTGCAGATATAAATTGCACATGACCAAAAGCAGCATTAATATAGGGCAGATTTAATGTAAGTTGTGAACATAGAACCGACAAGATCAGACAACTAATTGAATATTGGGTTGAGAGAGAAGTGGTGAATATGACACTGATATTGCAAGTCTGCGTGATTAGAAAAATAATGACTCACTCAACATATATAGAAAAGTTTGGAGGAAGGGTGAGAAAGAGGGAAAGATAATGAGGTATACTTTTAATATGTTGTGACTGAAATGTCTATTGGGTGTCATGGTGGAGATGTCGAGTAACAACAGTTGGCAATATAGGCCTGGAGTTCAGGAGGAGATTATGAGTGGAGACACAGACTTGAGAATCAGTTACAGAGAGATATTAATTGAACAAAAAAGCTAAAGAGGTCACCAAAAGAGGCATTACACAGAGAAAGGAAACAGGCCCAGAACAGAGACCTATAGTTACAGTATGCGTGCACATGGAAGGGTGAGAAGTGAATGAGGATCCTGCTTCTAAGGATAGGTAGGATAGGTAGGAGTAAACCATGAGAGAACAATGCCATGGAAGCCAAGAGCAGAAAAGTATCCAGGACGGGAGGGTGGCAGACAGAATCAAAAACGGAAGAGAGATTTGGTGGGATGGAGATGTTATTGGAACAATTTAGTAATTGCTAAACTTAGCAATTAGGAAATTATTGGTAACCTTGGATAGAGATATTTCAGTCAAGTGGTGGGGTCAAAAGCTAGATTATAAGGGGTTGAGAGGTAAATGACAGGTGAGAAAGTAGAAGCAAGGAGCATAGAAATTTTTTTGGCAGGATAAGGCTGTGAAGGGAAGTGGGGCATGATGGCTTGGAGATTAAGGGAAGGTCATTTAAGGCTGATGCACAATCGGGCATATTAGTAGGCGGCAAGGAAGGAATCACCAGATAAGGAGAGATTGAAAATGAGAGAGGGAATTATTGATGGAATGAACTCCTGGAGTACTTAGAAGGGATTATAATCAAGGGCACAAGTGGAAAGGCCAAGGGACATCCCTTCCACAGAGAATAAGGCAAAAGAAGAGAAAATGGGAAGTGATGTAGAGCAGTTTTGAGATATGAAGTAGGAGACTAGAGAATTCTAGGCAGATTCTATTTTCTTTATAAAATAGGACAAAGTGTATAGTGCATCAGCCCTGGAGTCAGGAGGATCTGAGTTCAAATATGTGCATGTATATATGTATTGTGTCTATGTGTATACACACATACATATATGTACACACACACACACATATATATATATATGTATATATATATATATTTAATATCACACAAAAAGACTTCTACTGAGAGGAAGTAGAGTAGGCATGTGAATGATTAAAAGATTGTTAGGCTTGAAGAGAGAAGACATTTAGAACCTTCACTGTGGATATGTTCAATCAGGGATGGATAAAAAGTTGCCATGAAGCAGGGAGAAGGCCAATTAAGATTAGATAGTATAAGCATGTAATGAACCCCACTGATTTGTGCAGTTCCCCTCTCACTCCTCAGCTCCTCCTCACAGTGTTTATAGTAGTCAAACATCCAATACCTGCTGACTGAGAAGGGGAGTATATAAAAAAAAGTGATGAGACATAGCAGTCATTTAAGCAGGATATTAAGCACTCTGCTAAGCATGTGTGCCAAGCACCATGCCAAGTACTGGAGATACAAATAAAGGTCCTGCCCTTAGCAAGCATACAGTCTAATGGGGGAATTCAACATGCGAATAACCAGGTACCCAAAAGATATATACGCAGTAGTTGGAAGGCAGTAAGGGAGGGAAAGACATTGGCAGCTAGATAGTTGGGAAAATCCACTTGTAGAAGTTGGGGCTGGACTTTGAAGGGAACCAGGGAAACCAAGAGGTAATTGAGGCAGTGGTGGTATAGTTAGACCTATAGATTAGAAAAATTACCTTGGAAGCTCAGTGGAGAATAAATTGGAGTGGAGAGAGTCTTGAGGTAAGTAGACCAGTTAGAAGACTATATAAATAGTACAGGTGAGAAGTGATAAAAACCTAAAGTAGGGCTATATGAGTGGAATGGAAGGAATATATACAAGAGATGCTGTCAAGGTAGAAATGACAAGATTTGGCAACAGACTGGATATGTAGGGAGAGTGAGAATGAAGTGTTGAGTATGACACCAAGGTTGTGAGCTGGGTGACTAGGAGGATGGTAATGCTTTTGTCAGTCATAGGCAAGATAGGAAGAGAATAGGTTTTCTTTGGGGTAGGTTTCTGTTTTGAACATGTTGAGTTTGAGATACCTAAGCAATTTGAGATGTCTAAAAGGCAAGTGGCGGTGTGTGACTCAGGAGAGAGGCTAAGGTTGGATATATAGAGCTGAAAATCACTTGTAGATGCTTAAACCATGATTTAAATCATGTTGAGCAGTAGAGAGGTTCCATGGTCACAGCCAAGGGAATGGTAGCAATAGACTCTCTTTGCTAGGGCTAGCAAGTGTGTTTGCTCATTTTGCTCCGTAAATTCTTATCTCGATGTAGTGTGAAGTAGCTAGAGATTCCTGCCAGCGACAGGACACTGAAAGGAAAATCACCTGCCATCAGGAGTTCCAGTTTGTACTAGATGCTCGATCTGTGCCTTATCCTCTGAGAGATCCTGAATCCAGAGTTCCCTAATCATCATCTAATAACCAGACTAACTAGGCATGTGAATTGAACATCGGTTGCAAACTATGTTGTCCACTGCTTTCATGGAGCTAAGGAAATTGGATTTCTTTTGCATTTCTTAAAACTCCCAAAGCTGGAGTAGCTTCTGTACTATCTAGGAGATGTCCAGCTCTAGAGAATTCTATGGGCATGAAGCCATGTAATAGATTGTTTCTTATGTATTTATTCATTGCCTTTATTGATTAGAAGTCTAGAGTAAAGCATTATATGTAGCTAAACATGCTTTGTCTTTTCCTGTGGGGATGTAACTCATTTAAATGACTAGGGTTAAGTTAAATATTACATGGTGGGGGGAAGGCACTTGAAAACTCATTCAAATTAGGTAAATCCACTCTAATCCATACCTTCTAGGTATTTTTTTCAGCACAGACAACCAGAGAAAAGTAGAGGAGGGAAGACGAAATGTTACCATTCTTAGAGAATTAATATAGAAAGTATAGCATTTCCAGCTTATGGTTACACATGCTTGTATAAGTTTTCCAGGAGCACTCTGCAGCATGTAAGTAGGAGGGAAAAGGACTGATGATGGGAAGCAACTAGGTTTGGGACTTGCCAAAGTTTAGGTGGTGATAGGATAAGGGCACATAAAGTTCAAAGGTAGGGGTGGTGTATGGTTAAATGAGTCAAGAAAATGACTTGGGAGGGAAGGGACATCAGAGCAGGGTGATGGGCTGAGAGGAGAGGGAAAGGTAATAGAGTTAGAGGTTCTTGTTAGTATGAATAATAGGTTCAGGAGTTGTGAGATAGTGGAAGAGATGGAAGGAGTTTTGTTGTTCCATTGATTTCAGTTGCATCTGACTCTTCATGACCCCCATTTGGGGTTCTCTTGGCAAAGATACTAGAGTGATTTGCCATTCCTTCTCCTCTTAATTTGTTAGATGAGCAAACTGAGGCAAACTGGGTTTAGTCACTTGCCCAGAGTCACATAGCTAATAAGTGTCTAAGGACATATTTGAACTCATGAAGATGAATCTTCCTTATTCCAAGCCCAGTGCTCTATTTACTGTGCCAATGGAAAAATAGGAAGCTGTGACTGGAGAGAGAAATTTCAGAGTTTCACGTCATGGAGGAAGCACAGCTATGTATAATGGTCAGATATAAGATACGACCATTCCGATGAGTAGCTGAGACAAAGTAGAAATGGACGAAATTAATACGCTAGAGCCAGTTTTAGAGGACATCAGTATATATGCTGAAGTCTCTGACTATGAATATAGGGACTGTATAGAGGGAAAAACTCTGCCCTAGGTATTGACCTTCTTGAGAATGATGGTAGGTTGGTAAATGACAAGGAGAATCAGAAATGGGTAATATAGACTAATGAGGTAAAACTCAAAGTAACAGGAGTTTTCTCAAAGAGAAAGTGAAGAGCAAGAAGTATGTCTACTCCCCTCCTTAGCCAGTACACTGGGGAGTTTGGCAGAAGAAACAACAAATATTACAGAGAGTGGTCAGAGATTTAGTGTTTTTCAGAAGATAGATTACAGTGAATGTAAAATGGAAAGAGTATGAGAGGAAGAGATTTAGTATGAACGAAAATTTGCTGCTAATAGAGTAGGAGTTCCAGAAGGCATCATAGAAGCATAGAGATGTTACTGATGGGGATGAGTTGAGAGCAGTCATAGAGACGAGTTTGATATTCCCTCTACGTCTCAATAGGTGGAAACTCAATCACGTGAATTAGGGGAGGAGGAGGTGGGAGATTGCTAATCATAAAATGAAAAAAGTACCAGTTGACTATGGCTCTGCCCCTACAGGATTTTATGATGATGGTGGGGAGGGCAGTCAGGTTGTACTCTCTCAAACACCAGGGAAGGAGGGTTTGAGGCAGGAGAAAATCTGATTGGACCCCTGGGTTAGTAAATACCAGATGATAGGGAACCAAGGAGTTTGGTCGAATTCATACTTGTTACTAGTTTCATTGTCCCACCAATATGATGAGGGATGATGATGATGCACATTAGCTACATAGCAGATGTCACCTTGTATACCAGGCATTTGGAAGACTTGGTGTTTGTACCTCTGGTTTTCAGTTAGAGACATCTGGAATCTGGGTGATGCTTGAGGAAGGCAGAGTTGAGGTGTTGTTGCTCTTATCAGACAGCTTAGTGACTCAGGGAAGGGTGGGTAGTGGTTGTGGAAGTAGCAGTAGGTTCAGGGACAATAAGGCCTTGTAATCCAGTCCCTAGGCATTCAGTCATACTAGAGAGTTGAGAGTTGGTGTTTTCTTACACTGTTTGATAACCCAGGCCATAGTCTATTTTTCCTCTCTGTTAGTAGGTTTTGAGGAGAAGAAAACTTTCTAGAGACAGAGATCCAGTTTTCTGTGCTCAGTGATGGAGAGAGAAGGAGTAAGTCCTAGGGTAGGAGTCTTGGTATCATTTGGAAGCTCCCACAAGCCTGGGCATTTGGCAGTAACAGAAGGCTGTAATATTCTTGGGGCAGCTTACATGACTGTTTAGGAGAAAATATGTGGTTGTTTGCTATTTGCTTATTTATAGTTGACAGAGAAGGACATATTAGGCTTAATTTTCTACAATGCTTGGTATCAGCTCCCTTGAGTGCAGAGGGCAGAGGGTCCTCCTTTACCATTATGCCACATTATTTATCTTGAATGTAACTTCTAGCCATGACACTTTAAGACCTCATCCATATTCCATGAAAATTTGAAAGTAATAGTAAATGGTTTTCTAGAATTGTAGCCAATTCCTAAGTTGCTGAGATTCCCAAGATCCATACCATTAGGGCCATATTGATTGGAAATCTTAAATTTTTAAAATAATCACTGACAACCCCCATTATGGTTTAAATTTCCACTTTCTCATCCCATTTTGAAATGAATTGAAAACTATTTGCTCAGCTCAACCTGAGTGGAAGATACCAAACTTATCAAGAAAGGAGGTAAAAATGTCTTTGGGGTGGTGGTGTAGATAATGGTCACTAGGACCTGTATTGGGTGATCCATTTGGATAGAGTGAACCTCGAAGGAGAGGTTGCTGAGTGATAGAGGTACAGAGAGAATCTAGACGCGACAACAGAGAGTAAAGAGTATTCTGATTACACTTTGGGGACTAGTGAGTTGAGAGGATAATTCTAGAAAAGGCCTCAGGTTGACTTTCCCTGAATTTCAAAATCAGCATTCTGCTTCTCTCTCCCACCCCCCCCCCCCCTGCCCTTTCCCCACCCTCCCTTCTCTCTCCCCTGAAAATCTGCTTTTTATTCTCTTTGATCTGGGAAAAAAAGAAAATTGGAAGAAAGAACAGATTACCAGGCTGCTTCCCTTGTGATAGCTCTTTTATAATCAGAAGGGAATGCCAAAGCTCCTTTATTAACTTGTTCTAGGAGTCCTTGCAATCTAATGTTTGTTCAGCACATACATACAATCTGTCTCCTTAGTAACAGTTGTAACAGTACTTCTATAACAAGGCTCCTCATAGAGACTTCTAAAAAGGTGGCTTTTAAAGATTTGAAATTACTAAGATTTCAATCCTTATTGGACTCATTTTTAAGAACATGTATAAACAAATGATCATGATTTTAAAACTGGTATGCAGCTTTTTATATATTAAAAGTAATGGCTTTTTATAATGTGAACCAGCTAGGTGGCATAGTCAATAGAATTCTATACCTGGTGTAAGGAAGACCAGAGTTCATATCCAGCTTAGACAGCTGTGACCGTGGGGAAATTACCATGCCTCTTAGATTCAGTTTTATAATCCCTAAAACATGGATTAATAACTGCACATACTTCACAGGGCTGTTGTGGCTGGTCAGTAATTTTGCAATTGTGTTCAACTCTTCATGACCCCATTTGGCATTTTCTTGGCGAAGATACTAGAGTTGTTTGCCATGTCCTTTACCAGTTCATTTTACAGATGAGGAAACTGAGGCAAGCAGGGTTAAGTGACTTGCCCAAGGTCATAAAACTAGTAAGTGTCTGAGGCCAGATTTGAGCTCAGATCTTCCTGACTCCAGGCCCAGCCACTGTGCCACCTAGCTGCCCACAGGACTATATGGCAAGGATGAAATGAGATGACCTGTGTAAAGTGTTTTGCACACCTTAATGCCATATGAATACTATCTTATTCTTATACTTGCTCTCTATGTCTTAGTTTGTATGAGAAAACACTTTCATGAGCATAATATGCTATATCAGAGGGGCCAAACTTCCAGCCAGCAGGTCACAACTCACCAATAGGGCTGGAGCCAAATTAAAATATAATTGGGAAACATTTAACAAAATAAATAAAAATACAATACAACACAGATAATGTTAGTTTATGGTTTTCTAAGTCAATATGTGGCCAGCAGGGATCCTTTTACATTTGAGTTTGATACCACTGTGCTACCTAAAATAAAGTATTGTTTTAAACTTAAAGCATTTTCTAGCCATTTTAATAAGATTTTCAGAGAAGAAAGATCCAGTTGTAGAAAGCTGTATTACTATTTTCTCATAAGTCACTGCAACATTATATTGTAAAGTCCTTTGTGGGTAGACAACTTCCACAATAACAACATGTGCCCACATGCTAGATGAGATTAAAATGGTACCTAGCAGTGAGCATCCTGAGATTATAGGATTTAAGCCTGGGGGGAGAACCACAGAGATTAGCCCTAATTACATATATGGAGAACCTAAAATATGTTTCTGTCCAGATAGTGAAATTAGATATTCTTGAGGTGAGTATTTATAGATACGATAAAAATCCAGAGAAAAGTGTTCTGTTAAGATTTCCCAACCATGAAGTTGTTTCTTTTCTTCTCATTATTTCCTCTTAGTTCAGCAAAGTGCTTCTCATTTTTGAACTATTCAGCGATTATATAGCACTTTCTTTTAAAGAAGGGTATCCAGACTAGTACACCCACTCTTCCTTAAAGATATGAAAAGCAAAGGCAGGCATTGAATGTCCAGGAATGATCATTGTCAGCTTATTCTCTCTTCATTGGTTTGAGCTTGAATATTTGTGATTCTATGATAGACAGGTCCTTAGTTTTCCTCTTGCCTTTTAGTTCCTGCTGTTGTGTGATTCTGCCTCTTCTCTAGTACTCGTGTTTCTTCTCTCCTTTGCAATGTGATATTTTCTCTCTCAAACCTGCAGTTTTTCTGAGATTACTTACCCCCATGGTAATGGTTTTAATTCATCTGTTACTGAGTTGAAATAATCTTTCACTTCCCCATACTGAGTGATACCTAGCTGTCCCAAAATACTGGTGGCAAACCCCCAAGAACCCAGCAAGTGCCCAAATCCCCTGATTTGGAAATGAAATTTGACACACAGGAGCCATATGAAAGACTGGTAGCTGGGTCAAGGAAATGTTTTAGTAACCAAGGGCTTTTGTTCTCCCACTTGTTGATTTGAAAATTCATTTCCTACATACTTCCCAAGTCTTGACTATGGGCCTTGGACTTAGGCTTATCCTTCTGTCTTAGTATTCTTGTCTTCTGAATCCCTATCTGATATGACTGCTAATATCTATGTTGTCCTTGCCCTCTGCTTACCTGCCTTATTCCTGAGTACCAATGCGATCAGTCTGTTTACTTCCCTCCTTCCAGTTTCCTGTCTAAATGCTCTCTGGACATCTTTGGTTAATTGTGGCTCTCATTAGGCATTTCTTACAGTGATTTTACTCTGCATTTCTTCTCTTTGTTTTATGAAGAAACACTGCTCATAATTTTTCCATCATCTCTCTGTGCAAGGCTTTACAAATTAGTTCCTATTCTAAATAAGTGTTGCTCTTGTTTATCACATCTCTCATCAGCAAGTAAGTCAAGTGTTTGCTGATTAAGGCACTTTTTGGACTCTTTTGGTTTTTTCATTATGACGATTTATTTTGGTTCAACTATTGTCAGTGTTGCATTACTGCCAGTGTCTGTCTTTCATTTCTCTCTTTCGTACCCTATTTTAAAATAATAAATGATTTGTTTAATGAGGTCAAGTTGCAGTTGTTAGAACTGTTCACCATCTTTTTCATTTTTAAACTTTATTTTTTGTGCTAGTTTTTATCTTTTCTGTAACATAACAGGTTTTTTGTCTGACTGCACACAGATAGCCGAGTCATAATGAGTTGTTTCCTGTCTGTTCAAATGTAATTAATTCATTTCTCTTGTGTTATCTAGTGATTTCCATATCTATTACTGATATACTAGATAATATATATATATGCATATATATATGCACATACATACATACATGTATGTGGGCATTACTGATCTTTTGCAATCAAGATATACCAGTAGGCTATAGCAATGCAGCAGTAATCTAGTGTTATAGCCTACTGGTCATGATCAAAGCAATTAAGAAAAATCTTTTCTACATTACTAGGACCATATTCAAAGCCTTTTAAGTGTGTAGAAACTGTGAGAGGATGTATTCAACATGCATAACCTTTAACAATCCAAGGTTACTTCTAACCACACGATAATAAGGCATCAGACTGGGACTTTCTTTATTGGGAGAATCACCACAAAATTATTCCCAGGGACACTACTCCATTTGGAGGGGCAGAGGACACAGAGACACTTGGGTTTCCACTAGATCACTATGGAGGGAGAGAATTGCACAGGATTCGTTAGGGAGGAGCCCACCTAGGATTTGGGTGATGAGGGTCTGTGGGTTTTGGGAAGGAATATTGCTTCCTATTTTAACATATTATTATTGGTAACTCAATGCTAAGTTCAGTGGTTTCTACCTTCTGAAGTAATGTCAGAGACCTCTAAAATTCAGGGAAAACTCTAACTTCATACCTTAGTTATAACTCTACTCCTGAGGACTCCTACAGCATTGTACCTGTGTCTGTCTTACACATATTTTCATACATTTATGTTAAGTGGTACATATGTATAGGTTTTAGGAGACCAGGGACAGTGTGTATTTCTTCAAAGCTCTGCACAGTGATCTTTATGGTATAGATACTTGTATTTTTATTGACTTAAATTAAATTAAATAGAACATGGGGCACTGCCAAGGAAAGATAGGATTCAGTGGACAATCCTAGGTTACTGTGAGTCAGCAGATGCTACCAAAAGAAAGGAATGATGAAAGGAGAAATAAAGATATATTAAAGAAACATCATTTTCAAATAATTTTGCCCACATCTTGTTAATTCATTAGATGAATCTTTCAAGCAAGTAAACTTACTAGCAAGATAATATTTGGAATTTAGTATGAGTGAATCAGAGGTGAAAAGGAAGCCATTTGGAATGGGTTGATTGTGATTGCTGGATCATTTACAAATGATGCACCATCTACTTATAAGTAAAAATGTTTAACACACAGGAGTCCTTTTTCATTCACTGGGATTGCTGCTGATCAATGGGAAAAATAAAAGCATGTAGATCACACTGTTTGAAAATATTAGGAGAACTGAACCATATATTCATATGCTAAAGTAGTCTATGAATTGCAAGTCAAGATACCACCTTCCTGATGTCATTGGTCCTCTTCAAGAATGAAGAATGAACAACAAAATCATTTTAAGAGAAACCTGACTCCCTGAGGACACCATTTCCTTGGCAAGCTTTTATCTTGGTAGCTATAATTTTCCTGAGTGGAATGCCCTACAGCCCCATCTCTACCTATTGAAATTTTACCCATTCTTAAAGGCTCTCCCTCGACGAAGTCTAATTTGTTATCTCCCAGCCAGAAGTGACCCCATCTCCTCTGAACTCCTATAGCACTTGGAACCTTTTCTCTGGTCCTTGTAAAATTCTCATTGTATTATACTTATTTGAATACATGTCTTATTTCCCTCCCTAGACTGTGAATGTCTTTAGGGCCGGGATCGTGTCTTATCAAATTTGTATCCCATACAGCAGGGCTGTCCAACCTTAGGTTTTCATTGAAACAATGGATAATATATTTTGATTTGCCATTTTAGTGAGAGCTCCGTGGTAGCTTGGCTTCATTTACTAAAGCATTTATGTAAATTTCTATGCTTGTAGGACAGCCTTGCCATACACCATCTACAACAAGGTTTTTCACACATTAATGCTTATTGAAGAAATTTGAATGAATTATGACAAAAATGCTGTGATGTTGAGAAACTTAAACAATAGCAAAATGTTAAAACATGGATTCAGAAACAATGATGGGCCAGAAATGTTCTAGTTATGGTAATCATATTAACTCACTACTTTCACATGCCACCACTACAGCTTTTTTCATCAACACTGATATTCATTGATAATAGTTTAATTCTTTCTAATATGTATCATTGCTTGGGGAATAATGCCATCAGCAGGAGGATTTTGGAATAGGAAGACCATGAAACCATCATTGTTCTTATCCAACGTACACATTTGGATGGTCAACGAGTACCAGAGACATTGGTAGTCAGAGCAGAAAGTGGGGGGAGGCAAAGGAATAAAAAAAAGCTGAAATACTTTGGTCATTGAGCCTAGTCTATAGGTTTCATTTATAAAAACTGATTGTTTTGAGTTTTCCAGAGGCAAGCAACTATATGAATCTTTCCCTCAAATAAAAAATAGAAAGAAATAATATTTGAAGATTTGGTCTTTACCATATAATGAGCTATTGACCTTTGAAAACATTTTCCTGTTCAAAAGAGTGTTAGAATTTCTAAAATGAGAATATAAATAAAAGATTTCTTAAAAATGCTAAGTAGATATTTTGAATGAGCCCTAGTAAAACCCAGTTTTTCTGTCAACCACTTTTCCTTTTCTGTATGATAGCAAGCAGCAGTTGTGGATTTCCGAACAACACTGCATACTAATTAGGGAAATGGAATCTCATTATTCTCACTGAACAGCAAGTGGTTTTCCAGTGAGCTTGCTGCTGGTTTGTGCATATCAATGCCAGATTTTTCAAAAGATTTACTACACTAAGCTATGTTGTACACCAATAGGGCTCTTTGTGCCTTTCATGGTGAAATGTCGTCATCTTTGTTGAAGGCATATTTTTAGCAGGGCAAGCTTCTGTTTTCTTCCATCCTTTTTTGTGGCATGGGAAACTCAGGAGACTGGGAGGATAGGCTTCTTTCATGCCTGTGCAATTTTCACTCTACTCTATACTGACCCCAGGGAAAATATGTCCTGGACCGTGACAGATGTACATACAATTCTTACAATTCCTAGGATTAAATTAGTTTCTTAGAGCAAATCAATATTACATTTAATTCACAGGATCATTTGGGTGGGTTTCCAGATATTTGAATAATTCAAGGATCTTTGTTTCAATAGTATGAGCTATACTCCTCTAGACAGTCCCCATGAGTTGCAGTAATGGATAAAATTCATCAGTTGATGAGACAAAATGTATAGTGATGAAACCCTCCATGCTTGTGCACTTTTGCTTTGGAGGGTACTAATTTGTCCTCAAGCCATATTTTAAGTCTTTCCAACTTGTTAAAACCCACCACAACTTGTACTCTGCTGGTATATCCTTTAAGAACCCAGGCTTACCTCTGTGCCATGATGAGTGGTTACAATAGATCATGAGTAGAAATGTCAGTAGAACATTTAAGTGAAAACTTAGATAGAAAATTGAATTTCAGTTTGGTATGATCAGTTTCTTGGTTTGTATTTCCAACTTCCTGTTTGACTGTTCATTTTACCTCCCACGAATTCCTTCCTCCAAACCTGTATGCCCTCATCCTGAGAAGAAAGGGGATGGCCTTCTTCACTTTAAGTATGTTTGAGGTATGGGCATACTATTTGTAATTTGTTTTATGCACACATGATTCTGTCATGTTACTCATGGTGAGGAAGGGGCAATGATGTGTAGTTACTACGATGGTGATCACATAGTAATGTGTAGGCAGAGGATGAAGACTTAGGCAGGTGATGATGGTCATTCCTAATTGGTCTTGTCAGATTGTTGCCAGACAGGTATACTTTATGATGAATAAAGCCAGATGTTATGGAAGGTGGGTAAAGGTAAGGCAAATAGCCTGGAACCTGGAAAAGGAATGGACTATTTTGGAGCCTGGGATCAAGAAGGAATGGACACAAATAAGGTAGGTCTAGTAAGGTTATACATGAGGCTATGATATTTCAGATTAACACAGATATGTGGACCCAGGGGAATATGGCCACTCCATCTTAGAATTCATAGTAGAGGAAATAGGAAAGTCATGCTGAGCCTGATAAATGTCCTGGGTTTTAAGAGTGATTGCATAGAGTTCATAGAAAGGTTAGTTAGAATCCTGTGGCCCGAAATTCTGCTGTGCAATCTTCTCAATTACAAAATTCTGAAGAATAAAGCTAGACATGATTCATATGAGGAAGAAAAGAAAGAGTCATCTAATAAGACCAATATGGGTGCATAGGAAACTCACGGATCAACTTAGATTTTTAAAAGACATATATAGGAGACAGAAAAAGGACAGGGAAATGAAGATGAATATGTAAGTGGCACAATACAATAATACTAATTTAAAAAACACTAAAGGGTAGAGTCAGCTGAAGTTCATGAATTATAAGTACTACCCAAAAGGTCAATGATGGAAATCAAAAGAAGGAAATTAAAGAACTGAAATTTCATTGTTTAGGCCTGATCAGATGATGACAACAGATGACAAAGAAAAGACAAAGTTCCATAATTCTCTTTGCCTGTATCTTCTCTGTCAAGGATAATGATCTTTGGAGTGAGAAAATGGTTAATAGGGAGTTGAAATCCAGGGGACATGATAGTTGAATGGGGTTCGAGAATGGACAGCCACCTTGGGATTTATAGTTCGCGGGACTATAAATTTCTATTTCCCTCTCCATCTTGAGAATTATTTGAGATTATGAGGTAGAACTGAGTCACACTTAGTGTTCTTAAGGATACACACAGTCTGTCAAAAAAGAAAAAAGGAAGGGGAAAAAAGAGAAATAAAGGAAGGTTATCTCAAGAGTTGAGCAGCAGGGCAATGGGATCAACCTCCTCAGCCCTGTTCACGACTTAAGGAGTTGGGCCAGAAAGAATCAGTAGCATGGGAGTCACAGGTGAATGGAGAAAGAAAAAGTAGTACTGAGATGCAGCAGAGAAATGAGAAATTGGAAAAGCCTTTGACCTCTATAGAAATCATGGAATGGAAAACTTGGGCTGAAGTGACAAGCTGTATCCAACTCTTCAAGAACTGAGGAAAAATTCTTAGAAAAGGTCTGTTCCTTCCCTGGTTTTCTCTCCTGGTACCTCACTTATTTTTTAGACATCCATTCTATTTTAGTATTTTTAAATAATATTTTATTTCCCACAATTACATGTTAAAACAATTTTTGACATTTTTTAAGGTTTTCAGCTCCAAATTTTATCCCTTCCTCTTTCCTTCCCCTCCTTCCTCCCTGAGATGGTAAGCAATCTGATACAGGGTATATATGTGCAATCATGTGAAACATTTCCGTATTAGTTATTTTGTACAAGAAGACTTGAACAAAAAAAAAGAATGAAAGAAAGAAAAAAGTGAAAATACTATATGCTTCAGTCTATGTTCAGACAATATCAGTTCTTTCTCTGGAGGCAGATAGTATGTTTCATCATGAGTCCTTTGGGATTCCCTTTGATCATTTTATTGGAATGCTGAGAATGGCTAAGTCATTCACAGTTCTTCATTGTACAATATTGCAATTACTGTGTACAACATTCTTCTGGTTCTTCTTATTTCACCTTGCATCAGTTCATGTAAATCTTTCCAGGTTTTCTAAAATCATCCTGTCATTTCTTAGAACATGGTAATATCTCATCACGATCATATACCACAACTTGTTCAGGCATTCCCTAATTGATGGGTATCCCCTTGATTTCCAATTCTTAGCCACCACAAAAGGAGCTGCTATAAATATTTTATACAAGTAAGTCCTTTTGCCTTTTTAAAAAACAATCTCTTTGAGATATTGACCTAGCAGTGGTATTGCTGAATCAAAGGATATGCAGAGTTTTATAGCCTTTTGGGCATAGTTCAAATTGTTCTCCAGAATGGTTGGATCAGTTCATAACTCCACCAATGGTGCATTAGTATCCTAGTTTTCCTACATCCCCTCCACCATTTATCATTTTCCTTTTTTGTTGTTGTTGTTGTCATATTAGCCAGTTTGACAGGTATGAGGTGGTACCTCAGAGTTGTTTCAATTTCCACTTCTCTAATCAATAGTCATTTAAAGCATTTTTTATATGACTATAGATAGTTTTAATTTCTTTGTCTGAAAACTGCCTGGTTATATCCTTTGACCATTTATCAATTGGGGAATGACTTGTATTCTTAGAAATTTGACTCATTTCTGCATATATTTGAGAAATGAAGTCTTTATCAGACTTACTACAAAAAAATTACCCCCAGTTTTCTGCTTTCCTTCTAATTTTGGCTGCATTGGTTTTGTTTATGTGAAAAAATTGATTTTAAATAATCAAAATTATCTATTTTACATTTTGTAATGCTCTCTCTGTCTTGTTTGTTCCTAAATTCTTCTGTTATCCATAGGTTTGACAGGTAAATTATTTCGTGGTCTCCTAATTTGCTTTTTGTGTAAATCATGTAAACATTTTGACCTTTTCCTGATGTATGGTGTGAGATGTTGGTCTATACCTATTTCTGTCATACTGTTTTTCCCACAGTTTTTGTGAAATAAGGAGTTTTTGTCCTAAAAGCATAGATATTGGAGTTTATCATATACTAGATTGCTGTGGTCATTTACTATAATGTAATTTGTACTTAATCTATTCTACTGACCCACCAGTCTATTTCTTAGCCAGTTCCACATCATTTTGATAATTACCACTTTATAATACAGTTTGAGATCTGGTATGGTTACACCATCTTCCTTCAATTTTTTTCCATTGATTCTCTTGATACTCTTGACCTTTTGTTATTCCAGATCAATTTTTGTTATTATTTTTTCTAGCTCTAGAAAATAAGGCTTTGGTAGTTCGGTTGGTATGGCATTGAATAAATAGATTAATTTAGTCAGAATTGTTATTTTTATTGTGTTGGCCTGGCCTATCCCTGAACAATTAATATTTTCCCAATTGTTTAGATCTGATTTCATTTTTGTGAAAAGTATTCTGTAATTGTGTTCATATAGTTCCTGGGTTTGTTTTGGCAAGTAGACTCCCCAGCATTTCATATTGCCTACAGTTATTTTAAGCGTAATATCTCTTTCTATGCCTTCTTTGCTCCTGGGTTTTGTTGGCAATACATAAAACTGCTAATGTTTTATGTGGGCTTATTTTATATCCTACCACTTTGCTAAAGTTGTTAATTAATTCCACTGGTTTTTTATTTGTTTCTCTAGGATCCTCTAAGTATACCATCGTATCATATCATCGGCAAAGAGTGATAGTTTTATTTCCTCATTGCCTATTCTAATTCTTTCAATTTCTTTTTTTTCTCTTACTGCTACAGCTAGCATTTCTAGGACAATATTGAACAATAGTGGTGATAATGAGCATCCTTGCTTCATAACTGATTATATTGGGAGGACTTCTAGCTTACCCGCATTACAGATAATCCTTGCTGATGGTTTTGGATAAATATTACTTGTAACTTTAAGTCAAGCTCTACTTATTCCTATGATCTCTAGCATTTTTAATAGGGATGGGTGTCATATTTTGACAAAGGCTTTTCTGCATCTATTAAGATAATCATATGATTTCTGTTGGTTTTGTCATTGATATGGTCATTTGTGCTTATAGTTTTCCTAATATTGAACCAGCCTTGCATTCCTGATACAATTTCTATTTGGTCATGGTGTATGATCCTTGTGATATATTATTGTAATCTCCTTATTAGTATTTATTTAAGTTTTTTGCACCAATATCCATTAGGGAAATTGTTCTATAATTTTCTTCCTCTGTTTTGGCTCTTCCTGGTTTAGGTATTAGCACCATAAGTATGTCGCAAAAGGAATTTTATAGGGCTCCTTTGTCTATTTTCTAAAATAGTTTATATATTATTGGGATTAATTGTTCTTTAAATGTTTGGTTGAATTCACATGTGAATCCATCTGGCCTTGGGCATTTTTTCTTAGGAACTTCACTGATGGTTAGCTCAATTTCTTTTTCTAGGATTGGGTTATTTAAGTATTGTATTTCCTCTTCTGTTAATCTGGGCAATTTCTATTTTTGTAAGCATTCATCCATTTCATTTAGATTGTCAAATTTATTGGCATATAAATGCGCAAAATAGCTCCTAATAAGTGTTTTAATTTTCTCTTCATTGATGGTGAATTCACCACTTTCATTTTTAATACTGTTAATTTGGTTTTCTTCTTTCCTTTTTGTGCTCACTTTTTTACCCAGATATTTCCAGTAGCCTGAATTTCTCTTAAAACACAAAGAAGTCAGGAGTTCACTAGAGACAAATATAGATGTAAATTGGTCAAACGTCTGCCTAGTTTTAGAATCTTTCCTAGTGGGAACTCTGAGATATTGTAAATATATATATATATCTAATATTTTATTTAATATAAACTCCATAAAGGGGCAGAAGAAAGGACTATATGGACCCAAGGGACCATTATATTGCTTCTAGGCTAAAACAGTGAGCTAATTATTCTAGGAGGTTATGGCTGCTAGCTCCTAATAATTGTTTTAATTTCCTCTTCATTGGTGGTGAATTCATCACTTTCATTTTTGATGCTGTTAATTTGGTTTTCTTCTTTCCTTTTTGTGCTCACTTCTCTACCCAAATATTTCCAGTAGCTTGAATTGGGTTAGTGGAAGATTCTATCTATTGAGGACATTCTCAGCTAAATGATTTTGTATCTTTTCAAGGAAGAAAGTTTCTTAAAGTATGGAAAATATTACATTTGTTGCCAAGAGTATCAGGTTAACTTGTCCTGAAAGGATTGACTTACGGATATTAATAATCTGAAGTGACTTAATTTTTTTTCACCTCAACATACTTGTGTGATCAAAATCACTCTAATTTTTTAATGAAAAATGTGCTGCATGAGATTGAAATTGTCTTAATTACTTAATCTGTGATAGATTTGCTTATTCTTCAGCTCTGAAATTAGAGTTTCCTAGAAACATGAGTGCACCTGCTCCTAGCTGAATAATTGTGGTTAATTTTCTTAACTGGCAATTCTCACTAAGCTAATTTTCCATCCAATTTACATTAACTGTAGGAAAAATGCAAGTGACCTGTCAACCCGTTCCTTCCTAATTGTGATGATGGTCTTAGAGGCAAACTAGAGCCAAGGGACTCTTTTGGTATCCCATGGAAAGTATTATTAAATTTGGGCTATGACAGAAAATAGTGTCATGAAATAAAGCTTAGACTCCCAAAGGCATAAGATGTAGAACAAGAGTTTGATACAAAGGGTAGTTGATTGGGCAGTCAATCTAGGAAACTCCTGGGTGATAATAAAACTCACTTTACTTCAACTTGTTCTTTGCACCTTAGTTTTAGAAAATTGTCCAGAGCACTCAGAAGTTAATAGACTTACCCAGTATCCTACAGCCATCATGTGTTAGAGGAGATACCTAAATCCAGGCCTTCCTGGACAGCTCTATATACAGAACTGTCAGATATGTAGCCCACAGGCTGCATGAGGCCCTCAACACTTTCGAGTGCTACCCAAACCAAATAAAAATGTAATTGGGAAGTAATTAATAAAATAAATAAAAATATAATATGACATAGATAATATATTTTAAAATTGATTCAACATGTGACTGACAAAGGGATCCTTATGTATGGATTAGTGACCTCTATTTATATTTGAATTTGACACCATTGTGCCATACCATGTTGCCACAAAGGGAGTTTAGTAGTGGTTTTTTTGAAAGATACTCTATCACTCACAGGTTATGTTGAAACCTTGAGTCTGATGCTCAAGGAACTACAAAAGAAAGATGAAAAGGTATACTTCATTAAAAATGGAAATATTCCTCAAAAGGCCCCAGAATGTGAAATGTATATTATAAGGAAGTGATTTCTAGAAAACAAAAGCTTATTGAAAATACCTGAATGAAAAAAAAGCGGTGACATAATATGGTCAAGTCACAGGCTACTTATTGCATAGGTTCCTATTAGGAATAACAATGAGACAATTGCTTATAGTTGAAAAGACTTCACTTTTAATGTGAGATCTTTATCCTATAGCAAATGAAGTGGCATTATTGGAAGAACTGACCCATGTAAATATTGACATACGCATGATAAATGATATCCAAAGACAAAAGTAAATTGTAATTAAATGGAAGAAAGGCTCACAAGTCCTCCTCAGAGGGGCAAACAAATGAATTGGCAGAGTTGCTTTCTATGTGTGCCCAAAGGCAATAAGAAATATTATTTCATGTGACACTTGGACATCTTGTCTTAGAGATCTCAGGATAAGCAAAAGTAGTGTCGTGAATATAGTTGAATCTGAAGTAATAATTAAAACATATTATCTAAGAGGCTATATATTTTATAGTTTAGTGACTTTTTAAAGACTGCCATAGGGCTCTTGGAACAGCTTTGGACAAAGTGTACTACACCTGCTCTTGTGCATGCTTCATATGGAGCACTCCCCTTTGACCATTGCTCACTGTATGTCCTCTCCATGCAAGACTTAGAGGTCAAATTCATACAGGTATAGACAAATCACATAGAATCTAAAAATATAGTCTATTTCAGTATACCTTGTCAATGTGGGCAGTGTACATAAGTAGAATGAAACAAAAGTCAATAATCATTTATTAAGCACTGACTATGTGCTAGGCACTATGCTAAATATTGGAAAGGAAAGGAGTGACTCTTTTGGTTCCATCAAATCCAGATATGCAAGACATGCAAAAAATGGTGTTAGTTTATCTTAATATAGTTTTAATAAAAATCACAGCAGAAGTTATAATCATGACATCTTATATTGATATAGCATTTGTAATGTTTTTCAAAGCTCTTGCACATTTTACAATAACTTTATCAAATTAGGAGAGCAAATATTATTATCCCTCTTTGACAGATGAGGCATCAGAAGCAGAAGGAGGTTAAGTGAGTTGCTTAAGGTGATCAAGCTAGCTGGTTAGGGGCAGCAGGTATTAGATTCTCTAGCCTCTTGACTCCAGTGTGTTTCCCACTGTTTATACAAGCCAGTGCAACATTATTTGCTTATTTGATTATCTTTACCACCCTTTTGTATGGCAGGGGAAAAGATATGCCTTGTCTACTTTTGCACATCATACCCATTCTTACAATAAGTCAGACAAACAACATGGAATGAAAAGTGAATGTTCATTTTCCTTCCTTTATCTTTCTCCAAGCCCCAAACACAGAACCTTTAACCTTCAGGGCATGGGGTAATTATTCTATGATGGTCCATGTGAGAACAAGGTCAAGAATCACATGGGATGAATGACATAGCATGGATGGATTATGGACTATAGCAATGGAAAGAGTGCCTACATCAGTGCCTACATCAACATCTCTATTGCGCTGTCAATGTGTTTGATTAATTCAGACCCCACGTCTCCCTCCAAAATCTCTCCTTATCACTGCAAAACAAAACAAAACAAAATTCACCAGAAATAATGCCCAACGTAGGCTAAGCAATACTATAAGTGGACTCAGTGGTCCCATTGGTATTCTGCCTTTTTTGAAATGTTATATACCTCACCTACCTCCCATTCATTTTAAAATTTGCTCCTTAATCAAGCTGCCAGAAACACATAAGCTTCAGGGGGACCATTGCATCTTTTGCTTTGCTTGCTTCAGAGTCCTACGTTGCTTCTGCGTTTGGGGCTTGCAGGTAGTCAGAAGTTTCCAAGATGGCATGTATTAGGCCATTGTTTCTTTCGTATAAACCTAGGGGTGGCGAAAAATTAAAATATTATAAGGGACACCTTTAAAAAATATAGTCTTATAATCTTTTAGACATAATTATGCAGCCTTTCATAAATTTACATATTTTCATGGCATTTAGTGTTTATTGAAAATTCCACATTATATACCACATAGCCCACTCAATTTTACCGGAAATTCTGTCATGGCCAAATCCTTGGATTGGCCATTTTTCTGTTACACTAAGCCCCGCATGTTACAGTGAGGGCTCAAAACAGGCCAGTGGAAGTGTAAGGAGGTGTGTGTATAACTTATAGACCTTGTTTAGGGTCAAAACTCTCCTCCCACAACTTAGTATCCTTAGGGTAGGGGTATGAGGGTGTTCAAGGAGGACTAATACCTCTGGCGTAAGGGCTGCCCCGTCCTTTTCAGGGCTGCTCATTCACCTTTGGTGTCTACTTTCACCCATCTCTCACCTGTAGCTCCAAGAAGCTTTAGCCATGCACAGCTACCACACCCTAGTAAACTGTCTTGGAAGACAGGCTATAAACCTCAAGCATGAGAAGACCTTCTGTGGTGGAAAGGGCAGATGAGAACAATTTGTTCCAGTGGCCACGAAGGTGATGGTGGAGCACTTAGAGTTTGGTCAGACACCAAAGACACCAACACTATCCATTGCATCCCAGGCCATCAGCAGTCATCTTGACTTTCGTTCAGCCATTGGACTTCAATGACTCAGGGAGAAAGGTAAAAGTGACACCTTTGCTCAACTCTGCTTCACTTAAATCCAATTCACCCACAAGTCAAGACATTGCCTGTGATGTCACTGCTACTCTTCGAAAATGAAGGACAAAACAGCAGCAATCCTTAGTGTCATAGAATCTTTGAACTAGACCTGGAAGGGACCTCAGAGCCCATGTAATCCAACCACTTTATTTTTCAGATGAGGACACTGATGTTGAATGATTTACCTAAAGTCTCACAGAGACTGTCAGAAGGTGGATTTTAAATTAAATCCTCTGACCCCTGAGTCAATGCTCTTAACACTGTACCATCGAGTTTCTCTTTGAGTTACCTTTTCATCTTTTATCCTGTCATCAATGAGCTCTCTTGGAGTTTCCTCCATAATTATTTTAATTGGATTCAAATTAACTAAGGAAGAATGACTCAACTGAGAAATTAAGCCCTAATGACTCAACAAGTGACAGGTGCAGCTGGTCTGCTGTTGGAGAAGTTCTGCTGCCTTCAGACCTTAATTTACAAAGATAAGTGGATCTCACAGGGCTCAGGCAATTAAAACAATTAGGGTTTCCAGGTGGGGGAGGGCATACTTCACTTTAAGAAGTGAACAGCTTGGGCAGAGCAGCAAGTAGAAGGACTGAATGATCAATAAAATGTTGAGACATAAGTTACTTTTCTTTTCTTTTCTTAACAGCACAAGCTATTCTGGTATTATTCTTGTGAGTTTTTTCAATGAAAACCAGGAAACACAGCAGGGTCCACAGCTCAGATTGTCAAGAGAGCAAAGAAAAGCACATTTTGTTCCTGAACAAATCAGAAAAGAAACTCCATCCACCTTCACTGAAATGCTGCTACTTGGAGCTGAAAAAAAGAGAAAAAAAAACATTCTGACAACAACATGTGTATTACTCACAGCTAAATGCCTACTATACTGACTTTTTTCCAAGAAGCTTATACTTTTTGAGGACAACAATGATGTTTTCTGTTTTTTTTTGTATCATCTCCTTGGGCTTAGAATGGTTCCCTGGACATAAGTGGTCAGCACACATTGTTCTTCCTCTGCATCTGATGACTACCTAACCACTCTTTAAAATCTAATTCAAATGCCAACTTCTCCAGAAAGTGTCCTGTTGTCAGTAATGGCCTTGCCCTCTTGTATCTCATATAGTTATTCTGTAGTTCACTAATGCATTTAGCAAATAATATTGTGCATTTTTATTCTCTTTGTTTTTGTGCTTCTCTTAGTACTAAAACTTTATAGCAGAGACTGTGTCTTATCTAAATTTTTATCTCTCCCAATGTTCTGCTCTTAGTAGAAGCATAAAAAATTTGTTGATAAATAATAATGGATAGGAGTTGTATGGCACTTTAATTTTGCTGAGCACTTTACTAATATGTCACTTGAGACTCAAAAACCCCGGGACAAAGGTGCTATTATTATCCCCATTTTATAGATGGGAGAACTAAGGCAGACAAAGGTCATCTGGCTTGTCCAAGATATTTGAAATCAGGACTTCCTGCCTCAAGGTCCAACTCACTGGGCAGCTTAGAAGCCTCTAACTTTCACTAGTGCTTTAAGGTTAACAAAACACTTTGTAAACATCTCATTTTTCTCCTACAGCTACTATGGGAGGTGAGTGCTATTATTATCTTCATTTTACAGATGAGGAAACTGAGCCTGAGGGAGGTTAAGTGATTTGCCTCAGCTCACACAGTAAATGTTTGGGCTAGAGTTTGAACTCAAGTTTTCCTGCCTCTGTATTTAGCATTCTATCTGATGGGGTGCTTGGGTGCCTGTGCCTGGACCCCAATTCCAAAACCACATCCAGTTCTAAAATCACATCTCTTCCTAGCCTCAAAACACTACCCCTAGAAGTTTCTCTCTAGCAAAGCAGAACAACATGCCCTAGCAAAACACTTATCTCTCCTCCTGATATTGCAGCCAGCTGTACCTATAGAATTTTTTGGTCCAACTCCCTGTGTACCTGCTGAACTGGCCATGTACAGGGTCATAAAGATATTCGCTATTCCCTGGCCTATCATGCATGCTAGACCCAGACGTATGTATACTCCCTTACATTCATCTTGTCTAACAAGACATTTCATGGAAGCAACCTGGATATTTCCAGTCAGCCCTGACCATTAGTTGACTTAGTGATGTTTCAAGGCAAAAACCACATCTTGTCAACACCCCCCCCCCGCCCCGGGCTATTTCCCAGTGAACTCTGGGTGAGATACCTGTGCAGTAGATGCAAAAAGTGTATGTTCCTTTAAGAATGGACTACCCCTTAACCGCTTCCTAATCCCACCCCAAAACACCTAATTGACATGTTTCACCCCCAAAGCTCCTATAAAAACTTTCCTGCACCCCTATAAGGTTGTAAGTTCCCTAAGAACTCTTTCCCACTGTAAAGCGTAATAAATCTTTGCCATCTTGACTTGAAGAATGCTTGAGGTCATGAATTCATTCCAGATGGCCCGACCCTCTCCAGTACTCGGGTCCTTGAGGGGTACTTCCCCTCAACGACCTGGTCTGGGAACTCCAGTCTTGGGTTTCCTGGACCTTGTCTCCCTCAAAATATCCATGGTGCCATCTAGCTGTGTCCAAAGGGAAGAAGAAAACAAGGACAATAACTTTAATTTAATAACATAATTCAAACTAGAAATAGCTTTAATGTGAATAATGGAATAATTCTCAGCCCACTTCTGTAAGGGGACAACTGATTGAAGTGAGATTTCTGGGACAATTTTGAACTGCTAAGAAACAGAATTTTCATTTTCAACCCTTGTCTTAAGAGCCTGTAGGTGATTTGGAATGGAAGAATATTTAGGAGTTTGTTGCTTGAGTCATCCTATTAATTGAATTTAATTACAATAAAAAAGCATTGTATTGCTTCAGTTGTCACTTTCATTTGAATGAATGAAAAGCATTTATTAGGAGCTTACTGTGTGGGGCAGCTAGGTGGCACAGTGAGTAGAGTACCAGCCCTGGAGTCAGGAGGACTTGAGTTCATATCCAACCTCAGACACTTGACACACTTACTAGCTGTGTGACCTTGGGCAGGTCATTTAACCCTAATTGCTCTGCCTTCCCTCAAACAAAACAAACAAGAGCTAACTGTGCTAAGCACTGTGGTAAACTCTGGAGATATACATATAAAAGCTAGTCTCTGTCCTCAAAGAGATTACATTCTAATAGAGGAATCAACAAATATGTGAAAGTAATTGGGAAAGAAAGCCATTTTGGCCTGGGAGTTGCAGGGTTGGTGAGTGGAGCAAAGGGCAGTTGATTGATAGGCTGTTTCAGGAAGGAATAGTTCAATTGATTTGATTACTGTTCCCAGAGAAAGAATTGAAGGAAGAAGTACTGTAAAAATGTGTTGACTTGCATCGATGTAGATTCCTCATTGGAGAATTCCTTCTATCACTTAGATAGACCCATGTCTAAAATAACTTACCAAGCAAAATTAAGTATAATCCTAAAAAGAAAAAAAATATCCTTCAATGAAATGGAGGATTTTTTAATATTCCTGATGCAAAAATTAGAGCTGGAAAGAAACTTTGGAATACAAATATGTGAATCAAGAAAAAAATAAAAAAAGTAAATACAAGTAAATAACTAGAAGTCCTATACAAGAATTATTTACATCATAATGGAGATAAGGTTATAATAAGATAAGGTAAGGGGATAAGGTTTTTTTTTTCAGAGTCTTATCATAATAAAGGATAATAGAGGTTGTCAACAAAATGGAAAGCTTATAAATAGTTTTGCTATGTTTTGATAATGCTGGAAGGAGAAAGTGAGAGAGGAGAGGGAGATACACTAGAGGAAAATAGGAAGAAAGATGCTGGAACTTGTTGACATACACAGTTGGGAGTGTACCTGTAGACATTAATACAAACATGGAAGGAATGGAGGAGCAGATTAAAATTGAAGTTCAGTTTCATCTAAACTGGTCAAAAGAGGGCAGAACACACGTAAGAAAAGTACATACAAACCAGACACAGAGTTTAATCTAGTAACAGTAAACTAAAAAAAAGAGAGAGAAACAGATAAGAACAGGAAGAAAGGAAAGGGGAGCTTTCAGGGAGGGGTCGTAAGCAGAATCATAAGTAGAAAAAACCCTAATCTTGTAGTGGCAGTAGTGATGAGGAGGTTAAAAGAACAAAAAAGAGTAAAAACTTGTGAGAGAAAGAGAGAGAGAGAGGGAGAGAGAGGGGGGGGGGGGGGGGGGGGGAGAGAGAGAGAGAGAGAGAGAGAGAGAGCCAGAGAGAGAGACAGAGAGAGAGCAGTATCAAGAAGAAAAAAGTATAAGAGAATAGAATGGAGGAAAAATTAGCTATCGCAAGTGAATTTGAGTGGGATGAACTCAGGAAGACATTAGCACAATCTCTTTGAAAGTAATATCCAATAATATATTGTTTAGAAGATTCACATTTGAAACCTAAAAACTCAAACAGATTTAAAATACAGCTTTGGAGCAAAATCTATGATGTCTCAGCTAAACACAAAATGTAATAATAGTACCTATGATTTCAGATAAAGGGATAGTGAAAAATATACAATTAAAACAGATAAACAGGGAAACACTTTGCTAAAAGTTAACAGAAAATAAGTTAGTTTCAGTACTTAACATATATATATATGTATGTATATATATGTATACATACATATATATAGCAAATGGCATAGCATCTAAAATTTTAAAAGAAAAACTAAATGAATTATAAAAAGAAATTGACAGTAAAACCATAATACTGAGAGGCCTAAATGTATTCTTTTTCCATAGATAAATCTAATGAAAAACAATAAATGATGAGGAAGCTGAGGACCTGAATAAAACCAGGAGTAAAATAAGAATGTATATTGTTATCACTTGCATTTCATGTGGTACTAGAAATGTTAGCTACAGCAATAAGAAAAGAAAAATAAATTGACAGAATAAGTATTGGTAAGGAAAAAACAAAGTTACCATGATTTCCAGATAACATGACGATGTACTTAAAGAACCCTAGAGAATCAACTAAAATTTAGTTTAAATAATTAATCAATTCAGTAAAATTGTAGAATATAAAATAAATCTGTACAAATCATTAGCATTTCTATGTGATACTCATAAAATTCTGCTGGAAGTGGTATGAAGATAAATTCCATTTAAAACAACTATAGTGTGCATAAACGTACACAAAAGAATATGAATATAACTATAGACTGCTATTTACAGAAATAAAGAAGGACTTAACCAGAGAAAATATTAATTATTCATTGGTAGGACAAATCAATATAAGAAAATTGACACTATCGAAAATTAATTGATTCATTAAATGCCATACCAATACAACTACTAAAGGACAACTTTGTGGAAATAGAAAAATAATGAAGTTCATTTAAGGACAAAGAAAGTCAAGAATCTCAAAAGAAATAATGGGAAAAAGTGGGAATAAAGGGAGCCTAACGGTACCAGATCTCCAAAAAATATTTCACAAAAAGGAATCTAGTTGCCAGGGTTCAATAAATACAAAAATCCCAGCTACTGTGATAAGGATTCACTATTTGATAAAAATTGCTGATTTAAATTAACATCTCCCTGATTACACCAAGATAAACTCCAAATGGATATATGACCTAGATATAAAAGCTTATCCGATAAGCAAATTAGAGAAACATGGAAAAATTACACATCAGATCTATGGATGTAAGAAAAGTCAATGACTAAACAAAGGATAAAGAGGATTCAAGAAGATAAAATGGATAATTAGGATTATATAAAATTTTAGAAAATTTTGCATAAACAAATCCAATAAATTTATGATTAAATGGAAAAATTTGGAGAAAAAATCTTTGCAGTAAGTATCTCTGACAAGTTACATTTCTGGAATATGTAAGGAATTGCTTTCAAATTTATAAGAATAAGGGCCACTCTCCAATTGATAAATGGTTTAAGGAGATGAAAAGGCATTTATCTAGAGAAGAAATCCAGGATATTGATAGCCATGTGAAAAAATGCTCTAATTAAAACAACTCTTGAATTCCATCTCACATCCATAAGACTGGCAAAGATGATAAAAAGAGAAAATGTACATTTTTGGAGGGGCTATGAGCACTGTTAGCAAAAATAGGAATGGATAAAACCACTCTGGAGAGCAATTTGGAATTATACACAAAAGTTACATGACCTTTACAATGTATGCTCTTTGAACCAAATGTGCCATTGCTCAGAGTATATCCAAAAGAGATCAAAGAAAGAGGAATAGGTCCCCTATATGCAAACATATTTATAGCGGCTCTCTTTTTCAGTTGCAAAAACTGGACACTAAGGGGATATCTATCAATTGGGAACAGATGAACGAACTGTGGTATATAAATGTTTGGAGTACTTTTGTGCTATAAGAAATGATGAAATAGATTTCAAAGAGACATGGAAGACATATGAATTAACGCAGAGCATCTGAACTGATGCAGAGTGAAATAAATGAATTGGAAAGGCAATTTCTACTGAAATGCCAATGTTATAAAAATGAATTTTGAAGACTTTCATAAACTGATGAAGGATGAAATTAGCAGAAGCAGGAAAACAATTTATGTAATAACAGTAATACTGTTAAGACAAACAACTTAGAGTGTTGTAATAACTATGATCAAAATAATAACCATCCATGATTCCAGAGGACTGATGGTGAATAAATTGTTAGCCCCTTATTGACCAAGAGGTGATGGATTTAGGGAGCAGAATAACGTGTATTTGAGCAGAGGCAATGAGGAAATTTGTTTTGCTTTATTATTCATATTTATCATAAAGATTTTTTTCCCCAATGGGGCCGGAGGGTAGGGAGGGAGAGAAGTAAATTTCTGTTAATTACAAATAAAAACATTTATGTATGTGTATATGTGTGCTCTTCTAGTTAGAATGTAAATTCTGTGAAGGGGGAGGCTGTAATATACAAGAAAGTGTATTTATTCCAGTAATATTATTATTCCAGTAATAACAATAACAAGCATTTCTAAGGTTTGCAGAGAGTTTTATGATATTATCTCATTTGGTCCTCCAAGGTAGTTGCTATTATTACCTCATTTTACAAATGAGAAAACGAAGGCTGAGAGGTTAGGTGACTTGCCCAAGATTGCATAGCTAATTAAGTATCTAAGGCAGGATTTGAACTCAAGTTTTCCTGACTCCAAGGTCAACACTTAATCTACTGTACTATGTAGCTGCCCCAAGGAATTTTCTAAGGCTCGAATTGAAGCCTTTCACGACAGTTCCAAACATCTTTGGTGATCATGTTACACTTTTTTATGCTTGACTGAGTATAATAATCAGAATGCTGTTCAAGAAAGTCATCTCTTGTAGTTTCTATTAAGGAATCTTGTTTAATCTTAACATATGCACATGATCACCTTGTTGAAGGATAGCCTTTCAGGATGCATTTAGCTCTACTGAAGAAAATGCCTTTTATACTCAATGAACAGTAAATATAGTGGGTTCTTGAATTTTTTGCACCTTTCAGTCAATTAATTGTGTTGGTATGATTCCCTCATGTAAAGCACATATGCTGTTCTCTTCACTACAGAGAGTAGCTGACTATAGAGAGTACAATATCTGCGTAAGCCACAAGGTGGCACTCCAAGATTGAGCTGTACCGATTCATTTCCATTGCATCTGTCCCCACATAATCCATTGTCCTATCATCTAGCAAGCTTTTTATTACCAACTAAGAATACTTGTTCTGCAATTGTCCCAGTTGCAGGAGTGTGCTGGAGCCAGCTCAGACGGGCTCATGAGAACCAATTGTTAAATTTTCAGTGTAAGCATTCACAACTCAGAAACCAGCAAATGCCACAAATCAGGGCTTTTTTTTACTGTTTAAACTTAAAGTGATGAAAAATGTTTAATAATGCAAACAAACTTAAATGTGTGTTATGTGTGCATTTTAAAGATTCTCAGTTGCTAAATATTTACCAAGACACTTTTGCCCAGTTGTCTTTTCTTGGCTTTCTTCGTAAGAATATGGATATTCTCCCAAATAATTAATATGTTATCAAATAACTCTAGCACCCATTCTCATAGGATCTTTTTTAGTATTATCTAACATTTTTAGTTTTCAACATTGATTTTCATAAGCTTTTGAGTTACAGATTTTTTCTCCATTTCTATGCTCCCCACATCCCAAGATGGCATGTATTCTGATTTTCCTTTTCCCCAGTCTGCCCTCCCTTCTGTCACCCCACTCCCTGCCCCCATCCTCTTTCCCCTTACTCTCTTGTAGGGCTGGATAGATTTCTATACCCTGTATATCTTGCCTGTATATCTTATTTCCTGTATATCTTCTTGCCTGTATATCTTATTTCCCAGGTGCATGTAAAAACAATTTTTTGAACATTTGTTTTTAGAAATTTGAGTTTCAAATTTTTTCCGTTCTTCCCTGCCCACCTACCCTCCTTGAGAAGGCAAGCAATTCAACATAGGCCACACATGTATCATTATGCAAAACACTTCCATAATAGTCATGTTGTGAAAAACTAAGAATATTTCCCTCCATCCTTTTCTGTCCCCCTTTATTCAATTTTCTCCCTTGATCCTGTCCCTTTTCAAAAGTGCTTGCTTTTGATTACCTCTTCCCCCAGTCTGCCCTCTCTTGTATATTCCCGCCCCACCCCCCCATCCTCTTCCCTGCTACTTTCCTGTGTGGTAAGATACCCAACTGAATGTGTATGTTGTTCCCTCCTTAAGTCGAATCTGATTAGAGCAAGATTCACTCATTACCTTTTACCTGCCCCCTCTTCGCTTGCATTATAACTGCTTTTTCTGGCCACTTTTATATGAGATGATTTACCCCATTTTACCTCTCCCTTTCTCCCTCTCTCAATATATTCCTCTCACCCCTTAATTGTTTTTAGATATCATCAGTTCATATTCAACTCACCCTTTGCCCTCTGTCTATATATAGATTCCCTTCAACTGTCCTAATATTGAGAAAGGTCTCATGAGTTACAAACATCATCTTTCCATGTAAGAATGTAAACAAAAGTGTTCAACTTTAGTAAGTCCCTATGGTTTCTCTTTCTTGTTTACCTTTTCATGCTTCTCTTCATTCTTGTGTTTGAAAGTCAAATTTTCTATTCAGCTCTGGTCTTTTCACTGAGAAAGCTTGAAAGTCCTCTATGTTATTGAAAATCCATATTTTTCCTTGGAGCATGATACTCAGTTTTGTTGGGTAGGTGATTCTTGGTCTTAATCCTAGCTCCATTGACCTCCAGAATATCATATTTCAAGCCCTTTGATCCCTTAATGTAGAAGCTGCTAGACCCTGTGTTATCCTGATTGTGTTTCCACAATACTCAAATTGTTTCTTTCTGGCTACTTGCAATATTTTCTCCTTGACCTGGGAACTGTGGAATTTGGCTACAATATTCCTAGGAATTTTCTTTTGAGGATCTTTTTCAAGAGGCAATCAGTGGATTCTTTAAATTTCTATTTTACCCTCTGGTTCTAGAATATCAGGGCAGTTTTCTTTGATAATTTCTTGAAACATGATATCTAGGCTCTTTTTTTGATCATCACTTTCAGGTAGTCCAATAATTTTTATATTATCTCTCCTGGATCTATTTTCCAGGTCAGTGGTTTTTCTTTTTTTTTTTATTAGACTTACTTTTTTTTTATTTAAAATGTTTAGTTTTCAGCATTGATTTTTACAAGAGTTTGAATTACAAATTTTCTCCCCATTTCTACCCTCCCCCCCACTCCAAGATGGCATATATTCTGGTTGCCCTGTTCCCCAGTCAGTCCTCCCTTCTGTCACCCCACTCCCCTCCCATCCCCTTTTCCCTTTCTTTCTTGTAGGGCAAGATAAATTTCTACCCCCCATTGCCTGTGTATCTTATTTTTTTTTTAGATGCAAATATTTTCTTTTATTTTTTTTAATTTAACATATTTAGTTTTCAGCATTGATTTTCACAAGAGTTTGAATTACAAATTTTCTCCCCATTTCTACCCTCCCACCCACTCTAAGATGGTGTATATTCTGGTTGCCCTGTTCCCCAGTCAGCGCTCCCCTCTGTCACCACACTCCCCTCCCATCCCCTTTTCCCTTCCTTTCTTGTAGGACAAGATAAATTTCTATGCCCCATTGTCTGTGTATCTTATTTTCTAGTTGCATGCAAAAACATTTTTGTTTGTTTTTGAACATCTGTTTTTAAAACTTTGAGTTCCAAATTCTCTCCCCTCTTCCCTTCCCACCCACCCTCCTTAAGAAGTCGAGCAATTCAACATAGGCCACATGTGTATCATTATGTATAACCCTTCCACAATACTCATGTTGTGAAAGACTAACTATATTTTGCTCCTTCCCAACCCATCCCTCTTTATTGAATTTTCTCCCTTGACCCTGTCCCCTTTTGAAAGTGTTTGTTTTTGACTACCTCCACCCCCATCAACCCTCCCCTCAATCATCCCCCCCTTTTTTTATCTTCTTCCCTCTTCTTTCCTGTGGGGTAAGATTCCCAATTGGGTATGTATGGTATTCCCTCCTTAGGCCAAATCTGATGAGAGCAATGTTCACTCATTCCCCCCTCACCTGCCCTCTCCCCTCCTCCCACAGAACTGCTTCCTCTTGCCACCTTTATGCGAGATAATCCACCCCATTCTATCTCTCCTTATCTCCCTCTCTCAGTATGTTCCTCTCTCATCCCTTAATTTCATTTTATTTCTTTTAGATATCTTCCCTTCATTTTCAACTCACCCTGTGTCCACTCTCTCTCCCTCCCTGCCTCTCTCTCTCTCTCTCTCTCTCTCTCTCTCTCTCTCTTTATATATATATATATACATATATATATATATATATATATACACACACACATAGATATATACATACATACACATTCATCCATATATATATACATAAACATATACGTAAACATATTCCCTTCAGCTACCCTAATACTGAGGTCTCATGAATCATATTTGTCATCTTTCCATGTAGGAATGTCAACAAAACAGTCCAACTTTAGTAAGTCCCTTGCGATTTCTTTTTCTTGTTCTTTTTCTTGATTACCTTTTCATGCTTCTCTTGATTCTTGTGTTTGAAAGTCAAATTTTCTATTCAGTTCTGGTCTTTTCACTGAGAAAGCTTGAAAGTCCTCTATTTTATTGAAAATCCATATTTTTCCTTGGAGCATGATACTCAGTTTTGCTGGGTAGGTGATTCTAGGTTTTAATCCTAGCTCCATTGACCTCCGGAATATCGTATTCCAAGTCCTTCAATCTCTTAATGTAGAAGCTGCTAGATCTTGGGTTATTCTGATTGTGCTTCCACAATACTCACGTTGTTTCTTTCTGGCTGCTTGCAGTATTTTCTCCTTGATCTAGGAGCTCTGGAATTTGGTGACAATATTCCTAGGAGATTTCTTTTTGGGATCTATTTGAGGAGGCAATCGGTGGATTCTTTCAATTTCTATTTTGCCCTGTGGCTCTAGAATATCAGGGTAGCTCTCCTTGATAATTTCTTGAAAGATGATATCTAGGCTCTTTTTTTGATCATGGCTTTCAGGTAGTCCAATAATTTTTAAATGATCTCTCCTGGATCTATTTTCCAGGTCAGTGGTTTTTCCAATGAGATATTTGACATTGTCTTCCATTTTTTCATTCCTTTGGTTCTGTTTTATAATACCTTGATTTCTCAACAAGTCATTAGCTTCCACTTGCTCCAATCTAATTTTTAAGGTAGTATTTTCTCCTTTTCCATTTGTCTAATTCTACCTTTCAAAGCATTCTTCTCCTCATTGGCTTTTTGGAGCTTTTTTGCCATTTAAGTTAGTCTATTTTTTAAGGTGTTGTTTTCTTCAGTGTATTTTTCAGTATTTTTTTGGGTCTCCTTTAGCAAGTAATTGACTTGTTTTTCATGGTTTTCTTGCATCCTTCTCATTTCTCTTCCCAATTTTTCCTCTACTTCTCTAATTTGCTTTTCCAACTCCTTTTTGAGCTCTTCCATGGCCTGAGACCAGTTCATGTTTTTCTTGGAGGCTTTTGTTGTAGGCTCTTTGACTTTGTTGACTTCTTCTGGCTGTGTGTTTTGGTCTTCTTTGTCACCAAAAAAAGATTTTGTAGTCTGAGTCCTTTTATGCTGTTTGCTCATCTTCCCAGCCAATTACTTGACTTTTGAGCTTTTTGTCAGGGTATAACTGCTTTCAGAGTGAAGAGTGCTTTGTCGCAACCAACTAACTTGACCATTGAGTTTTTCAGCGGGGTATGACTGCTTGTAGACTAAAGAGTTCTATGTTCCAAGCTTGGGGGGATGAGCCAGCTCTGCCACAGCAGCACTCCTCCTTCTCCAAGAATCCACACCTGGACTGAACTTAGATCGTCAGCAGGCTCTGCACTCCTGCTCTGATCTGCCACTTAATTCCTCGACCAGGTGGGCCTGGGGCTGGAAGCAACTGCAGCTGTAGTTCTGTAGCTGCCCCACCTCCACTGCCTCTGGGTTGGTGGTCCACGTTGCCCACGCTGGGCTCTGCTCTGCTCCACTCTGCTCGGCTCTGCTCCCAGCTCCGTGCAGGATAGACCTCACCCAGAGACCATCTAGGCTACCCTGGGCTGGAGCCCTGCTTCCCTCTGCTCTTTTGTGGGTTCTGCACTTCTAGAATTTGTTCCTACCCATTTTTATAGGTTTTTGGAGGGACTCGGTGGGGAGCTCATGCTAGTCCCTGCTTTTCAGCCGCCATCTTGGCTCCCAGGTCAGTGGTTTTTCTAATGAGATATTTCACATTGTCTTCCATTTTTTAATTCTTTTGGTTCTGTTTTATAATTTCTTGAATTCTCATAAAGTCACTAGCTTCCATTTGCTCCATTCGAATTTTTAAGGTAGTATTTTCTTCAGTGATCTTTTGGATCTCCTTTTCCATTTGGCTAATTCTACCTTTTAAGGCATTCTTCTCCTCATTGGATTTTTGGAGCTCTTTTGCCATTTGGGTCAGTGTATTTTTTAAGATATTATTTTTTTCAGTATTTTTTGGGGTCTCCTTTAACAAGTCATTGACTTGTTTTTCATGGTTTTCTCATATCACTCTCTTTCTCTTCCTAAATTTTCCTCTACATCTCTTACTTGATTTTCTGAATCCTTTTTGACCTCTTCCATGGCCAGAGACCAATTCATATTTTTCTTGAAGGCTTTTGATATAGGCTCTTCGACTTTGTTGACTTCTTCTGGCTGTATGTTTTGATCTTATTTGTCACCAAAAAAAGATTCTGTAGTCTGAGTCCTTTTCTGCTGCTTACTCATCTTCCCAGCCAATTACTTGACTTTTGAGCTTTTTGTCAGGGTATGACTGCTTTCAGACTGAAGAGTGCTTTGTCCCAAGCTTCAGGGGTTTTGCACTGATGTTTTCAGAGCTATTTCTACTTTACAGTCACTGTAAGCCCTGCCACGCCAGCACTTTCCCTCCCCCAAGAACCACCAACAAGGACCGCAACCCAGATCCAAGCAGGGCAAAGCAAGAGAACCCTGCCTCTGTGCCAGCAAAGCAATCCCTGCACTCCTGCTCTGATCTGATGCTTGATTCTTCCCACCATGTGGGCCGGGTGTTCTGGAAGCAGCTGCCGCTGGAGCTCTGGAAGGTTCCTGCTGCTGCTGCTGCATTCTGCCACCCCCAGCACTGGGGCCGGACAGCGCACTTATCTCACCCAGATCCAGCAGTTTTTCCACTGACCTGCTCTGTTGTCTTTGGCATTTGTGGGTTGAGAAGTCTAGTAATTGCCACAGCTCAGTGATTCAGGACTCTGAGGCCTGCTCTGCCTGGTCTACTCCTGGCCTTCTCTGTCCTGGTACAGCCCATGCTGGCCTGCCTTTTTCTCCTAGCACCATGTGATAGACCCTTCCCAGCAACCATCCAGGCTGTCTTGGGGTGGACACTTGTTTCCCTCTGTCATTTTGTGGGTTCTGTAGCTCTAGAATTTATTTAGAGTCATTTTTACAAGTGTTTGGAGGGATTTGGGGGAGAGCTTAAGCAAGCACCTGTTTTCTAGCCACCATCTTTGTTCGTCCCCCTCCCAGGATCTTAATTGATTTCCTATGCTAGTGTGACCCAGAATAGATTACTACAGATGGATAAAGTATCTTTAAACTGAGTAGAAATAAAAAAGGTATAGTTAGAAGTCTGGATCAGTAGGACTGCTCCTATAATGGTCTGAAATCTCAGCTCTCTCTACCTTTCTCTTGGGTATTTATTTTTTTACTCTCAAAAGGATTTTTTTTCTCCCAATAACCTAGTTTCAAAGCCACAGAGGGAGAAATCAGAGAGAATTATCTTGCAAAATGGCAGTTCTTCTTGTTCCCTCTTATGTTTAGTATGAATTGTCTCCATCTTCTGTCTGACAAGTTCCATAATTATCTTGTCCTTATTATTAGCAGCATTTTATCTGACCTCAGTGTTACACAATATTTTCATGTGTTATTCAGTATTCTAGTTTTCTTCTCCTGTGACTCCTTTATGAGGCCCCCAGTACCCAGTAGTCTTTGTCTCTGACTCAATACAAAGTCTCTACTTTCTCTCTGGGTCTCTTTCATCTCTCATGTTTTTTTTTTTTTCCTCACACTTCTCTCACTCTTTCCTTAAGCCTTGTGATTCTCTTTCTAAATGTCCAACTTATAGGGCAACATTAAAAGTACTCCATACAACTTGATTTATATTAAATACCTAGAAATCTTCCAAATGCTTCATTTCTCATTCTCTTAGTCACCTAAAAGATGCAGGAAATTACAGGGAAAAAATCTCCGTGGTCACCTTAAGCTCTAAAGAAGCTATAATATAAGGCACTACATAAAGATGTTCATAGAGTTTGCCTGTTACCTTTTCTCACTGTCAGGAAATAAATTGGAGTATAACACAGGCAGCAACATCTAGTCACTGAGTTCATTCCAAGAACAAGACTGTGGCCTCCATCACCTTGACCCCACAGCAGCATAGCCAGGTACGTCAAGACATAATCCCTGTACAGAAGGAACTTACAATCTAATTAGGGAATGCAGATGACACAATAAGGAAATAATATAGAGAATAACATAGTAGGTGGGGGCAAGGTGGAAATGGAATCTGGAAGTCATTTCCTGAAAGAAAGCCCATGACAAAAACTCTTGGCAACATTACAACTAAAATCTGACCTTACTGGTCAAAACAAAAGTATTGTAAGCAGCCAGAAGAAAGACTTTAAATACAAAGGGGCAAGAAAAGTATTGACTAATTTGAGCTTCTTAATGTCCAATAGACTCTCAAATGTCTTCCCTAGCACCACAATTTGAAAGCATTTATTCTGCTCAGCATTCATTATGGTCCAGCTCTAACAGCCAGACATAACTACTGGAAAAACCATGGCTTTGGTTATAGACACCTTTTTTTAGCAAGAAGTCTCTGCTTTTTAATATGCTGTCCAGATTTACCATAGTTTTCCTTCCAAGGAGCAAGTGTCTTTTAATTTCATGGCTAGAGTTGCCAACTACAGTGATCTTAGAGTCAAAGAATATAAGAATATAAAATTTAATACTACTTCCATTTTTTCTCCCTCTTTTTCCCAGGAAATGATGGGACCAGTTGTCATGACCTTAGATTTTGTTTTATTTTTTAATGTTAAACTTCAAACAGCTTTTACACCCTTCTCTTTCACCATCATCAAGAGGCTTCTTAATTATTCTTTTTTATTTTCTGCCATCAGAATAGTATCACCTGATTCTCTGAGATTGTTAATATTTCTTCTAGCAAACTTGATTCCAACTTTGGATTCATCCAGCCTGGCTTTTCCCATGATGCACTCTGCATATAAGTTAAATAAACAAAGTGACAAAATGCAACCTTGTTGTACTCCTTTCCTAATCTTAAACCAACTGGTTGTTTCATGTTCAAGTCTAACTGTTGCTTCTTGGCCTGTATACAGGTTACTCAGGAGACAGTAAGATGATCTGGTACTCTTCTGTCTTTGAGGACTTGCCACACTTTGTTGTGATCCACACAGTCAAAGGCTTTAGTGTAGTCAGTAAAGTAGAAATAGATGTTTTTTTTTCTAGAACTTCCTTGTTTTCTCCATAATCCAGAAAACGTTGGCAATTTGGTTTCTAGTTACTCTGCCTTTTCAAAAACCATCCTGTATTTCTGGTAATTCTCAGTTCACATGTTGCTGAAGCCTAGCTCACAGAATGCTGAACAAAATCTTGCTGGTGTGTGAAAGGAGCACAATTGTTTGGTAACTTGAATATTCCTTGGCATTGTCATTTTTTAGGATTGGGACATAAACTGATCTTTTCCAATCCAGTGGCCACTGCTGAGATTTCCAAATTTGCTAGCATATTAAGCACAGCACTTTAATAGAATCATCTTTTATAGTTTTAAATAAGTCAGCTGGAATTCCATCACCTCCATAAGTCTTATTGTTAGTGATGTTTCCTAAGGCCCACTTGACTTCATTCTCCAGGACGTCTGACTCTAGATTAATAATCACGCCATTGAGGTTATCAGTGATGCTAAGATATTTTTTGTATAAGTTCTTCTGTATATTCTTTTTTTTTGAGGGGGGAAGGCAAGGCAATTGGGGTTAAGTGACTTGCCCAAGGTCACACAGCTAATAAGTGTTTCAAGTATCTGAGGCTGGATTTGAACTCAGGTCCTCCTGACCCCAAGACCAGTGCTCTACTCACTGTGCCCCTCTTCTGTATATTCTTGCCAAGTCTTCTTAACCTCTGGTTTTCTAATTATTCCTTACACAAGACACTCCATCTCTTGATTTTGTGCATTTTCACTGACTGTCACTCAAGTCTAGGATTCTCTCCCCTCTCCTATCTTACCTCCACCTCTTGGCTTCCTTCATGTCTCAGCTAAAATCCCCCCTTCTGAAAAAATACAACCTTTTCTTAGGCCTTTTAAAATTAGTGTCTTACCTCTAAGATTATCTCCAATTTCTCTTGTTTGCAAAGTGATTTGTATGTTTTCCTATCATTATATTGTGAGCTCCTTGAGGGCAAGGATTATTTTTACTTTCTTTTTATCCTCAGCAGTTAACATAGAACCTAGCACATAGTAGGTGCTTAATAACTGCTTGTTGACTTATTTTGACAGACTTAGTGTTATAGTTTATAGAATCTGACAAAATAACACAATTCATTTGGACAAATATTTTTTGAATCTTAAGGAAAATAATTTTAAAGGGCAAAAATAAAAGGTAAATAACACTTCCAGACCTCAAATTATGCTAAAAAGTACTCATCATCAAAGCTATTTCCTACTTGTTCAGAAAGATTAGGAAAGATCAGGGGAGTATATTAGATAAGGAAGAATCAGAAAAAAACCTTAATTACCCAGAATTTGATAAACACAAGAGCATAAATAAGGAAGAACTCTTTACCTGACAAGAATTGCTGGGAATACTGAAATTCACTTACACAGGAATTAGGTTTAAACCAACAACTCATATTTCACAATAAGCTCAACAGCATAAGATCAATCATATGTGACTTAAATATTAATGATCACATCATAAAAAGTTTCAAAGAGAACCAGATGAGATATTTTTCACAACTTGGCAAATGAGAGATTGCTTTGTCAAACAAGGAAGAGATGATTATAAAGGAACAGACCATTTCAGTTACATGAAATTTAAATGCTTTTTGTATGAGTATACTCTATACAAATAGAATAAGAAGGGAAGCTGTTGAATTGTTTAAAAAATTGCATCAAATATCATTAAGAAAGGTCTGATATCCCAGAAACATAGGAAATTAACACAAATATATAAGAATGAAGCCATTCCTCAGGACGTGAACATCTTTTTCAAAAGCCTATCTTCAAACTGTTCAGAACCATATAAATACTCTGAATCATTAAAAATAAGAGGCATGAAAATCAAAATTACTTTGAATAATAACACTAGTCCTAATAAAAACTGGCAACATGAAAAAGATGAAAATAGTTAAAATGGGAATAGTTAATGTATGAAATGAATGGTACAGCAATAGAGTGCTGGTAAAGTTGTGAAGTGTTCCCAGCCACTATGGAAAGGAAGTTGGAATTATACTAAGGTAGCTCTGGGAGGATCATGTAGGCTCTGTCCACAGCCAACAATTCAAACTTCTCCCAGGCTACTCTGTTAGTCCAGGGGACCAGTACAGAAATGTGTGTATGTTTGTGTGTGTATATGTGTGTGTGTGTAAATGTCTCTTTAGTTATATACAGGGACTTGAATAACCTTTTATAAATTGTTAATAAATTGTAACACAGTAAGTTTAAAATGAACATGTGCCTTGCTCTCCCAAATTACTTACAGTGTCACCCTTTACTCCTAAATCATGAACCCATTTTGACTTTATTTTGGTATATGGTATAAGATACTGGTCTCTGCCCGGTTTCTGCCCTACCATCTTCCAATTTTCCAATAGTTTACTTATCAGATTTATGGAAAAGAAAAGAATTCATGACCCAACAAGAGATAGAGACCATTACAAAATTCAAAATGGATAATTTTGATTATGTTAAATTGAAATGTTTTTGTACAAAAAAAGCCAATGCAACAAAAATTAGGAGGGAAGAAGAAAATTGGGAGAAAATCTTTACAAGTAGTGTCTCTAATAAAGGCCTCATTTCTAAAATACATAGGTTACTGAGCCAAATATATAGGAATACAAGTCATTCCCCAATTGAGAAATGGTCAAAGGCTATGAACAGGCAGTTTCCAGAGGAAGAAATTAAAGATATATATAGGCATATGAAAAAATGCTCGAAATCACTACTGATTAGAGAAATGCAAATCAAAACAACTCTTAGATACCACATCTCTCCTGTCAGATTGCCTAAAATAACAAAACAAGAAAATGATAAATGCTGGAGAGGTTGTGGGAAAATTGGAACATTGTTACATTGCTGGTGGAATTGTGAACTGATCCAGCCATTTTTGAGAGCAATTTGAAACTATGCCCAAAGGGCTATAAAAAGGTTCATACCCTTTGACCCAGCAATACCACTTCTAGGGTTATATCCCAAGGAGATTGCTCAAGCGGGAAAAGGACCCATACGTACAAAAATATTTATAGCAGCTCTTTTTGTGGTAGCTAAGAATTGGAAATCAAAGGGGTGCCCATCAATTGGGGAATGGCTGAACAAGTTGTGGTTTATGAAGGTAATGGAATACTATTGTGCTATAAGAAATGGGGATGATACGGACTTCATAACAACCTGGAAAAACCTACATGACATAATGCTGAGTGAGCAGAGCAGAGCCAGGAGAACATTATACACAACCAAAGATATACGGATTCTGTGAGGACCAACCCTGACAGACTTTGTTCTTCTCAGAACACAAGGTGCAAAGACAACTCCAAAGGACTCATGATGGAGAATGCTATCTACATCCAGAAAAATAACTATGAAGTATGAATGCAGATTGAGGCACACTTCATCCTAGCCTTCCCCCCCCCTTTTTTTTCTTTTTCTCTCTTTTGTTTTTGTTTTTGGGTTGGTTTTTTTTTTGGTCCTGTTCCTTCTTTCTCATGATTCATTTCATTGATCGCAATTCTTCTCCCTAACTTGACTAGTGTGTAAATTAATTCAATACAAAGTTATATGTGGAAGTTAAATGGGATTCCATGCCATCTTGGGGAGGGAGGGAAGAAAATCTGGAACTCAAAATTATGTAGAACCAAGTGTTGTAAACTAAAAATAAAAAAAAATTTAAAAAAAAAGAAAGTGAAAAAAAACAAGACAAAAAAATAATAAAATGAACATATGACCTAAATATAGCGGGAACTAGGTAGTCTAGTTAACATAGCAAGTAGAGTGTTTGACTAGAAGCCAAGATGTCTGTTCAAATCTCTCAACAGACACTTACAAGTTATGTGATCCTGGGCAAGACTCAACTTATCTGAGTCTCAGTTACTTGTATAGAATAAGCATAATAATACCATTTATGTCAAATGAGCTTGTGTGTATGTGTGTGTGTATGTATTGGTTTGTAAACATTAAAGTGCTATTTTGCTATTCAATAGTTTCAGTCATATCTGACTCTTTGTTACCTCATTTGGGATTTTCTTGGCAAAGATACTAATGGTGTGCTGTTTGCTTCTCCAGCTCATTTTACAAATGAGGAACTGAAGCAAACAGGGTTAAGTGACTTTCCCAGGGTTACACACCTAGTAAGTGTCTAAGGACAGATTTGAGCTCAGGAAGATCAGTTTTCCTAACTCCATGCTCAGAGCTCTTTCCGCTGAAACACCTAGCTGCCCAAAGTGTAAGATAAGTGGCCTTTTCTTAAACTTCATTCTTCTTTACTTCTCTAGAGCCTTTAACCCTCTTGATCACCTTCTGTGACAATTCTCTCCTAGTTCCTCTCCTACCTATGAAGCTACTCCTTAGTTTCTTTCCCTGGATCTTTTTCCAGGTCATGCTCAGTAACCATGGCTGTTCTCCAAGTCTCTGTGCTCAGCCTTCTTCTCTTCTTCCTTTATACCAATTCTGAACAACATATGGCCCACAGGTTGCTTGTGGCCTGCCAAATAGGCCCTCAAGTGGTACATTATTCAGGCCTGCTCTATGCTATTCCATTTGGGGATCTCATCAGCTGCCATGGGGCTATCAACTCCATGCTGATGATTCCTAGATGTGATTCCCAGATTATCCTGCCTAATTTCTCACATAACCTAGTTTCACATCTCCAACTGTTTATTGGACATTTCAAACTGGATGTCTCATAGACATCTTAAGCTTAAAATGTCCAAAACTGAACTTATCTTTCCCTCTAACCTTTCCCTCTTCTGAATTTTCCTATTCCTGTTGAAGACACCACCACCAGCCTCCCAGGCTTACAACCTAATTGCCATTCTCATCTTATCAGTCTCTCCCACCTTGCCTCCAATATTCAATCTGTTGTCCAGTCTTGCCTATTCTATCTTTGTAACATCTCTTGTATGTAACCCCTTCTCTCCTCTGACACCCCCACCATCCAGGTTCAGGCCTTCATCACATCACACCTGCACTAACCTTCTGGCTGGTCGCCCTGTCTCAAGTATCTCCCCGTTCTAGCCTATACTCTACCCAGTTGTAAAATTGATTTTCCCAAAGGGCAACTCTGACCATGTTCCTTCCTCTCGAGTGTCATTCTATAAATCCCAATGGCTCCGTATCACATCTAGGATAAAATATAAAATCCTCTGTTTAACAGTGAAATTTCTACACAATCTGACCCTGCTCCTACCTTGTGATTTCATTGACATAAGAACTCTAAGGTGAAGAAACAGTCTTCTAACAATGCAACTCAACACTTTCTCCACAGTTTATAATCAGAAAGTGTTGTATAGAGCATTAGGATATACTTTGCTCCTTTTAGTAACACTGGTCTTCTTACTTTTCTTACTAAAGAATACTTCGATCAAAACATTCCATTTCCTAACTCAGGGAATTTTCACTGGCTATTTCTCATGCCTGGAATTCTTTTCCTCTTCCTCACCATCTCCTAGTTTCCCTGGCTTCCCTCAAGTCATGGTTAAAATCTCACCTTCTACAATAAGCCTTTTCTCATCCTCTAATACAAATGCCTTACCTCCATTGATTATCTCCAATTTGTCCTGAACATGTCTTATTTATAGACAACTATTTGCCTGCTGTCTCCTCTTCCCACCCTCATTGGATTGTAAACTCTTTGAGAGCAGGGTCTGTTTTTTGCCTTTAATTGTATCCCTAGAATTTAGCAAGTGTCTGGCACATAGTAGGTGATTAATAAGTGATTGTTGACTGACTAGTATTATCCTTTGTGCAAATAATAAAGTCACAAAATACATTCCTTACAATAAACCTACAAGATAATTAATGTTCATACTATTTTACAAATGAAACAATTGAAACTCAGTTAAAGTGACTTGCCTAAGGATATTCAGCTAGGAAGTCACAAGGTCTGGAGTAAAACCCAATCTTTGGCTCCAAACCCTGGGATCTTTCAAGAACATTGGGTCTAGTCATGGCTTTGCTGATATTGACCAAGACATTTTACTGCTTTTACATTTAGTATCCTCATCTTCAAAATGGAGGAATTGGGCTAAGTGATATTTAAGGTACCTTCTGATCCTAACATCTTGTGATTGTGATTTCACAATTTTCCATAGGGGCAACCCTGTTTACCAGAATACCTGACTATGCCTTGAGGTAGATTTTAATCTCTTTAGCTCTAAGAAAAATATAAAACACTGATACTTCTTTAGTTTTCAAGGATGATTACATTTTCTATCCTTCCCGCACCTCCCCAGGTAGGGATAAGGAATGAACTTGTGATTTCATTGATATAAGAACTCTAAGGTGAAGAAACAGTCTTCTAACAATGCAACTCAGCACCTTCTCCCCAGTTTATAATCAGAAAGTGTTGTATAGAGCAGTAGGATATTAAGTGACTGGCCTTGGGTCAATCAGTATGTTTAAGAGGCAGATATTGAACCCCTATCTTTTTGGCTTTGAGACTGGTTCTTCATCCAGTATGTCATGCCATATGTCATGTCATGCCCAAGGTAAAAGAAATAAAATCAAGCAAAATAATTTTTGATACCTTATATTTTGTAGAAAATTATGGGAAAAATATTTAAAGTGACTTGAATTGTACGGTGATTCCAACTGGTTCCTAGTTCAGAGCACAAATACAGGATAGGCATAGAGAAAATATGCTTAGGTCAGGAGGATTAAAAAGATAGATAATTTCAGACCTTATTATGGTGTGATGGAAAGAACACTATTCTTGGAGAAAGATGACTTGAATTTAAATCCAGATTAACTACTTACTAGTCTCTTGAGGAATACCAACAGTCTCTTCATTTCTCTGTCCCTCAGTTTCCTCATTTGTAAAATAGCTATGGCATTTTTTTCAATACTTGCAACAGGGAGTATTTATAAGGAAAGCACTCTACAAACTTTAAAGGACTATATAAATAGGAGCTATGGGCTTAGGTGCTGAATTGGTCCCAAAAGAACAACAAAGTAATAACAATAAGACTGCATACTATCTACTATACGAAGCTCCATTTTATATATTTTTTAAAGTATGTAAACCCCTCTCCCTCAAAATGACTCTAATAAAAAAGAAGGCCAAAACTCTTGTAAAAATAGTCACATTTGGAGGAGCCAAGATGGTGGCTGGAAAGCAGGGAATTGCATGAGTTCCCCACCAAGTCCCACCAAACACCTGTAAAAAATGGCTTTGAACAAATTCTAGAACTGCAGAACCCACAAAATAGCAGAGGGAAACAGTGCTTCAACCCAGGACAGCCTGGATGGTCGCTGGATGAGGTCTATCCTGCACAGAGCTGGGAGCAGAGTGGAGTGGAGCAGAGCCCAGTGTGGGCTGCATGGACCAACCAGACCAGGAGCTGGGCGGAGCGGGCCCTAGCTCCCTGAATCAGTGAGCTGCAGCAGTTACCAGACTTCTCAACCCACAAACACCAAAGACAACAGAGAAGGTTAGTGGGAAATCCTGCAGGGACAGAGTGAAATGAGTTCACGGTTCAGCCACCTGCCACAGGGGCAGCCCAGGCAGTGCAGCTATAGAACTACAGATGCAGTTGCTTCTGGGAGGAATTAAGTGGCTGATCAGAGCAGGAGTTCAGGGCCTGCATAAGATCTGAGTTCAGTCCAGGTAGGCGGTTCTTGGGGAAGGAGGAGTGCTGGTGTGGCAGAGCTGGCTGTAATAGCTCTGAAAATAACAGCACATCCCCTCAAGCTTTGAACAAAATACTCTCTACTCTACAAGCAGTCATACCCCGCTGAAAAACTCAACGGTCAAGTAAGTTGGCTGGGAACATGGCCAGGCAGCGAAAACACACTCAGATTCAGTCTCAGACTTTGGAATCTTTCTGTGGTGACAAAGAAGACCAAAACATACAGCCAGAAGAAGTCAACAAATTCAAAGAGCCTACAAAAAAAGCCTCCAAGAAAAACATGAACTGGTCTCAGGCCATGGAAGAGCTCAAAAAGGATTTGGAAAAGCAAGTAAGAGAAGGAGAGGAAAAATTGGGAAGAGAAATGAGAAGGATGCAAGAAAACCATGAAAAACAAGTCAATTACTTGCTAAAGGAGAACCAAATATATACTGAAAAAAATACTGAAGAAAACAACACCTTAAAAAATAGACTAACTCAAATGGCAAAAGAGCTCCAAAAGGCCAATGAGGAGAAGAATACCTCGAAAGGCAGAATTAGCCAAATGGAAAAGGAGGTCCAAAAAGACCACTGAAGAAAATACTACCTTAAAAATTAGATTGGAGCAAGTGGAAGCTAGTGACTTGATGAGAAATCAAGATATTATAAAACAGAACCAAAGGAATGAAAAAATGGAAGACAATATGAAATATCTCATTGGAAAAAACCACTGTCCTGGGAAATAGATCCAGGAGAGATCATTTAAAAATTATTGGACTACCTGAAAACCATGATCAAAAAAAGAGCCTAGATATCATCTTTCAAGAAATTACCAAGGAGAGCTGACCTGATATTCTAGACTCACAGGGCAAAATAGAAATTGAAAGAATCCACTGATCGCCTCCTCAAGTAGATCCCCAAAAGAAATCTCCTAGGAATATTGTAGCCAAATTCCAGAGCTCCCAGATCAAGGAGAAAATACTGCAAGCAGCCAGAACGAAACAACTTGAGTATTGTGGAAACACAATTAGAATAACGCAGGATCTAGCAGCTTCTATATTAAGAGATCAAAGGGCTTGGAATACGATATTCCGGAGGTCAATGGAACTAGGATTAAAGCCAAGAATCACCTACCAAGCAAAACTGAGTATCATGCTTCAAGGCAAAATATGGATTTTCAATAAAATAGAGGACTTTCAAGCTTTCTCAGTGAAAAGACTAGAGCTGAATAGAAAATTTGACTTTCAAACACAAGAATCAAGAGAAACGTGAAAACGTAATCAAGAAAAAGAACAAGAAAAAGAAATCGCAAGGAACTTACTAAATTTGAACTGTTTTGTTTACATTCCTACATGGAAAGATGACGAGTATGATTCATGAGACCTCAGTATTAGGGTAACTGAAGGGAATATGCATATATATGTATATATGTGTGTATGTGTTTGTATGTGTATGTATGTGTGTATATATATATGTGTGTGTATATATATATATATACACATATGTGTATATATATATATACACACACACACAAATACAGGGCACAGAGTGAGTTGAATATGAAGGGATAATATCTAAAAAAGAATAAAATAAAATTAAGGGATGAGAGAGGAATATATTGAGAGAGGGAGAAAGGGAGAGATAGAATAGGGTAAATTATCTCTCATAAAAGTGGCAAGAAAAAGCAGTTCTGTAGGAAGGGAAGAAAAGGCAGGTGAGGGGGAATGAGTAAATCTTGCTCTCATCAGATTTGACCTGAGGAGGGAATACATTGAATTACATTCAATTGGGTATCTTACCCCACAGGAAAGAAGGAGGAAGAAGATAAAAAGGGGGGATGATACAAGGGAGGGCAAATGGGGGAGGAGGTAATCAAAAACAAACACTTTTGAAAAGGGACAGGGTCAAGGGAGAAAATTCATTGAAGCGGGATAGGTTAGGATGGAGCAAAATATAATTAGTCTTTCACAACATGAGTATTATGGAAGGGTTTTACGTAATGATATGCATGTGGCCTATGTTGAATTGCTTGACTTCTTAGGAAGAGAGGAGAGAATTTGGAACTCAAAGTTTTTAAAAACAGATGTTCATAAATAACAAAAAAAATGTTTTTGCCTGCAACTAGGAAATAAGATACACAGGCAGTGGGGCATAGAAATTTATCTTGCCCTACAAGAACGTAAGGGAAAAGGGGATGGGAGGGGAGTGGGGTGACAGAAGGGATGGCTGACTGGGGAACGGGGCAACCAGAATATACACCATCTTGGAGAGGGAGGGAGGGTAGAAATGGGGAGAAAATTCATAATTCAAACTCTTGTGAAAATCAATGCTGAAAACTAAATATGTTAAATAAATTAAATTGTAAAAATAAAAAATAAAAAGATAAAAGGAGAAGGATGGATTAGAAAAAAAAAATAGTCACATTCAAGTAAAACAAATCCAAACATTTGTGATACCGCTGCAAAAGAATGTCACATTCTGTACTTGTGGCCCATCACCATTTTGTGAAGAGAGGAGTAGGCATAATTCATCATTACTACTCTGGAGTTGCTCGTTGCATTGATTAAAGTTCTTAAGTCTTTGAAATTTGTTTTTCTTTGCAAGTGGTCTTTATCCTATATAAACTGTTCTGATCCTGCTCACTGTTTTCTTCATCAGTTCCTTTGTATCTTTCCAGAATTCTCTGAATCAAATCCTTTTACAATTGCTATAGTATACTAATATTCCATTTCATCCATAAACCATAATATGTTTAGTAATTCCCCAATTTAAGGATACTCCCTTTGGTTAATGTTTTTTTCTACAACAAAAGAGCATATGTACATATTGGTTTTTTTTTCTCTCTTTGGGGTATAAGCCTCATAATGGTATTTCTGGATCTAAGTGAAATGACTCTTGGGGTATAATTCCAAATTGCTTTCCAAAATGTTTGGACCAGTTCACAGCACAATCAACAGTGTATGACAGTGCACCTGTGTTTCTACAGTACCTCCAACAACTGTCAATTTCCTTTTTCGGTCATTTTGACAAATCTCACAGAGAAAAGATAGAATCTCAGAGTTGTTTTAATTTAGACTTACACAATTATTCATTATTTGGAGGATTTTCCACATAATTATTGATAGATTGATTTGTTTCTTTGAAAACCACCAGAATTCAGAGTTATACGAATAACAAGATGGAAGACTAGACATTTTTCTAATCTCCATGACTTCTCAAAACTTTCCAAAACAGTAATTATGAACCAAAGTTAAAGTAACTGGTCTAGGACACTCAGAATTTTAAAAAGGCCAAAAACTAAAAATGTAAGTTGATGCCATGATGCCTGCTTTGGGATCATTCACCATCCCTTCTTCACCTCCCTTGTGCTGGTGGTGAGACTGCATTACCTGATCAAAGTACCAAACATATAGGCTTGTAACAGAACAACCCTACTTGTGGTCCTTCTTCCCTCTTTCCAGTGTTGTAGAGACCCAAGATCTAGGCTACCGAAGTTTCCTTGGGCTACAACAGCCAGCCAGCATGGCAGCAACCTGTCAAGAACAGAAGCTTGTTGAGGGCTGCAAAAACCAGACAGTGCCATGGTAGCCCTCTGTAGCACCAGCACTGCAAAGCTCTTAATACTGATGTTGTGTCAAAGGACCCAACAGAGGGAATGGGACAGATTACCAGATGGGATACCTTGTTCCAATGCTTCAGGACAATTTTCTTTAATTATTTCTTCTATTATTGTATCAAGATTCTTATTCTGATCATAACTTTCAGTTACTCTGATTATTTTTATATTTTCTCTTCTCGATCTGTTCTCCAAATCTGTGGTTTTTCTTATAAGATGTTTCACTTTCTCTTCTATTTTTTTCATTATTCATGTTTTAATTATTTCTTGATCTCTTATAATTTCACTGGCTTCACTTTGCCCAATTCTAATTTTCAAGGTGTTATTTTCTTCCTTGAGATTATGGATCTTCTTTTCTAATTGGTTGACTTTCATAACCTTCTTGTTTTCTTCGGATTATTATTTTTTTTTTTTAGTTTTTCCTCCATCTCTGTCATTTGTTTTTTAAAGTCTTTTTTAAGATCTTCTATAAATTCTTTTGGGGCAAGTGACCATTTAACGTTGTTCTTTGGGGATTTCTTTATTTCGATGTCCTCCTCTGAAGATGAACCCTGGTTATCTCTATTCCCGTAATAGGTTTCTAATACGTTTCTATGGTTGGATTCTTTCTCCTTTGCCTATGCATTTTTTTTTTTGCTGTGGTAATAACTTGATTTTTATAATCACCTCTAGCCCTGGTGTATGGGAAATGGTGCCTCTGGCCCTGGATCTTCAGTTCCCTCTAGCCTGGAACCAAAGCCAATCCTCCAATCTCCTGTAAGTTCCCACAGCCAGGGGATTTCTGCCCCACTGCTTCTGCACTCGCTGGCCTTGTGTTGGTTCCTTCTCACCCCCACTGCTCTTCACAGCACAGCTGGGTCTGGTGTTCCTCATCAGGAGAGGTTCCCACAATCTTCCTGGGCTCAAACACAACTCTCCTACTATCCTGGGGCAAAGAGTTCCAGTGGCTGGGGCTGAGGCAGCCTCTTAAACCAACTAACCCCAGGGCTTGTTGTTGAAAGGTAACCTAGCCTGGAGGTGTTTACTCCTCCCTGGGACCAAACCCAGTCCTGGGGTTCTTCTTCAGATCTTCTCAGACTGTCTTTGTAAGATCCTGATTGTGCTGCTATTCTTCTTTGTGTCCACCCCACTTTGTTTGCCCTAAGGTGCTGTTTTAACTTTTTTGTGGGGGATAATCTTGAGAGCTTGGACTTTTCTGATCTACTCCACCACCTTCCCAGAATCCTCTCCAATCTTGTGATTCTTAAAAGCTCTCTCACGCTGTTATTCAGGGGGGTTGTTTTTTTTTCATAATAGATACAATTGTTTCTCTTTATTCATAGTTTCATATTTGCAAATTTGTCTACTAACTGAAATTTATTTGTAACCTCCAAATGAATGTTCACAGTAGTTTTGTGGTCATTCTTGGATATGGGCAAAGTCTTGAAAAATACATGAGTTGCCCTGGCTCCTGTGTTCCTAGCTGTGGTAAAGCCTTCTAGCTTTAGCTTTCATATTGTAAACATTTCTCATTTTTTTGCAGTTTATTTAGTATCTCAATTTTAGCATTTTTGCACTTTTTGTCAGCGATTTCACTGTTTAAAGCATAGTGCTCAAGTGCTGTGTAGTATGCTTATGTACAAGAGGACTATGATGTGCCTTATGAAAAAATACATGCATAAGATAGACTTCATTTCAGGAATAAGTCACAGTGTTGTTGGCCATGAGTTCAATGTTAATAAATCAACAATAAGGTGCATCCAGAAAAAAGAAGAAGAAATTTGTCAATCTTTATATGAGGCCAGTCCTCTCGGCAAGATGCCATGGTACACGTGTACCTTCACATAAGCTGCCCTTCAGGCAAAAGTCCATGTAATGCAATTTCATTTTCTAGATTTAGAGAACTCTTCAAACTGATCAAAGGTTCCCAAGATCTTTTCTCCCACCACATACATGTAAATACAACTTTGAAGTGTCTTTTATGTGAATAAAGAATCTTACTGATCAAAATATATTAAACATGTAATGGAATATATTTCAATTCTCTCACCATCAAAAGAAACATAAACTTATAATGCTAGTGTTTACTAGCTGTGTGACCTTGAGAAAGTCACTTAACCTCTGTTTGCCTTAATTTTCTCAGCTATAAAATGGAAATAATAAAAGCACTTATCTCTCCGTATTGTTGTGAGGATCAAATGAGATGATATTTGTAAAGTGTCTGTCATATAGTATGTTATTATATAAATGTTATTAATAATATTATTATTGCTATTATTATTACTAATAATTTCCTAAATGAAACCCCCAAATTAAATTTCCAAGGACATCATAGCTAAAATCTAGGATTTTCAGGTCAAAGAAAAAATACAGCAAGTATCCAGAAAGAAAAAATTCAAGTACCATTTAGTCACAATAAGAATCACATGTTTAATTGGCAGTTAACACTATAAAGGAAGGGAAATACTGAAATGTGACATTTCAAAAGGCAAAAAATAAAGGCTCACAACCTTTCACTCATTTTGTAACTGAATATAATTCAAGGGGGAGAAAAAAGACTTGTAAATAAATAAGAAGACTTCTAAGCATTCCTGATAAAAAGACCAGAATTTAGTAAAAATTGTGAAAGGTAAACCCAGAAACCAAGAGAAGCATAAAAAGGCAAATACATTTAAGTACATGAAGATACTAGATAAGGGTGTAGTTTACATTTTAATAGAAGGAAAAGAGACAGAAGTCCCTTCAGAACCAGGATGTCAGCAAGGGATGTAAGGATCATGTGTCTGTGAGTGACATTATTAAGTTTTGATTGTTTTAAAAGAAGAAATAAAAGGAAGAAAGGAAGGAATATACTAGGGAATAAAAAAGAAAGTGTAATTCACTTTCTCATGTAATTAAGATACAAAAGAAGACAAACAGGGTAGAAGGGATGAGGAAGTATGCTTCATTTGAAGTAAGCTTCACTTCCATCTGAATCAGAAAGAAGGTACATACACATGAAGAGTTTGGTGCATAAATCTGTTCAACCTTTTGATCTATTCAATCAAGTCAACAGAGAAACAGAAGAGAATTGGGAGAGAGAAAAGTATTAATGGGGTAGATCTAGGGAAGAATAAGCATTAATATTGTAACCAAAAATCTTTTGTTTTAATTTTTTAAAATGATCAAGCATTTCTTTTTCTTTCCCACATATGTCCCTGTATTGAATAACAAAGAAAAACAAAATCCTATAACATATATATGTGTATACACACACACACACACACATATATATATATATATATGTGTGTGTGTGTGTGTGTGTGTGTGTATGTGTGTATATAGATATGTAGATAAAGATATAGTTGAACAAAATAAATTCTCTTATTTGCCATGTCCTTAAATGCATGTGTCTGTCATTCTGCATATTTGGTCCATCACCTCTCTTTCAGGAGGTGTTTAGAATTCTTCAAGTTTAGTCTTCTGGCATAATGGTTTATATGTTGACTAAAGACTTTCTAATTTTTTTTTATGTACCAATAAGCATTTATTAAGCAAAACAAATGTCAGCTTCATATGATTAACTGGAAAGGGAGGGGTGTTTAAAGAAAATAAAAAAGGGTATGATCTTGTGATTAGGGCTTGGGCAAGGAAGAAAGAAGGCAAGCAAAGGAGTAGAAGATGATTGAATCAAGTTAGATCTGTAGTGTTAATCATACTTCTTCACTCCCACCACCCTCCTCTTTTTGGAAAGAGGGAGGAGGGAGGTAAAGAGAGGGAAAAATACAATAGAATAGGAAGAAGAGAAATGAACAGTTAACAATCATAACCATGAATATTTATCATATGAACTCACTTATAAAATGTAAGCATATAGGGGAATGGCTCAGAAAGCAGATCCGACAATATAGTGTTTGCAAGAAACACATTTGAATAATAAAGATTTGTACAGAGTTAAAATAAGGGGATAAAACAAGACATGTTATGCTTCAGGTTAACTCAAAAAAGTCATAGGTAGTAATCCTCATCTCAGACAAGACAAAAGGAAAAGCAGACATGAACAAATGTGGTTAACAGGGTCAACAACCTCTGTACAGGTTCTCAACATACTAAATGTGTATCAGATATAGGGCAGCATATATCCCTCTCCACTTCAGAAAATTCATGATATGCTAAGGGATCCCATGAACACCTAAAAATTCAGAAACATAAAACACTCAAGTAGCCCATCAGGTCCTCCCCAAAGGAAACTGAACTTGGGGTTACTATCATGCAGCCCTTTATCATTTAAATGAGTCCTTCTTTATCATAGAGTTCAATAATCTTCCCAAGACTCAGAGTACCACACTGTCATTCAGATTTTCCATAGAGGAAAAAATACTTGGAGGAGGGAGGTTGATGATTTCTTTTAAAAAACTACCTTGCTGAGACAAGAAAAGGCTGTTATAGTGGAAGGGAAGAGGGGGAGGTAAGGGGGAATGAGTGAACCTTACTCTCATTGGATTTGGCTTAAGGAGGGAATAACATACACACTCAATTGGGTATCTTACCCTACAGTAAAGTAGGAGGGGAAGGAGATAAGAGAGGGGGATGATAGAAAGGAGGAAAGATTGGAGGAGGGGGCAGCCAGAAGCAAGCACTTTGGAAAAGGGACAGGGCCAAACAAGAAAATTGTATAGATGGGGGATAGGATAGGATGGAGGGAAATACAGTTAAGTCTTTCACAACATGACTACTATGGAAGTGTTTTGCATAATGACACATGTATAACCTATATTAAATTGCTTGCCTTCTCAAGGAGGGTGGGTGGGGAGGGAAGAAGAGAGAAAATTTGGAACTCAAAGTTCTAAAAACAAATGTTAAAAACTTTTTACATGCAACTGGGAAATAAGATATACAGGCAATGGGGTAAAGAAATCTCCAAGAAAGTAAGAGGAAAGGGGATAAGGGGGTGGGGAGTGGGGTGATAGAAGGGAGAGAAGACTGGGGAAAGGGGCAATCAGAATGCATGCCATCTTGGGGCTCAAAATCTTGTGGAAATGAATGTTAAAAACTAAAAATAAGTAAATTAATCCTAAAAAAACCCTACATCTTTGGTCCTATTCTGTCTGAATGATTGAATGCCTCTGTTCTCCAAATCAAATGCTGCAACAGGAAAAATATGGACTCTCTTCTTCTTTCTCCAAGGATCATTAGGGAATCATCTTCTCTCCAGACATTCTGATACCTAAACTTTTGTACTAAGGAAATGAATAGGAAAAAAAAGAATGAAAAAGGAAAAAGTTGGAATAAAGGTGGGGTTGACTTAGTAGACCAAAAGTCTCGGGCTACAGGGAAAATCTATTCCAGCAAAAACTTTTAGAGCTTTTCTTAGTGCTATGATTGTCTTTGTTAGAGTCTTCCTAATGCATTTCTAATTTATTTTAATCAGAGAAAAACAGTCTTAGAATTCAAAAGAGCCTGTGAGATCATCTTGTCCAATTCTTACACTTTAAGATGGGAAAATTGGGTTCTCAAACACTGTAATCCAATACGGTAGCACCACTCTGCTACCATGACTAGTGTTGACCTGAATATCTGTAACTATCTCTCTAAGACCCATGCAAATTTGCTTCTACTCATGCTAAGAACATGGAGCAAGCACTAAATACCCTTGTGTTCCTCATCCAAACCTCTCTGGCTGTAGCATAGTGAATTTCAATTCTGATAGAGTGGCTTTTCATCTGTTATACCTATAAATCAGCCCCATCCCATTCAGGGCTTATATGACACCCTGGTCCAGACATAACCTAACCAGAAATGATCTACATTCATGCTTGTTCTCATCTGAAAAGCTTAAGATTATACATTACAGCATTAAAAACTAGGTAGGGTTGCCTTTCATTAGTTGGGCTATGGGTATATTATATTTCTTGGGCCACATAGATTAAAAGTCTTTATTAGAAGAGGCAAAGACCTGAACTAAGCAGAGGGACTAGACACCTGAGGGAGAGATTGTGTAACTTGTTCATGTCATGGAAAATATCAGAGTAAGGGAACAGAAATCAAGAAACCTGAGCTCTAGTGTTAATCTCGTGACTAACTAGCTGTGTGACCTCAGGAACATCACTTGATCTCTCTGACTTTCAGTTTCTTCAAGTAAGGTTAAGGGATAATTAAGCAGAATTCTTGATAAGTAGCCCATAAACTTGTTTTTTAATATATATTTTTATAACCATGTGCCAATATAATTGATTTCCTTTATAATGCTATGTGGTTTATTTTAGGCTTTAAAACCTTACTCTGAGAAGGAATTCGTATGTTTCATCAGATTGCCAAATAAGTCCCTGGCAAAAAAATGAATAAAAATGCATGGAGTAGAGTATCTCTAAAATGAAAAGTACTAAAATTCTTTGTATGTTTTTTCTGCCCTCAAAAAAATGAATCAAAAAAAAATGAAACGAATTGATGATATAAAGTACAGAGCATATGGAACTCTTTGTATTTCAGATTCCATATTGCAAACCAAAATTCTTTGCTGATATTATAAAAGATCCCTAAATCAAGAGAGTTTCTATAAACAAAATGTTTTATCATACCTAGTTTGTTGTTGTACTTGACTTTGCTAAACAAATGTTTCTCCTTGCCTCTCCTCCTTTTAAGTCTCCTGTGATTATTTAAACTCAGACTGGCAAGGTAAATATTCTTTCTCTGTTGCAATTGCACAACTCTTCCTTGGTTCTCACACTCTGTTCCCAGATTTATCATCAACCAATTGATTAAAAGGAACATATGTTAATAAAATTGTTTCCTTTAGTTCCATGAAAACACTCTGGTTCTGTGCAAAAAATGAAGAAATGCAAAATGGGCAAAGTGTCTGCTCTTCTCTCATGATTTTACTTTCAGTATTTCTTTCCTACAACGTCAGCCACAGAGGAGAATTTTGACTATGCCTACCTTTGGGACAAGGTGCCTGGAAGTGTACAAGATTGCCCAGTGAATAACAAAATCATCATGGATCTTTGGCACTATAGAACTAGATTAAACATGTATAAATTGATACTAAAATGTTCAGCAAAATATTTCAATTTGGAATAAATAATATTGGGAATGCTTTCTGGGCATTCACCAAATTTTAAGGAAAACTATCTGAAACAGGTATGAACATTTTTAACTATTTCAAAAAGTTCTCATAGTATTCATGGAGCAAAATTCCAGCAAATGCTTTTTGAGTGCTATGGTCTGAATGCCCTAGGGTTATTCTGGAAGAATGGCCATTTTATCCACCAGTGTTCACAGTGCAGGGAGTGTGTTTACAAACCAGTATTTTATTTTAAGGAAAAATAAATAAAACATGGAACTATTTAAAAAATTATTACAACAATAATAATGAGGATAAAATGACAGATTTTTGAGAATTGAATGTGAGTTCAGTGGCAAATCAGTCCAACCTATATATATGAAAGAATGCCCACTAGCCAAGATTTCGTATCTCTATGCTACAATCAGATGGTTATATCCCTAATTTTCCAGGATATCAGTCATTCTTTTAAAAATAGATATCCCATCTTTTCAAACAGTTAGGTGTACACACACATACACAATGCAGAGGTCTGTCACTAGCAGAAAGAAGGGGCAAGAAGTTTGAACAATTAACAAATCCAGTGACAGTTTCAAGAAAAAGGGTGAGAGATTTGACCTGTAATTTCATTTGTACAGGGAATTCACAGGTGAGGGAATATTCTCTACCAATGTAGGTCAGCATCTTCTTTGCAAGTTAAAGCCTTATGATACAGAGACATTGAATGATTTGCCTGGGATCACACCACCCGTATGTGTCAGAGGCAGAACATGAATCAAGATATCAGGTTTGAGGATAACTCACCATTCATTATGCCATGGCACCTCTTGAAAGTTTCAAACCCCTCTGAGAAAGCTGACCCTTGCTTTTGGCAGTTCTAATGACAAGGCTTTATCCAAAGTATAATTTCCTATCCTACTCTCCCAAGTTCAATGAGAACAACATTCTGCATGAAGGTGAAAGAAAATGATTCAAATTCATAGGATCATAGGATCTGGGTAATCAGTATGACATACAATGCCTGCTTTGTGTCTATAATTTAAATCAGGAAACAAGGTCCATTTGTGATACCTCAGCTGGACCATCAGTGTTTCTCTAGGCTCTGGAGGAATTCTGTTTCCATTTCTATTCTAGGATTTTATTTGCTTCCTCTTCCATTATTTTCTCAAAAGTCTTTAAATTTCTTTTCCCATTTCTAAGATTAATTTACTTTACAGTTTTTTTTTCCTAGAGGAAACTCCTGAAAAGGTGCTAGACTTTGGATAAGCCCATATAGACTGAAGAGAATGAATGGATAAAATCATGGTTCTAACTCTGTTTTGGGATATCTTCCAACTCTAAATTGGCCATCCTACCTAGGGAGATCCACCCTCATTCTCAGAGCCACAACTCCCATACCAAGAGGAAGGCACACTAGCTCTCTGTGTACTCTGGTGCCTAGATGGCTCTGTTGATTGAACAAAGGATATTCTATGGAGTGTTATCAGAGACATCCAAAGTTTTCTAAAACTTTGCATTTACTTACAGCATCCAATTTCCACTATGCCCTAATCTTGTCAGTAGGACCATCTTGGTAGTTAGATTGTTCAAGAGTGGCCGAGCTTTAAGGAACTTCCTAGTGATCAATGATACATTCCTCTGCACAAGTGGTCATGAGCTAACAAGGAGTTGTCTGGCAGACCCAAAGCTGAAAAAATTTGGTGATGTTCTCATTTTCTATTTAAGTCAATTCTCCTAAGCCAGGCTCCAGAGTCTAAAGCATGCTAGGTTCAGTGAATAGTTTAATATTCCAGAATGAATTTTTTCCTCAGTACTTCATATTTTGTGTCTATGAGATGGGCCAACAGGAAATTACTAGAAAATAGAAATTACCCCTGACACTTCGGACTAAATCAAAAATGGATGGACTGTTGAGTATTTTAGGATGATAATGGACTCATGTAAATGTTTGAGTTTTGTGCTTAGACTTCCTCTCTCTCTTTTTTAAAAATCTAAAGGTACCTGCTGATTTGACACAAAATCATTTGTTGAAAGGGGCATTTGCTAGTCAATATAGGGAATATGAAGAAAAGAATTTTATTAATTTTCTTTTCATTTATGATTTTTTTAAAAATCTCAGATGTTTCTTTTAAGTGCCATTTATATGCAAACCATCATGCTAGCTCCTGGGGATACATAGATAAAGATGAAATAATCCCTGCCCTCAAGAAACTTATGTTCTACTTTTCAAATAAGATAGGTGTGTATATGATAACTTGAAGGAAGAGCAAGTATTAATGACTCAAGTGTCAAAGGAAGACTTCCCAGAAGAGATGATAAATGAGCTGAGGCACTAAAGTAGAAATTGTAAGAAGCATAAGTGAGGAGGAAGTCTATTTCAGACATGGGGAACATCCTATTCAAAGGTACAGAGGTGACATATGGAATGTAGTATGTGGAAAACAGCAAGTGGGTCAATTTGGTTAGACTATAAGAGTGAATAATGGTGAATCATGTGAAATTAGTCTGGAAAGACAACTTGAAACTAGACTGTTGTGGGTATTAAATGCCAAATACTTTTTGTTTGAATTTTTTTTAATCCTGGGAATCATTGAATTTTCTTCCACTGAGGAGTGACATAGTCAGACATACTTTAGGAGCATTAATTTGGGTGTTGTACAGAGGATGGATTAGAGAGGAGAGACTGGAGCCAGTCCTGAATTCTCTTCTAACCTCACTTCTCCTTGCTTCATGATTTCGAGAAAATCACTAGCTACTTCTAGATCTCCTCATTTTCCTTAGTCTTCCAAATTAAGGGTTAGATTAAGAAATCCTAAGATCCCTGCTTCTGTAAAAATGTGTGATAGAAAAGAAACTTAAAAAAAGATAATCTCATTACCAACTAGACTGTAAATCTCTGTTTTATTCCACATTATTTTTCTAACATAGCAGCCAGTTTCTGTTGCCAACATCTTAAGCATTTGAAATCCTAAAGATCATTTTCCATTTCTTTATCCATTGTAGGAAGATATAATTATCCTTCAAATTATTTAGTTGATGACAATCCAGGAAAAAGAATTCCATCTCAACCAAAAATGGATTGAGTGGTGAGTGTATTATAATGCCATCGCCTCTGTTCCTAAACTGTCTTTTTCCTGTGAAGAGAGGTCCACAATGGACTATCTGTCTGTCCCTATAAAATTTCAAGTCTTATTGTAGCTCTTTTGTTTCAGAGGGCTGGTGAGTTTATATGGAAAAAAACAAGTGACCCCTTATTGTAAGGCATATATGTTGATAAACATTGTATATGTACATAAGTTTAGTTAAAATTATTAAGTGAAACTATATCTTTAATAATTCCCCTAATCCTGCCCTTTAAACAAATAATTCAATCCTGCCACATTTCTTTCTGTCACTCCCAGCTGTTCAACAATCACCTGAAGGTCTTAGCACTTCAAAGGGCCAGAAATTCTGCAGGACTCAGTCCTGCTGAACCCCTCTGTCATCTCCACCTGCTCAGCAGTCATCAGAAGGCCACTTTAGGATTTAATGATTTAGCCCAGCAGCTGGGCCCTAGCCAATCTAATTGACTCCCTTTTCAGAGATAGGGGTCAAGCAGCATCTTTTCAACTGACCACATCTAGATTTAGCATATTGCCTAGAACATAATAAGAACTTAATGAATGTTTCTTGGTTTATTGATTGATATGTATTGACATGTGAATAAATCCATCCAGTCATGCAAAAGGACAAATCAGCTGTCAAAAGGAAGGGATGGATTATATAACTACAAATTTTCCAATGTAAGAGAAACATAAAAGAAACTGGAGACAATTAATTTTGAATCCCAACAATGCCAGGCAATTACCCAGTGAATTTTGTCTACATAGATAGCCCATTGTAAGAGTTTCAGATAAATTTACTGAACAAAATGACCCATATTAAGACCAACCGCATTAGTAAAAATGAAGATATCCTTTAGAATCAGAATAACAAAAGCTGGAACAACATTTAGAATTCATACAACACAATTCAATCCTGTCATTTTATAAATGAGGGATTTGAGACCTAAAGACATTAAATGATTGGCTCAAGGACAAAGAGATAGCAAGTAGGAAAACAAGGATTTGTAACTAGGCACACTGTCTCTAAATCCTATACTTAGCACATTATCGTATACTAGTTCTTGATTCTTTTATTTAAAAAAAACTTACATATTTTGTTTTTGTATCACCTTCATTTCTCCAAACATTCCTCTTGCACTCTTTGAGGGACCTCCATTATAACAAATTTTTAAAGAAGAAAGAAATCATTCAGTAGAAGGTATAAACAATGTCAAATGCAGCAGAAATGTCAAGAAGGACAAAGGACTAAGAGAAAATCATCATTTGGCAACTAAGAGATAATCAGGAACTTTCAGGAGAGCAGTTTCAGTTGAGTGATTAGATCAGAAGCAAGATCTCAAAATGCTTAGAAGGGAGTGAAAGGAGGAAAAATGTAGGCAGTAAATGAAGACATTTTCTCTAGGAGTTTGGCTGAGAAAAAGAGCAAGATATAAACTGGGAGTTTAACGGAAGTTAGGAGTAGTTTAAGTATTCTAAGGGTGGAGAGAATGGGCAGGTTTGAAGGCAGTAAGGAAGTAATGAATAGATAGGAAGAGATTGGAGATTGACCAGTAAAATGACTGAGGGGATAATTTGCTGAAGAAGGCTTCCTCATGATAAGGTGAATGACTGCCTCATTATCAGAGACTTAAGTAAAGGTGTAGAGAGTGGAGGTTAATTTTAGGGGATTTTGAAATAAAAAAAATGGAAGTGGACATGGAGTGCTTCACTGCATTAGAAATGGGGGTGGAAGTGTGCAGACCAAGTCCCATGTTAGTCTCAGATACACACCTTCAAGTTTGCTTATGCTCACTGCTGTAGGTGTGTGGAGGTTGGTGAGGAAGATGCAGTGAATAAGAATTTTAGGTTTTTAATAGTTAATTCATGAGCTTTTTAATCTTATTTTTTTTCTCATTCTCCTGTGACTTTATCTGGAATCACTCTATATTGGAAACATAATTTGCCCCTCCAAGGGCACCAATAAATTAATTCTTAATTGCCAAATCCATTAGCTTATTCACAGACCTTTTTATTTCTATAGTATGTGATATTTTGCCATCTTCTCCTTAATATTCTTCACTCCCTTACCTGTTATGGTTCTTAGTCTCTAGTTCTTTTACTTATATAATTAGACTTTTCTTGGCCTCTCTTACTGGTTAATCTGCATTCTTCTATAACCAAAGGATGGCTTTGCCGCAAGGCTATGCCTTTGGCCATTTTTCTCTTGTTTTTCCATACAGCCTCCCTTGATGATCTCATCCATTCCTGTGGCTTTGATTATCATCTCTCAGAATGGTTCCAAAATCCCTGCATTGATATATATATATCCCAATCTATTCTTGAAGCTCCAGTCCCAGGCTTCCTACTATTTACAGGACATATTTGCCTAGTAAAACATCAAACTCGATATGTCTCAAAATGAAAACAGTTAGCACTTAGCACAGTGACCAGCACAGAGGAGGTGCTTAATAAATGCTGCTTCATCTTGCATTGTATATTTTCTCCTTCTCCCACTACACTAAAATTACCTTCCCTCTAATCTCTCCTTATTTCTGTTGAGTGCACCACCATCCATCCTCCCAATCATCTTTAACTCTTCCTTCTTTCTTCCTCATTTCCAATCAGCTGCCATATCCCATTGAGTCTACTACCACAATATCTCTTAAGATCCATCTCACCTTTATAACAAAACCAGCGCTATAATTGAATTATCTACTATTTGATACCTTCACCATTGTAATAGTCTCATAAACTTTCTGTCTTTGGCTACAGAGCTCTTCAAAATCTAGGGCTACTTAATACTGTTGTTTTTAAGTTGTCTTGGCTGATTTACCCTGTCTTTTCATTGCTTGGTTCCTAGAAATCTGCTTTTTGACTAATCTGCCTTTTGCCTTGCCCTTCAGTGTTGGAATCTTCCAGGATCTCATATGTTTCCTGATTTTGAACCAATTATTTGCCTTGTCTCCCATTCTGTCTGTGAGTTTGGACTTCTGCTTGTTTGATATTAGACTTAGTTTCACCCTGTCATTATTAGGGCTATGAGACACACAGTGTTGTTACAGGTATAGGACACAGATTGGAACTTCAGAAAATACTTCTAAGAGAGAAAGAATGGAGGGTAGATATGCAATCAAGTCATGCCTGATCAGTACACAGAAACCAGATGGAAATAATGATCAAGGACCACATATACATTTCAGAATCTAAACATGCAAAGATAACATTGGTTATATCAAGGCAGTGAGTCAAAATCAGGTAGTTAATGACCAGAAGGACACAAGTGCTACAGGGAGTTTATCAAAGCCCAGGAATGAAGAAATTCATGAGAGCCAAAAGGATCATGGGACTGTAGATCTCAAATGGGAAGGGACAATTGAGGTGATATAGTCCAATGACCTCATTTTTTAAATTAGGAAATTGAGTCCAAGATGGTTTAAGTAACTTGCCCAACTTCACAAGTACTTAAAGCATTGGAGGAAGTATTTAAACCCAAATCTTGTGACTCCAGAACCAGTGTTCTTTAGGCTACACCAGGATAGTGAAGCAAAACCCAAGTAAAACATACAGACTTCAGAGATTTTAGAATCAAGACAAAACAAAACAAAAACAAACCAGTAGGGGCAACAGACTTTAGATACCAATGATAAGGACAGCTTAACACTGAGACTAATTTCTCCTTAGCCCACAAGTTTTTGTTGTTAATTCTTGTTTTATGTGCTTTTACTTAGGATATAAATCAACTCCAGGTTTTAGAAAGCAAATACAGTAAAATTAAATACATACATTTAGAATGAACAAGCAGAATGAGAGTGTATCCTGATGCTGACCTACTATTCATTCAAGTGGTTGTTGAATCACCACACCTAGTCTAGATACATTGGGCATATTTTCTACTTGGCTTGGTTCATCTCCATTCTGTCCATGATCTTAGAACAAACACATGGAATGGAATGATTGAGGAACTAATTTGCCTGAATTAGCTTTGTGGACATAATCTTCCTTGTTTTGATTTCTCTTTCTCATTTGTACAGGGATTTATCCAAGTGATTCACTGTCATACTTTTTATTTTACATCACTGGTATTAATTACTAGATAATTATTCCATTTTTCCTCGCTGCCTCGAAATGAACTTCTTTGGGCCTTTGCCACATCAAATTGAGTTATTACCACAAGAAGAATATAGATCTGATTTCTGTTATTCCTGCTTTGATAGTCCTAATGGCCTTGTCTCACTTCATTTAGCCTTATAAAGAGCATAGCTGCTGTTTCATTATGTCCTATTAGAAAAAGAAACTTGCATAAGCTAGAAAAAGGAAAAGCACTAGAGGAGAGAGAAAGATGAATGAAGATGAAAATATTCAAAGATACCAAGGGAGTGTATAAATCAGAAGAAGTGGTCCAGAAGGAAGCTGGCTCTGAAATGACTAATGAAATTATGTAGAGATGTGTCTAGAAGACTGAGAGATTTCAACCTGTGCTACTCTAAAATTGTGATCATCACTGTCTGGTGTCTTCTGCATGTTAGACTCTAAGCATGGGTTCATGGGCTCATAGGATCATTAATCTAGAGCTGGAAGGGATTTCAAAAGTCAAGCTCTTTATTTTATAGATGTGGATATTGTTGTTGTTGTTGTTCGGTTGTTCGGTTGTTTTTAGTCATGTACAACTCTCCATGACCCCATTTGAGGTTTTCTTGGCAAAGATACTGGGGTGATTTGTTATTACCTTCTCCAGCTCATTTTACACATGAGGAAACTGAGACAAACTGGGTTAAGTGACTTGTCCAGGGTCACGCAGCTATTATGTCGTCTAAGGACAGATTTGAATTCAGGAAGAGAAGTCTTTCTGACTCTAGGCCTGGCACGCAATTCACTATGCCACCCAGCTGTAGGAGATGAGGACACTGAGGACTATAATAGACCTACCTAAGGTTACAGAGTCAGTTAGCCATCAGAGACAGAATTTGAACCATATGTGGCTTTGCACATAAAATACTGCCTGGAAAATTACATTTCCAAGAAGATGGGGAAGGGACAGGGAGAGTTTTGTTTAACCCCTGTGAACTTGCCACTTCCAAGTCTTTCTTTTAGAAGCCAATTTTATTCTACAGGTGAAAAAGATTACTTAAGTCTTTCTAGCCACCACTGAGTTCATCAAGGCAGCAAATTACCCCTCTGACTATAACAGTTCATCAGAAATCTTTTTGGGTTTCCTTCACAGAAAACTCACCACTAAAGACTGGTTCATTTCTGGCTGGGGCTTCAGCAAATATGAAAAAGTTCTCTTGAATGGAGTAAAAATAATTTCTGGAATAAATAGTAGTTCAGGTGTAAACCTTAAGCATATGAAAATTATGTAATCTGGATAAACATTCAGAGCTGGCCAATTGGTCACTAATGTTGAATTATATTAGCATTTTTCCCTGTAGTTTTTCAAAGATCATATTTATCTTAGATTTAGAATTTGAAGGGGCCTTAAAGTATATCTTTTCCAGAGCCTTCATTTTACATGAAAACTGAGGTCCAGAGAAGGGAAATTATTTACCCAAGGTAACAAAGGCAGCAGGATTGAAATTTAGCTCTAGCTCCTCTAAGTTCAGTGTTTTTCTTTTACTGCACTGGCTGTTTTTTGTTAATGTCAATGTGAGTGTGAAAGTTCCTATTTTTCTTCATTTTTATAAAAGAACACATTTCTTGTTCTTTTACAGGAGGTGCCTTTTTGAATATTTGGAAAAAGACCCTGATGTCTCAGACTGCAAGGAGAGATGCCCAAATTTTCATTAAGACTATTTATTTTCCCAAAAGATATCTCTAGATAATCAATTCATATGATCTCCTGTTCTTCATTGAGTTTTAGTCAACAACTCTTTCAGTTATGGGTCTTTATTTCCTTAACCAGAGGAAATTTCAAAGGTATATCTGTTGATCTAGTCTCTCAGTAAATATATGTGGATAGTACTTATCTAAGTAAATAGGAGCAATAAATCTTCCTGAACCCTGGCTGTTATTTGATTTTTCTTCATTTTTTGGTAATTTTTCTGAATATTCTGATGCATGGGTTGAAAAGAGATGGAGAGGCGGAAAATAGCACATTTAATCATATAAAGAATAAAAACTACATGACAAAATGGACAAATTGACAAAATAGGCTGAAAGGCTGAAAAACACAGGCATGAAATATCAGTCTCTAATAGGAGTAAGAGTATATGCCTCAAACCTACCAAAGCATTATTTGTCATGGAGAAACACTAGAAGGTTTCCAAAAAGGAAGCGGGTAAAGTAAATATTTAGCTTCTCTCCATTATTATTTGACACAGTCCTAGAAATGTTAACTGCACCAAAAAGATAAGAAATTAAAGGTATAAACATTTGCCAAAATGCAACAAAATGTGTTTGATCACTTGTTCAATCATTTGAAGATCACAACGTAGTTTATTTGGAAAATTCAGAAATCAACTAAGCAACTAATAAAAAAGGATTAATTGCTTTAGTGAAGTAACAGATAACATAAATCCACAATATGATACGAACTTTTATACAGTGTTAACAAAAACTTAAGTGAAATAGAAAGAAAAATTCCATTCAAAGTATAATAAAATGAATAAAATACATTGTGCACAACCACAGTCATTGCTTCTGTGATGACTAACTTTGATAGATCTGGCTCTCCTCAAAAATACAAGGTTCAAAGACAGCTCCAAAGGACTGATGATGGAAAGAGCTATCTACATCTATAGAAAGAATTACAGTCTGAATGCAGATTGAGGCAAACTATTTGCTCTCAATTTTTTTCTTTTCTCTCTCTTTTTTTTAGTTTTGTTTCTTCTTTCTCATGATTCATTCCATTGGTTATAATTCTTCTTTGACTACTATGTAAATAAGTTTAACATGAAGGTATATGTAGAACATATATTGGATTCCATACCATCTTGCAGGGGATGCGGAGGGAAGAGAGTGGAAGAAAATTTGGTACTGTAAAACTTGTGGAACTGAGTGCTGTAAACTAAAAATAGTAAATCTAATTTTAAAAAATGAATAAAATATTTGTGTATTGACACACAGGAGCCATATAAACAAAACTACCTAACACTCTTTACAGACAATAATTGGAGGGATGTTTATTGCTCATGATAAGCCTATGGTAATATGACTAAAATGACAATGCTAAATAAATTAATTTAGAAATTTAATATTATATCAATCAAGCTTCTAAAGGACTGCTACTTTATAGAACTAGAGAAAACAATAAAAATTAATTTGGAGGAATGAAAAGTTTTAACTCAATGGAAATAATGAAAAATGTAGGAATGAGGAAAGAATAGAACTCTAAGATCTAAAATCATGTAATAAAGCAGTACTCACCCAAATATTTGGTAATAGTTGAAAATAAATAAGTAGGTCAGTGGTTCCAACTATAAAACGAAGAATTTGAAACTACTAAACTCATAAACTCAGTGTTTGATGAATCTAAGAACACCAATGACTAGGAGGTAAGAACTTATTTGACAAGAATGCTGGAAAACTGATTAGGAAGAAATTAGGCTTAGGTGTAATCTGACCAATCCTATGCCACAATAAGCTCAAAATGTATATTAAACGTAACACTATAAATGCATATTAAAGATCTCACAGAAAAATAATAATTGAAGAGAACCAGAACAACTACCTGTCATAATTTTGGCTGGTGGAAGATCACCGAACAAGGCCTGGAGATGATCATAAAAGATAAAATAGATCATTTCAATGCCTATCACATATGCGAACCCAAAAATGTTGGGGGAAATAGTCACTAAAAATAATTTAGGACTGAGCCATGTCAACAGCATAAATTTAGACTAAGGGATTAGATCTGTGTTAGTTACCCTAGCAAAATCATACTAAAAATCCAGAAGGATCTTAGGGTTTCTTTAGTTCAACCTACTCATTTGACAAATAATAAAACTGAGCTTCAGACTAATGAAGTGAATTGATCAAGGTCATTTAGGTAGGAAATAAGAGAACTGATATTTGAATCCAAGTCATCTGGCTTGAAATCCAGCATTCTTTCCCTTACACTATGCTAGTAAGTATGCATACCTTTTTCTCAGGGTAGCAGAAACAAAACCAGAGAACTATCTAGCTTTAAGAATACTGATAACTCAAAGCTCCTGACACAGTCAAGAATCTTCACTTTCTTGTTTAAATCTGTGGGTCTTAGGAATCAAAGCTGTGGAAGTGGGAACTAGTATGCAATGAGACTGTCCAGAGCTGCAGAAGCTTCATGGGAAGTTCCCCATGGCTCCCTCTAATTATAAGACTTGTACTTTTCCCCACTCTACTAGTTATCTCTCATATCAAGTCCCCATGGTCACACTGACCACAAGTACAAGGGCAGGAGCAACATTATAAAGTATCCAGTCCTGGGCCTTTGTCCTCAGCTTCCTGGGGCATGAGCTACTTTCCAAGGAACCTTCTGCCAATACTAATAAGACTGTTTACCTTTCATTACTTTCTAAATATCCTGGTTACTGACTGAACCTCATGTCAAGGAACTGAGTTTTGGCCTCTCTAAGTTTCTGAGCCAACTTGGCTTAGAGACCTATGTCAACTTTCTCAATTTCAGGCCTTGCCTCTCTTTCTGTTCCCTTCTACCACCTGTCTTCACATGTTTCAGAAAATATGAAAATATTTTCTATAGTTCACTTACTGTAGAAGAAAAACAAAAGAAAAGGCAAGTTCTACAGATTCATAAATATAACAAGACATGGTAAGACTGTTAAAGAGTTTATGTGATCAACATCAGATCATGAGCAACTTTAGACAAGCAGAATGGTATTTCCCCTTTACCCAAGAAAGCATTTTCTAAAGTTTTCTTAAAAGGGGAAGAAGTATATTTAAATTCTGAAATACAGCAGAATAGAGTTAGGTTTTTCAACTTAGGTTCTTATGATTCCATCAGGTCTTGAATGATATGGAAAACTCAGACAGATTATGTTATTTGCCTTGTGTCTAAGAAAGGTTGGATAGAAAAAACTTGGCACCAGCTTTTAATTGATGTAACTTAACCCATGAGGAGTAGGATTCAGGCACCCTTAGTATAGGTTTTAGTAAACAGGTCTTTCTAAAGACCTAAAGCTAGGTATGTGTTATTAGATTCAATCTTTTACATCCATCTTCTACCTATTATGTCATAGATTGAAGTCATGGATGTCGGCACTGATTAATACATCACTAGCTTTGGAGTCTGGAAGCCTAGATTTGAATCTTGACTCTGTTACTTGCTCCTTTTATAACTTTGGAAAAAGTTCATTTATTCTTAGGATCTCTATCAACAAGCATTTACTAAATGCTTACTGTGTGCCAGACACTGTTCTAGGAGCTGAAGCTATACATATTTGTGTGTATGTATGTGTATGCATGTATATATATACATATATCTATACATATAGATATATGTAGGGTATATACATATATACACACATACACAAAAGTGAGACAATCCTTGCTTTTCAGGAGGTTACTTTCTTTATCCCTCTATTTTATTGACACATGTAACTTGATCATGATGCAACACATATTCTCCAGTTTTCATTATGTACTCTAGCCTTCACATATACTCACATATTTGTCCTTTGGCCTATTGGAACTGAATCTGAAATCATACCTTGGCTCACTCTCAGTTGCCACTGGCATTCTCAACCCTAATAGAGACTTACGGAGGTAACAAGCAGCACTCTAGCATCTGCTTCTGTCACTTTCCTTTCTCCCATTGGCCACTTGCATTTCACCTCTGCTACAAAATGACTCTTATGGGTGCTAGGATCAGTTGACCCAGATCAGTATTGCTAACATGACAATATTAAAATACTGGTTATGCATCAGTAGCATAATAATGTAGGTGTTTAGTTTATTTAAGTAGGTTGCTCAACAAGCATTTTCCTGGGTATTGTAAAAGAATGAGAAACATATTTTTGGATGTGGCCAGTGTGGGGATTTGTTGTCCTTGACTAGCAAATATGATACCAGGATTCTGTATTTCTTTGTTTCTCTCTTTTCCAGTGGATGATGGGAGGAAAAAGCTAAATGTTTGATAATTTAAAATGAATAAGGAAAATTTTTTTTAAAGTATCATCCAGAGGTGGTCACCTAAAGACTAATTTTGAATTAAATTAACTCGATTTCCCTAAAGGTTTTAAAAGATCATATTGATCCTAGATTTAGAATTGGAAGGGGCCTTGAAGCTTATCTAGTACAAACCTCTTATTTTTAATGATGGAAAAGCAGAGTTCAGAGAAGGTAAGTGACTTATGCAGTCACCAAGACTATCAAGACTGTCTTTCTTGGAAAATACATGATTTTTGTTGGCATCATTCTCATAATGAAAGTTTAGATGACCAATTTTTGTAAACAGAGAAAGGATGTAATTTCTTTAAATTTTTTTCTCTTGATTATTTTATTGTTTAATATTTTAGTTTTATTTTGAAATTAAAAAGTAAAATACTCATATAGTGAATAAACATTTATTATACATTAAACTCACATGAGGTTGTAATTATTATCATTCTTACATTACCATTTTTTTGCTTTTTTATTTAATATATTTAGTTTTCAGCATTGATTTTCACAAGAGTTTGAATTGCAAATTTTCTCCCCATTTCTACCCTCCCCCCCACTCCAAGATGGCATATATTCTGGTTGCCCTGTCCCCAGTCAGCCCTCCCTTCTGTCACCCCACTCCCCTCCCATCCCCTTTTCCCTTACTTTCTTGTAGGGCAAGATAAATTTCTATGCCTCGTTGCCTGTGTATCTTATTTTCTAGTTGCATGCAAAAACTTTTTTTTTTGTTTTTGAACATCTGTTTTTAAAACTTTGAGTTCCAAATTCTCTCCCCTCTTCCCTTCCCACCCATCCTCCCTAAGAAGTCAAGTAATTCAACATAGGCCACATGCGTATCGTTATATATATAACTCTTCCTCAATACTCATATTGTGACAGACTAACTATATTTTGCTCCTTCCTAACCTATCCCCCTTTATTGAATTTTCTCCCTTGACCCTGTCCCCTTTCCAAAGTGTTTGTTTTTGATTACCTCCACCCCCATCTGCCCTCCCTTCTATCATCCCCGCCTTGTTTTTATCTTCTTCCTTCTTCTTTCCTGTGGGGTAAGATACGCAATTGAGTATGTATGGTATTCCCTCCTCAGGTCAAATCTGATGAGAGCAAGATTCACTCATTCCTCCTTCACTTGCCTTCTTTTCTCTTCCTACAGAACTGCTTTTTCTTGATGCTTTTATGTGAGATAATTTACCCCATTCTATCTCTCACAATCTCCCTTTCTCAATATATTCCTCTCTCATCCCTTAATTTGATTTTATTTCTTTTAGATATCTTCCCCTCATCTTCAACTCACCCTGTGCTCTCTCTCTCTCTCTCTCTCTCTCTCTCTCTCTCTCTCTCTCTATATATATATATATATATGTATATATATATACATACATATATACATACATACACACTCACATATACATATATATATATATATACATAAACACACACACACACACATATATATAATATATATATGTATATGAATATTCCCTTCAGCTACCCTAATACTGAGGTCTCGTGAATCATACACATCATCTTTCCATGTAGGAATGTAAACAAAACCGTTCAACTTTAGTAAGTCCCTTGCAATTTCTTTTTCTTGTACTTTTACTTGATTACCTTTTCATGCTTCTCTTGATTCTTGTGTTTGAAAGTCAAATTTTCTATTCAGCTCTGGTCTTTTCACTGAGAAAGCTTGAAAGTCCTCTATTTTATTGAAAGTCCATATTTTTCCTTGGAGCACGATACTCAGTTTTGTTGGGTAGGTGATTCTTGGTTTTAATTCTAGCTCCATTTACCTCCGGAATATCATATTCCAAGCCCTTTTATCTCTTAATGTAGAAGCTGCTAGATCCTGGGTTATTCTAATTGTCTTTCCACAATACTCAAGTTGTTTCTTTCTGGCTGCTTGCAGTATTTTCTCCTTGACCTGGGAGCTCTGGAATTTGGCGACAATATTCCTAGGAGATTTCTTTTTGGAATCTATTTGAGGAGGTGATTGGTGGATTCTTTCAATTTCTATTTTGCCCTGTGGCTCTAGAATCTCAGGGCAGTTCTCCTTGATAATTTCTTGAAAGATGATATGTAGGCTCTTTTTTTGATCATGGCTTTCAGGTAGTCCAATAATTTTTAAATTATCTCTCCTGGATCTATTTTCCAGGTCACTAGTTTTTCCAATGAGATATCTCACATTGTCTTCCATTTTTTCATTCCTTTGGTTCTGTTTTATAATATCTTGATTTCTCATAAAGTCACTAGCTTCCACTTGCTCCAATCTCATTTTTAAGGTAGTATTTTCTTCAGTGGTCTTTTGGACCTCCTTTTCCATTTGTCTAATTCTGCCTTTCAAGGCATTCTTCTCCTCATTGGCTTTTTGGAGCTCTTTTGCCATTTGAGTTAGTCTGTTTTTTAAGGTGTTGTTTTCTTCAGTGTATTTTTCCGTATTTTTTTGGGTCTCCTTTAGCCAGTCATTTACTTGTTTTTCATGGTTTTCTCACATTACTCTAATTTCTCTTCCCAATTTTTCCTCTACTTCTCTAACTTGCTTTTCCAAATCCTTTTTGAGCTCTTCCATGGCCTGGGACCAGTTCATGTTTTTCTTGGAGGCTTTTGTTGTAGGCTCTTTGACTTTGTTGACTTCTTCTGCCTGTATGTTTTGGTCTTCTTTGTCACCAAAGAAAGAATCCAAGTTTGAGACTGAATCTGGGTGCGTTTTTGCTGCCTGGCCATATTCCCAACCAACTAACTTGACCCTTGAGTTTTTCAGTGGGGTATGACTGCTAGTTGAGTTAAGAGAACTGTGTTCCAAGCCTGGGAGGATGTGCCAGCTCTGCCACACCAGCACTCCTCCTTTCCCAAGAACCCCCAACCTGGACTGGGCTTAGATCTTCAGTAGGCTCTTCACTCTTGCTCTGATCTGCCACTTAATTCCTCCCACCAGGTGGGCCTGGGGCCAGAAGCAACTGCAGCTGTAGTTCTGTAGCTGCACCACCTCTGCTGCCCTCGGGGAGGTAGCCAAACCGGGAACTCTTACTCCCACAGCTTTTCCCACTAACCTTCTCTGTTGTCTTTGGTGTTTGTAGGTTGAGAAGTCTGGTAACTGCTGCAGCTCACTAATTCAGGGTGCTAGGGGACACTCCACCCGGCTCCTGGTCTGGTTGGTCCATGCCGCCCATACTGGGCTCTGCTCTGCTCCACTGTGCTCCCAGCTCCATGTGGGATAGACCTCACCCAGAGACCATCCAGGCTGTCCTGGGCTTGAGCTCTGCTTCCCTCTGCTATTTTGTGGGTTCTGCAGTTCTAGAATTGGTTCAGAGTCATTTTTTATAGGTTTTTGAAGGGACTCGGCAAGGAGCTCACACTAGTCCCTGCTTTCTAGCTGCCACCTTGGCTCCGCCCCCCAATATTTTAGTTTTCAACATTGATTTCCACAAGATTTTGAGTTACAAATTTTCTCCATATTTCTAGCCTCCCTCCCACTCCAAGATGGCATATATTCTGATTGCCCCATTCCCCTATCAGCCCTCCCTTCTGCCACCCCACTCCCCATCATTCCCCTTTGCCCTTACATTCTTGTTGGGTAGGATAGTTCTCTATGCCCCATTCCCTATATATCTTATTTCTCAGTTGCATGTAAAAATAACTATTTTTGAACATCTGCTTTTAAAGCTTTGAGTTCCACATTCTCTCCCCTTTTCCCTTCCCACCTACCCTCCCTAAAAAGGTAAGCAATTCAACATGGGCCACACATGTAACATTATGTAAAACACTTCCACAACACTCACATTGTGAAAGACTAACTTTATTTCCCTCCATCCTTTCCTGTCCCCCTTTATTCAATTTTCTCCCCTGACCCTGTCCCTTTCCAAAAGTGCTTGCTTTTGATTACTTCCTCCCCCTATCTTCCCTCCCTTCTATTGTTCCCCCTTTTTATCTCCTTCCTCCTTCTTTCCTGTGGGGTAAGATACCCAATTGAGTGTGTATCATATTACCTCCTCAGGTCAAATCCAATGAGAGCAAGATTCACTCATTCCCTCTCATATGTCCCCTCTCCCCTTCCAACAGAACTGCTTTGTCTTGCCACTTTTAGGTGAGATAATTTACCCCATTCTATCTCTTCCTTTCCCCCTCTCTCAATATATTCCTCTCTCATCCGTTAATTTAATTTAATTTTTTTATGTCATCCCTTCATATTCAATTCACCCTGTGCCCTCTGTCTATATATACATAGATTCCCTTCAACTGCCCTAATACTGAGAAAGGTCTCATGAATTATACACATCATCTTTCCATGTAGGAATGTAAACAAAACAGTTCCACTTTAGTAAGTCCCTTATGATTTCTCTTTCCTGTTTACCTTTTCATGCTTCTCTTGATTCTTGTGTTTGAAATTCAAATTTTCTATTCAGCTCTGGTCTTTTCACTGAGAAAGCTTGAAAGTCCTCTATTTTATTGAAAATCCATATTTTTCCTTGGAGCATGATACTCAGTTTTGCTGGGTAGGTGATTCTAGGTTTTAATTGTAGCTCCATTGACCTCCAGAATATCATATTCCAAGACCTTGGATCCCTTAATGTGGAAGCTGCTAGATCTTGTGTTATCCTGATTGAGTTTCCACAATGCTCAAATTGTTTCTTTCTGGCTGCTTGCAGTATTTTCTCCTTGACCTGGGAACTCTGGAATTTGGCTACAATATTCGTAGGAGTTTTCTTTTGGGGTTCTTTTTCAAGAGGTGTTCAGTGGATTCTTTCAATTTCTATTTTGCCCTGTGGCTCTAGAATATCAGGGCAGTTTTTTTGATAATTTCTTGAAAGATGATGTCTAGGCTCTTTTTTTGATCATGGCTTTCAGTTACTCCAATAATTTTTAAATTATCTCTCCTGGATCTATTCTCCAGGTCAGTGGTTTTTCCAATAGATATTTCATATTGTCTTCCATTTTTTCTTTTCTTTTTTATTTTATTTTATTGTATTACATTTATTTAGTATTTTATTTTTCCCCAGTTACATGTAAAAACAACTTTTAACATTTGTTTTTTTTTTGAATGGTAGTTAGGGATTCTTTTTTTAAAAATTTATTTATTTAACATATTTAGTTTTCAGCATTGATTTTCACAAGAGTTTGAATTACAAATTTTCTCCCCATTTCTACCCTCCCCCCCACTCCAAGATGATGTATATTCTGGTTTCCCTGTTCCCCATTCAGCCCTCCCTTCTGTCACCCCACTCCCCTCCCATCCCCTTTTCCCTTCCTTTCTTGTAGGGCATGATAAATTTCTATGCCCCATTGCCTGTGTATCTTATTTTCTAGTTGCATGCAAAAACTTTTTTTTTTGTTTTTGAACATCTGTTTTTAAAACTTCAAGCTCCAAATTCTCTCCCCTCTTCCCTTCCTACCCACCCTCCCTAAGAAGTCAAGCAATTCAACATAGGCCACATGTGTATCATTATGTATAACCCTTCCACAATACTCATGTTGTGAAAGACTAACTATATTTTGCTCATTCCCAATCCATCCTCCTTTATTGAATTTTCTCCCTTGACCCTGTCCCCTTTCCAAAGTGTTTGTTTTAGATTACCTCCACCCCCATCTGCCCTCCCCTCCATCATCCCCCCCCCTTTTTTATCTTCTTCCCTCTTCTTTCCTGTGGGGTAAGATACCCAATTGAGTATGTATGGTATTCCCTCCTCAGGCCAAATTTGATGAGAGCAAGATTCACTCATCCCCCCCTCACCTGCCCTCTCCCCTCCTCCCACAGAACTGCTTCCCTTCATCTTCACCTTACCCTGTGTCCTCTCTCTCTCTCTCTCTCTCTCTATGCACATTCACTTATATATATGTATATATGTATATATATATATGTACATAAACATATATATATGCATATTCCTTTCAGCTACTATGATATTGAGGTCTCATGAATCATACACATCATCTTTCCATGTAGGAATGTAAACAAAACAGTTCAATATGATTTCTCTTTCTTGTTTACCTTTTCATGCTCCTCTTGATTCTTGTGTTTGAAAGTCAAATTTTCTATTCAGCTCTGGTCTTCTCACTGAGAAAGCTTGAAAGTCCTCTATTTTATTGAAAATCCATATTTTTCCTTGGAGCAGGATACTCAGTTTTGCTGGGTAGGTGATTCTAGGTTTTAATTCTAGCTCCATTGACCTCCGGAATATTGTATTCCAAGCCCTTTGATCTCTTAATGTGTTTTTCATGGTTTTCTTGCATCCTTCTCATTTCTCTTCCCAATTTTTCCTCTTTTGGTCTTCTTTGTCACCAAAGAAAGAATCCTGCCTGGCCATATTCCCAACCAACTAACTTGATCCTTGAGTTTTTCAGCAGGGTATGACTGCTTGTAGACTAAAGCGTTCTATGTTCCACGTTTGGGGGGGATGCGCCAGCTCTGCCACAACAGCACTTCTCCTTCCCCAAGAACCCCCAACCCAGACTGGGCTTAGATCTTCAGCAGGCTGTGCACTCCTGCTCTGATCTGCCACTTAATTCCTCCCACCAGGTGGGCCCAGGGTGGGAAGCAACTGCAGCTATAGCTGCCCCACCTCCACTGCCCCCAGGGCGGTAGCCGAACCGTGAACTCCTTCCACTGGTGCAGCTTTTCCCACTAACCTTCTCTGCTGTCTTTGGTGTTTGTGGGTTGAGAAGTCTGGTAACTGCTGCAGCTCACTGATTCAGGGTGCTAGGGCCCACTCTGCCCGGCTCCTGGTCTGCTTGGTCCGAGCCGCTCATGCTGGGCTCTGCTCTGCTCCTCTCCTAGTTCCCAGCTCCCAACTCCCCACTCCGTGTGGGATAGACCTCACCCAAAGACCATCCAGGCTGTCCTGGGATGGAGCCCTGCTTCCCTCTGCTCTTTTGTGTTCTGCAGCTCTAGAATTAGTTCAGAGCCATTTTTTTTAAAGTTTTTGGAGGGACTCAGAGGGGAGCTAATGCTAGTCCCTACTTTCCAGCCGCCATCTTGGCTCTGCCCCCTTTCTTTCCTTTTTTATAATATTTTTCTTTTTATTTTTAGTTTGCAACACATGGTTCTACATAATTTTGAGTTCCAGATTTTCTTCCATCCCCCCCCCTCCCTCCCCAAGACAGCATGGGATTCCATATAACTTCCATGTACAACTTCACATTGAATTAATTTACACACTATTGAAGTTGTGGAGAAGAATTGTGACCAATGGAATGAATCATGAGAAAGAAGAAACAGAACCAAAAAAAACAACACAACCCAACAACAAACACAAAAGAGAGAAAAAAATGCAACCGATCTTGTCTGTCTTCCATTTTTTCATTCCTTTGGTTCTGTTTTATACTATCTTGATTTCTCATAAAGTCACTGGCTTCTACTTGCTCCAATGTAATTTTTAAGGTGGCATTTTCTTCAGTGGTCTTTTGGACTTCCTTTTCCATTTGGATAATTCTACCTTTTAAGGCATTCTTCTCCTCATTGGCTTTTTGGAGCTCTTTTACCATTTGGGTTAGTCTATTTTTTAAGGTGTTATTTTCTTCAGTGTATTTTTCAGTATTTTTTGGGTCTCCTTTAGCAAGTTGTCGACTTGTTTTTCATGGTTTTCTTGCATCACTCTCATTTCTCTTACCAATTTTTCCTCTACTTCTCCTACTTGTTTTTCCAACTCCTTTTTGAGCTCTCCCATGGCCTAAGACCAATTCATATTTTTCTTGGAGGCTTTTGATGTAGGCTCTTTGACTTTGTTGACTTCTTCTGGCTGTTTGTTTTGATCTTCTTTGTCACCAAAAAGAGATTCTAGAGTCTGAGTCTGAGTCTGAGTCTGCATCCTTTTTCACTGCCTGGTCATGTTCCCAGGCAACTACTTGACCTTTGAGCTTCTTGTCAGGGTATGACTGCTTGTAGAATAGAGAGTGCTTTGTCCCAAGCTTTAGGGGATGTGCTGCTGTTTTCAGAGCTACTTCTACTCCACTGTCATCATGAGGTCTGCCACATGAGTGCTCCTCCTCCCCCTGAACTGCCAACCAGGATTGGAACCCAGATCTAAGCAGGGCAAAGCAAACACTGCTCTCCTGCTCTCGTCTGCCCTTGATTCCTCCTGCTGTGTGAGCCAGGGACTCTGGAAGCAGCTGACACTGGAGTTCCACCACTGCACCACTTCTGCCACCCCCAGGGCTGGTGGCCGGACTGCTCTCTAACCTGATCTAGCAGTTTAACCACTAACCTGCTCCGTGGTCTTTGGCATTTTTTGGATTGAGAAGTCTGGTAACTGCCACAGTTCAATAATTCATGGCCCTAAGGACTGCTCCAGGTGACTCCCCATCTGGTCCGTCCTGGCACAGCCCATGCTGAGCTGAACTCCACTCCCAGCACTGAGTGGTAGACCCTTCCCAGCGACCATCCAGGCCATCCTGACTTGGAAACCTGCTTCCTTCTGCTATTTCATGGGTTCTGCAGCTCTAGAATTTGTTCAGAGCCATTGTTTGGAAGCATTTGGGGGAGAGCTTAAACAAGTCCCTACTTTCCAGCCACCATCTTTGCTCTGCCCCTGGGGGGAAGGTTTCTTAAAGGTCAGCCAAGGACTTGAGAGAAATCCCCACTCTATACAAGAACATATTCAATAAATCTGCCAAATTAGCCATGGGAGTGAGCCAGATAACTCATAGCCTCTTTTCCCCCCAATCCTCCTTCCAACTGAAATGATAATGTTCAAAGATCCCAAAGCATAGATTGCAAAATAGAGGTAATAGAAAATACCTTGTTTCTCCTCTAAACACAGCCAACACCTGTGTGGAAAGGGAGGAAAAACTAGTGAATCATCAATTACATACCTGGAAGATGAGATTTTTCCTATACAAAGAGAGGAAAGCTGCTAAGCCATTATTTTCTTCTCCTCCCCTCCCCAATCCTGTTTCCCCAGGCTCATTAAACTGATCACAGGGAGACTTGAAGATTTGTGGCATCCCTCATCTTCTGGTCTCCTGAAACCCTTGTCAGTTTTTAAGGACATCCTTCAACAAATCTCCTTTAAATATGGGGGTTTTGTGATAGGGCTTTCTTCTTTTCTTTCCTGGGGTGGCTGCTGATTTGTCACAAAATCACTCATTTGGAGAGCCATTTGCCACTTAATGTAGGGTTTAAATGAGATAGGGGAACTTGATTGGTTCTTTTTGTTTTAAAGGTAAACAGCCCAAGGACACAGTAAAATACCATTAATTCACCCTTCCATTGTGGAATTATAATTTGGCAGAAGTATATAATACATATACACATAGCTTAATACAAAATCAATCAGATAAAGTGAAGAAGATTTGAATAAACCAAGTGCTATGCAAAACTGGCTTGTTTGGCATTCATGTAACTCTTTGTAAAGTGCTTTACAGATATTATCTCATTAGATCCTCATAACAACCCTGGGAGGTATGTGTTATTATTGTCCCCAGTTTACAGATGAGGAAACTGAGGCAAACAGAGGTTAACTGATATGCCCAGCGTCACACAGCTAGTAAGTGTCTGAGGTCAGATTTGAACTCAAATCTTCCTGACTGCAATCCAGCTCTCTATTGCATCACCTAGCTTCCTGATATTTCTACCCACAGAGGACAAAAAAGGAGGCAGCTGGCAGTGGCAATATTTCCCTTTCTTTCTCCTGTTCCTACCTTTTGCTCTACAATCAACAAATTAAGAAGTCAGGCTCTGATTTGTAGCATTTACTGATATCTGTGGTATAAATGCTTAAACTGAAAGTTTAACAACAAGCTATCAGATAGGTTTCAGTTGGCTCCATCACATGCCTGCCATACTTTTTGCATCTTTCCTGGGAAGACTAACACTTCTTAAAAGCTAAGTAATCTTTACCATTTGTCAGTTGTGGAATGACTTGTATTCCTATAAATTTGACTCAGTTCTCTATGTATTTTAGAAATGAGGCCTTTATCAGAGACACTTTCTATAAAAATTGTTTCCTGGCTTTCTACTTCCCTTCTAATCTTGTTTGCATTGGCTTTGTTTGTGCAAAAACTTTTTTTAATTTAATGTAATCAAAATTATCCATTTTGCATTTTGTAATGTTCTCTATCTCTTGTTTGGTCATAAATTCTTCCCTTCTCCACAGAGCTAACAGTTAAACTATTTCTTGCTGTCCTAATTTCTTATAGTATCACCCTTTATTTTGACCTTATATTGGTATACTGTGTAAGACGTTGGTCTATGTCTAGTTTCTGCCATACTATTTTCCGATTTGCCCAGCAGTTTTTGTCAAATAGTGAGTTCTTATCCCCAAAACTGGAGTCTTTGGGGTTATCAAACAATAGATTACTATAGTCATTGACTACTATGTCTTGTGTACATAGGTTATTCCAATGATCACCACTCTATTTCTCAGCCAGGGCCAAGTAGTTTTGGTGATTTCTGCTTTATGACATAGTTTTAAATCTATGTATGGTTAGATCACCTTCCTTTGCATTTTTTTTCATCAATTCCCTTGAAATTCTTGACCATTTGTTCTTCCAGATGAATTTTGTTATTCTTTTTTCTAGCTCTATAAAATAAGTTTTTGTTAATTTGATTGGTATGGCACTGAATAAGTAAATTAATTTAGGAAGAATTGTCTTTTTGATTATATTAAATAGGCCTACCCATGAGAAACTGATATTTTTTCAATTATTTAGATCTGACTTTATTTCTGTGAAAAGTGTTTGTAATTGTGTTCATATAGTTCCTGGATTTGTCTTGGCAGAGACTACCACATATTTTTATATTGTTTACAGATATTTTAAATGGAATTTCTCCTTCTATCTCTTGCTGCTGGGCTTTGTTGGTAGTACATAGAAATGCCAATGGTTTATGTGGGTTTATTTTATATCCTGAAACTTTGCTAAATTTGTTAATTATTTCAAGTAATGATAGCTTTGTTTCTTCATTGCCTTCATTGTCTATTCTTATTCCTTTAGTTTCTTTTTATTCTCTTATTGCTAAAGCTAACATTTCTAGTACAATATTGAATAACAGTGCTCATAATGATCTTACTGGAAATGCTTCTAGCTTCTCCTCATTATATGTAATGTTTGCTGATGGCTTTAAATAGATGCTACTTATCATTCTAAGGAAAGTTCCATTAATTCCTATGCTTTCTAGTGTTTTTAGTAGGAATGAGTGCTATATTTCATCAAAAGCTTTTTCTGCATCTATTGAGATAATATGATTTCTGCTTAGTTTGGTCATTCATATGGTCAGTTATGTTCATAGTTTTCCTAATATTGAACCATCCCTGCATTGCTGGTATAAATACCACCTAGTCATAGTGTATTATCCTCTTGAGAAGTTGCTGTACTCTCTTTGCTAATATTTTATTAAAAAATTTTTCCTTGGGGCGGAGCCAAGATGGTAGCTGGAAAGCAGGGACTAGCATGAGCTCCCTGCCGAGTCCCTCCAAAAACCTATAAAAATGGCTCTGAACCAATTCTAGAATGGCAGAACCCACAAAACAGCAGAGGGAAGCAGGGCTCCAGCCCAGGACAGCCTGGATGGTGTTTGGGTGAGGTCTATCCCACGTGGAGCTGGGAGCAGAGCAGAGCCCAGTGTGAGCAGCGCAGACCAACCAGACCAGGAGCTGGGTGGAAAGTGCCCTCCCACCCTGAATCAGTGAGCCACGGCAGTTACCAGACTTCTCAACCCACAAATACCAAAGACAGCGGAGAAGGTTAGTGGGAAAAGCTGTGGGAGTGGAAGGAGTTCATGGTTCAGCTACCAGCCCTGGGGGTGGAGGAGGTGGGGCAGCTACAGCTGCAGTTGCTTCTGGCCCCAGGCCCACCTGGTGGGAGGAATTAAGTGGCGGATCAGAGCAGGAGTGCACAGCCTGCTGAAGATCTAAGCCCAGTCCAGGTTGGGGGTTCTTGGGGAAGGAGCAGTGCTGGTGTGGCAGAGCTGGCACATCCTGCCAAATGTGAAACATAGAACTTTTTAGTCTACAAGCAGTCATACCCCACTGAAAAACTCAAGGATCAAGTTAGTTGGTTGGGAATATGGCCAGGCAGCGAAAACACACCCATATTCAGTCTCAGACTTTGGATTCTTTCTTTGGTGACAAAGAAGACCAAAACATACAGACAGAAGAAGTTAACAAAGTCAAAGAGCCTACAACAGAAACCTCCAAGAAAAACATGAACTTGTTCCAGGCCATGGAAGAGCTCAAAAAGGAGTTGGAAAAGCAAGTTAGAGAAGTAGAGGAAAAATTGGGAAGAGAAATGAGAAGGATGCAAGAAAACCATGAAAAACAAGTCAATGACTTGCTAAAGGAGACCCAAAAAATACTGAAAAATACACTGAAGAAAACAACACCTTAAAAATAGACTAACTCAAATGGCAAAAGAGCTCCAAAAAGCCAATGAGGAGAAGAATGCCTTGAAAGGCAGAATTAGACAAATGGAAAAGGAGGTCCAAAAGACCACTGAAGAAAATACTACCTTAAAAATGAGATTGGAGTAAGTGGAAGCTAGTGACTTTATGAGAAATCAAGATATTATAAAACAGAACCAAAGGAATGAAAAAATGGAAGACAATGTGATATATCTCATTGGAAAAACCAGTGACCTGGAAAATAGATCCAGGAGAGATAATTTAAAAATTATTGGACTACCTGAAAGCCATGATCAAAAAAAGAGCCTAGATATCATCTTTCAAGAAATTATCAAGGAGAACTGCCCTGATATTCTAGAGCCACAGGGCAAAATAGAAATTGAAAGAAACCACCAATCACCTCCTCAAATAGATCCCAAAAAGAAATCTCCTAGGAATATTGTAGCCAAATTCCAGAGCTCCCAGATCAAGGAGAAAATACTGCAAGCAGCCAGAAAGAAACAATTTGAGCATTGTGGAAACATAATCAAAATAACCCAAGATCTGGCAGCTTCTATGTTAAGAGATCGAAGGGCTTGGAATACGATATTCTGGAGCTCAATGGAGCTAGAATTAAAACCTAGAATCACCTACCCAGCAAAACTGAGTATCATGCTCCAAGGAAAAATATGGATTTTCAATAAAATAGAGGACTTTCAAGCTTTCTCAGTGAAAAGACCGGAGCTGAATAGAAAATCTGACTTTCAAACACAAGAATCAAGAGACGCATGAAAAGGTAATCAAGAAAAAGAACAAGAAAAAGAAATTGCAAGGGACTTACTAAAGTGGAACTGTTTTGTTTACATTCCTACATGGAAAGATGACAGGTATGACATATGAGTCCTCAGTATTAGGGTAGCTGAAGGGAATATGCATATATATATATATATATATACATATATATGTATGTATATGTTTATTTATATATATATAAGTGAATGTTTATGTATGTATATATCTATGTGTATGTGTGTATATATATATATGTGTTTGTGTGTGTGTATGTGTGTATATATATATATATATATATACATACATAGAGAGAGAGAGAGAGACAGAGAGAGAGAGAGAGAGAGTGGACACAGGGTGAGCTGAAGATGAAGGGAAGATATCTAAAAGAAATAAAATCAAATTAAGGGATGAGAGAGGAACATACTGAGAGAGGGAGATAGGGAGAGATGGAATGGGGTTAATTATCTCACATAAAGGGGGCAAGAGGAAGCAGTTCTGGGGGAGAAGGGGAAAGGGCAGGTGAGGGGGGAATGAGTGAACCTTGCTCTCATCAGATTTGGCCTGAGGAGGGAATACCATACATACTCTGTTGGGTATCTTACCCCACAGGAAAGAAAAGGGAAGAAGATATAAAGGGGGGTGTTGATGGAGGGGAAGTCAGATGGGGGTGGAAGTAATCAAAAAAGAAACACTTTAGAAAGGGGACAGGGTCAAGGGAGAAAATTCATTAAAGGGGGTGTAACCAGAATGGCCTTTGTTTTCTTTGAATGACTCAGCTTACCTCATTGAGCCTCTGGACACTGTGGCTTGCTCTTCCGGGGCTGGAAGCCCAAAGAGCATTCCAGGAAGCAGACAACTTCCTGTGTGATGAGTCATGGGGCTGGCTGAGGGGAGGTGTTAGCTCCAGAACCTGGTCTACGCTAGGGGGAGGTGCCAAGTCAAGAACCAATCGGCCCTGGTCATTCAGGCGGCACTTGATGATGTCAAAAACTCTATAAGAGGGGAGAGGACAGCTTGAAGCTCTCTCTTTCCTATTTCAGTTGGTGTGGGAAGCAGCAGCAAGCAAGCGTGACTCTGGGCCAGCCCTTGCTCTCGGGCCGAGCCCAGATGTTGGTAACTATGAGTTGTATTGGGTCTGTCTGTTGATATTTGTAATTTGTTTGTGTTTTGGTTTTGAGGTTTGGGGTGCTGGTTTGTTTTTCCCCCAAACTAAATGAATGTTTTGAACCTCAGGGTGCTGGTTTTTTCCCCTGAAGTAAGTCAACGAATCTGCATTTGGTCTGTCTCTTGATGCTTGTCTGTATGCTCCCCTGAACTAACTGAATGCTAACTGAATGCTGGCGTTTTCCCCTGAACTAAATGAATGTTGTCTGTATGCTAACTGAATGCTGAATTAAAGTAAGCTGGTCAACCCCTTCACCGTGCTTTCCTTGTTTAAGCAGATAAAAAGAACCTGTGCTTTCCCGGCAGCCTCCTGGGTCCCGGCAGCCCCCTGGGTGCCGGCTGTGGGGGAGGGATCTTAAGCCCCCACTGAAGCTGCTAGCTGGGTTGTTAAAACAGGGGGATGAGTTGGGAAGGAGCAAAATATGGTTAGTCTTTCACAACATGAGTATTGTGGAAGGGTTATACATAATGATACACATGTGGCCTATGTTGAATTGCTTGACTTCTTAGGGAGGGTGGGTGGGAAGGGAAGAGGGGAAAGAATTTGGAACTCAAAGTTTTAAAAACAGATGTTCAAAAACAAAAAAAAAAGTTTTTGCATGCAACTAGAAAATAAGATACACAGGCAATGGGGCATAGAAATTTATCTTGCCCTACAAGAAAGGAAGGGAAAAGGGGATGGGAGGGGAGTGGGGTGACAGAGGGGAGGGCTGACTGGGGAACAGGGCTACCAGATTATATGCCATCTTGGAGTGGGGGGGAGGGTAGAAATGGGGAGAAAATTTGTAATTCAAACTCTTGTGAAAATCCATGCTGAAAACTAAATATGTTAAATAAATAAATTTAAATTAAAAATAAATAAATAAATAAAGAAAGAATGAATGAAATAAAGAAAGAAAGAAAAATTGGTCTATAATTTTCTTTCACTGTTTTGGCTCTTCCTGGTTAGGTATCAGCACCATATTTGTATCATAAGAAGAATTTGGTGGGACTCATTCTTCATCTATTTTTCCAAATGGTTTATATAGTACTGGAATTAATTGTGCTTTAAATGTTTGATAGAATTCACTTGTAAATCCATCTGGCCCTGGTGATTTTTCATTAGGGAGTTCATTGATGGCTTGTTTAATTTCTTTTTCTGAAATGGGATTATTAAAGTATTCTTTTTCCTTTTCTGTTAATCTGGGCAACTTATAGTTTTGTAAATATTCATCCCTTTCACTTAGATTATCAGATGTATTGGCATACAGTTGGGCAAAATGGCTCCTAATTATGGTTTTAATTTCTTCTTCATTGGTGGTAAATTCTCCCTTTTCATATTTGATACCAGTAATTTGTTTTTTTTTTTTCTTTTTTAAAATCAAATTAACCAAAGGGTTATCTATTTTATTGGGTTTTTTTTTATACAACCAGCTCTTAGTTTTATTTATTGGTTCAATAGTTTTCTTAATTTCAGGTTTATTAATCTCTATTTTGATTTTCAGAATTTCTAATTTGGTATTTAAGTGGGGATTTTAAATTTACTCTTTTTTAAAGCTTTTTTAGTTTTATTCACAATTCATTGATCTCCTCTTTCTCTGTTTTATTCATGTAAACATTAAGATATATAAAATTTCCCCAATGAACTGCTTTGCCCATAAGTTCTGATATGTTGTTTCATTATTGTCATTCTCTTTCCTGAAATTATTGATTATTTCTATGATTTGTTGCTTGATCCACTTATTCTTTGGACTGGATCATTTAGTTTCCAATTTATTTTTAATCTGTCTTTCCATGGCACTTTATTACATGTAAGTTTTATTCATCATGATCTAAAAAGCATGCATTGACTATTTCTTCCTTTAAACACTGAATTGTAAGGTTTTTATGCCCTAGTACATGGTCAATTTTTGTGTATGTGTCATGTATCACTGATAAAAAGCTATATTCCTTTCTATCCCCAGTCAATTTTCTCCAGAGGCCTACCATATCTAATTTTTCTAAAATTCTATTCACTTCCTTAACTTCTTTCTTGTTTATTTTGTGATTAGATTTATCTAGTTCTGAGAGGGGGAGATTGAGATCCCCTACTAACATAATTTTGCTATCTGTTTCTCCCTGTAACTCACTTAACTTCTCCTCTAAGAATGTGGATGCTATACCACTTGGTGCATATATGTTTAGTATTGATACTACTTCATTGTCTGTGGTACCTTTTAGCAAGACATAGTTTCCTTCCTTATCTCTTTTATTTAGATCTATTTTTGCTTTTGCTTTTTCTGAGATCTGGATTGCTACCCCTGCTTTTTTTTTTTTTTGCTTTAGCTGAAGCATATTATATTCTGCTCCAGCCTTTTACCTTCACTCTATGTGTATATCTCTGCCTCAAATCTCTCTGCTTCAAATGTGTTTCTTGTAAACAACATATTGTAGGATTATGGCTTTTAATCCACTCTGCTACCTGCTTCTGTTTTATGGGAGATTTCATCCCATTTACATTCACAGTGATGATCACTCACTGTGTCTTTCTCTTCATCCTATTCCCCCCCACCTTGTTTATACTTTTCTCTCTCCTTTTACCCTTTCCCTCCTCACCAGTGTTTTGCTTCTGACTGCCTCCCTCAATCTGCCCTCCCTTCTATCAGATCCCCTCCCTTTTCTTTCTTCTTTCTCCTCCTACTTCCCCATTGGGTAATATAAATTTCTGTATCCAACTGAATGTGTATATTATTCCGTCTTTGAGCCAAATCCAGTGATAGTAAGGTTCAAACAATGCTCACCCTGCACTTCTTTCCCTCTACTGTAATAGGTTTTTTCTGCCTCACCCTGCAATGTAATTTACCCTATTTTTTGCCTCCTCTTTCCTCTTCCAGTACAGTCCTTTTTTTCACCCCTTACTTTTTTCTTATATCGTCACATCAAAATCAACTTATACTTGTACCTTCTCTCTACAAATACCCCTTCTAACTGCCTTAATAAATATACAGTTCTCAAGATTTACAATTATCACCCTCCTGTATGGGGATGTAAACAGCTTAACCTTATTGAATAATATGTTTTGTTTGTTTTTTTCTTTCCTGTTTTCCTAATTATGCTACTCTTAAGTCTTTTATTTGAAGTTCAAATTTTCCATTCAGCTCTGGTCTTTTCATCAGGAATGATTGAAAGTCCCCTATTTCATTGAATATTCATCTTTTCCCCTAAAAATTATGTTTGCTTTTTCTGGGTAGTTGATTCTTGGTTGCAATCTAAGCTCTTTTGCCTTCCAGAGTACTGTAGAAACTGTTAAATCCATTGTAATCCTGACTGTGGAACCACAACATTTGAATTGTTTCTTTCTGGCTACTTGCAGTATTTTCTCCACAACCTGTTAATTCTGGAATTTGGCTACAATATTCCTTGGAATTTTCATTTTAGATCTCTTTCAGGAGGTGATTGGTGGATTCTTTCAATGACTATTTCACCCTCTGTTTGTAGGATGTCAGGGCAGTTTTCCTTGATAATTTCTTGAAGGATTCTATACAAGTTTTTTTTTTTGATCATGATGTTCAGGTAATCCAATAATTCTTAAATTATATTTTCTGGATCTATTTTCCAAGTCAGTTGTTTTTCCAAGAAGATATTTTACATTTTTTTCTATTCTTTCATTCTTTTAATTTGTTTGACTGATTCTTGATGTCTCACAGAGTCATTAGCTTCCATTTTCTCAATTCTAATTTCGAAGGAATTATTTTTTTTTCAGTTAACTTTTGGAGCTCCTTTTTCATTTGGCCATTTCTACTTTTTAAAGAGTTGTTTTTTAGGTCATTTTTTTGTCCTTCCTTTTCCATGCTGTTGACTCTCTCTTGCATACCTCTCATTTTTTCTCCAATTTTTCTTCTATGTCTTTTGTTTGATGCTTAAAAAACTTTTTGAGGTCTTCCAAGAAGGCTTTTTGGACTTGGGACCAATTCATATTCCCCTTTGAGGTTTCATGTGTAGGCACTATTACCTTGTTGTCCTCTTCTGAGTTCATTTTTTGATCTTCCCCATCACCACAGAAGTTCTCTATGATCAATGTTTTCTTTTGCTTCTTGCTCACATTTTTGCCTATTTTGTGGTTTTGATAATTGAATTCAGCTCCTGGGCCACAGGGGGCACTGTCCCAAATTTCTTGTGATGGGGACCAGGGGCTTCATCACAGGTTTTGTGTGCTGGGGCCTTGGTGCTGGCAGCTTGCTTACTGTGCTGGGATGGCCCAACTTAGTTGTACCTGTTGTTGCCTGGTTATTATATTTTAAAGTTATTTGACAGAAATTCTGGGATCATTGTAGCTGGGCTCTCCCAACATTTCCTCCAAACAACTTTAAATATTGCACCAAATTTAATTCTAATGTGCCATAACCTATAAAAGGTTGGTGTGAAACTTTTCTTCTAGCCCAGGACAAATTAGGAGAGCAGAAGTAGAGGTCTGTGGCACTGGAGTGACAATTGAAAAGGAAAGGCATGCTGAGAGTTAAAATAGGAGACTAAAACATAATTTATTATGCTTCAGCTGAAGTTAGAAAAGTGGGAATAGTAATCATGATTTCAAGTAAAGCAAAAGAGATTATTAATTAGTTAAAAGAGATAAAGGAGCCATAGAAATGAAGCTATTTCAATACCAAGCATATATGCACCAAATGGTATGACATTTAAATTCTTAAGGGAAATAGACAGTGAAATCAAATTAGTGGAGAAAACAGGACTCAAGAGAAAAGACCCTGATACTGAGATTTGAGACAAAAGGAGAATGGGATAGCAGAGGATAAAATGGGTAAATAGTGTCATGGAGACAACGAACATGAACTTGGACAGAATTTGAGAGATAATGGAAGATAGGCCTGGCAGGCCATGGTCCATGGGGTGATGAAAAACAGCTATGACTGAACAACAAACACAATGCATTTATTCTGAGTGGTGAATTTATTGTGATGTATCAGTTTTTGGTCTAAACCCAATTTCTGCTAAACTGAATTCCAATTTCCTGAGAAGTTCTTGTCAGGAAGGAGTCCTTCGAGTCATTTATGTTCATGGGTTTATCAAACTCTGTGTTTAGTTGAAATCTTTTTGATTTTCCCTTTTCTAATTTATTCTACTAATCTTTACTAAGGAAAAAAGCACCAAATAGTTTTGATGAATATTGCCTTATAAAATTATTTGAGTTCTTGAAATGTTCTTTTCCCTTAATCAGTGCTTTTTGAATTCATTTTCCTTAAGATTTAAAATCTTTTGTTCTTCAAAATGAATTGGGATACTTTGCATAATTCTATAAAGTATGCTTTTTGTAGTTTAATTGATATTGCACTAAGTCTGTGAATTAAAATATGTAACATTGTTATTTTTTTTAATTTATGTATTTATTTTTAGTTTACCATGCACGGTTATACATAAATTTGAGTTCCAGATTTTCTCCCCTCCCTCCCCCCTCCTTCCCCAAGACAGCATGGAATCTCATATAACTACCATATATAACTTCGCATTGAATTAATTTATACACTAGTCAAGTTGTGAAGAAGAATTATGACCAATGGAATGAGTCATGAGAAAGAAGAAACAGAACCAAAAAAAAAACCCAAAAACAAAAACAAAAGAGAAGCAAAAAAGGCGAGCATGTAGTGCGCCTCAATCTGTATTCAAACTTCACAATTCTTTCTTTGGATGAAGATAGCATTCTCCATCGTGAGTCCCCTGGAGTTGTCCTTGCACCTTAGGCTGCTGAAAAGAGCAAAGTATGTCAGGGTTGGTCCTCACAGAATCCATATATCTGTGGCTGTGCACAACGTTCTCCTGGCTCTGCTCCGCTCACTCAGCATTATGTCGTGTAGGTTCTTCCAGGTTGTTATGAAGTCCGTATCATCTCCATTTCTTATGGCACAATAGTATTCTATCACCTTCATATACCACAGCTTGTTCAGCCATTCCCCAATTGATGGGCATCCCTTTGCTTTCCAATTCTTGGCTACCACAAAAAGAGCCACTATAAATATCCTTGTACATATGGGTCCTTTTCCCACTTGTGTGATTTCTTTGGGATACAACCCTAAAAGTGGTATTGCTGGGTCAAAGGGTATGAACATTTCTATAGCCCTTTGGGCATAGTTCCAAACTGCTCTCCAAAATGGCTGGATCAGCTCACAACTCCACCAGCAATGCAACAATGTTCCAATTTCCCCACAGCCTTTCCAGCATTTATCATTTTCCTGTTTTGTTATTTTAGCCAGTCTGACAGGAGAGGTGTGGTATCTAAGAGTTGTTTTGATTTGCATTTCTCTAATCAGTAGTGATCCAGAGCATTTTTTCATATGCCTATAGATAGCCTTAATTTCATCCTCTGAAAACTGCCTGTTCATATCCTTTGACCATTTCTCAATTGGGGAATGGCTTGTATTCCTATATGTTTGGCTCAGTTCCCTGTATATTTTAGAAATTAGGCCTTTATCAGAGACACTAGTTGCAAAGATTTTCTCCCAATTTTCTGCTTCCCTCCTAATTTTTGTTGCATTGGCTTTTTTTTTGTACAAAAACATTTCAATTTGACATAATCAAAATTATCCATTTTGCATTTTGTAATGCTCTCTATCTCTTGTTGTGTCATGAATTCTTTTCTTTTCCATAAATCTGATAAGTAAACTATTCCTTGCTGTCCCCCCCAAAAAACATTGTTATTTTTAATGTCATATCAACAGCATCAGGAATTAATATCACTATAATTACTTGTCTACCATTATTTCTTTTTTTAAAAACTTTTTTTTATTTTTAGTTTGCAGCACAGGGTTCTACATAATTTTGAGTTCCAGATTTTCTTCCCTCCCTTCCCCCCTCCTTTCCCCCCCTCCCTCCCCAAGATGGCATGGAATCCCATATAAAATCCACATATAACTTGGCATTGAATTAATTTATGCACCAGTCAAGTTGTGGAGAAGAAGCACGACTAATGGAATGAATTATGAGAAAGAAGAAACAGAACCAAAAAAAAAAAACCACAACCCAATAACAAATACAAAAGAGAGGAAAAAAAAGGGGGGGGGGGGAGAAAAAGGCGAGCATGAAGTGTGCCTCAATCTGCATTCACACTTCATAGTTCTTTCTCTGGATGTAGATAGCACTCTCCATTGTGAGTCCTTTGGAGCTGTCTCTGCTTATTGTGCTGCTGAGAAGAGCAAAGTCTGTCAGGGTTAGTCATCACAGAATCCTTATATCTGTGGTTGTGTATAATGTTCTCCTGGTTCTGCTCCACTCACTCAGCATTATGTCGTGTAGGTTCTTCCAGGTTGTTATGAAGTCCGTATCATCTCCATTTCTTATAGCACAATAGTATTCCATCACCTTCATATACCACAGCTTGTTCAGCCATTCCCCAATTGATGGGCATCCCTTTGATTTCCAATTCTTAGCTACTACCAAAAGAGCTGCTATAAATATTTTTGTACATATGGGTCCTTTTCCCACTTGTGTGATTTCTTTGGGATACAACCCTAAAAGTGGTATTGCTGGGTCAAAGGGTATGAACATTTTTATAGCCCTTTGGGCATAGTTCCAAACTGCTCTCCAAAATGGCTGGATCAGTTCACAACTCCACCAGCAATGTGACAAGGTTCCAATTTTCCAACATCCTCTCCAGCATTTATCGTTTTCCTGTTTTGTTATTTTAGCCACTTTGACAGGAGAGAGATGGTATCTAAGAGTTGTTTTGATTTGCATTTCTCTAATCAGTAGTGATTTCGAGCATTTTGTCATATGTCTATAGATATCTAATTTCTTCCTCTGAAAACTGTCTGTTCATATCCTTTGACCACTTCTCAATTGGGGAATGACTTGTATTCCTATATATTTGGTTCAGTTCCCTGTATATTTTGGAAATGAGGGCTTTATCAGTGACACTAGTTGTAAAGATTTTCTCCCAATTTTCTGTCTCCCTCCTAATCTTTCTTGCATTGGCTTTTTTTGTACAAAAGTATTTCAATTTAACATAATCAAAATTATCCATTTTACATTTTATAATGCTCTCTATGTCTTGTTGTGTCATGAATTCTTTTCTTTTCCATAAATCTGATAAGTAAACTATTCCTTGCTCTCCCAAATTGCGTATAGTTTCAGACTTTATTCCTAAATCATGAATCCATTTTGACTTTATTTTGGTATATGGTGTAAGATATTGGTCTATGCCCAGTTTCTGCCCTACCATTTTCCAATTTTCCCAGCAGTTTTTGTGAAATAGTGAATTCTTAGCCCAGAAGCTAGATTCTTTGGGTTTATAAAAGAGTAGATTGCTATAGTTGTTGACTTCTCCATCTTGTGTACCTATCCTATTCCACTGATCCACAACTCTGTTCCTTAGCCAGTACCAGGTAGTTTTGATGATTGCTGCTCTATAGTACAGTTTAATATCTGGTATGACTAGGCCACCTTCTCTAGCATTTTTCATTAATACCCTAGATATTCTAGACCTCTTGCTCTTCCAGATGAATTTTGTTATTATTTTATCTAGCTATGTACAATAATTTTTTGGTAGCTCAATTGGCATGGCACTGAATAGATAGATTAATTTAGGTAAAATTGTCATTTTTATTATATTAGCTTGGCCTAACCATGAGCAACTGATATTTTTTCCATTTATTTAGATCTGACTTTATTCGTGTGGAGAGTGTTTCATAATTATGTTCATATAGGCCCTGGGTTTGTCTTGGCAGATAAACTCCCAAATATTTTATAGTGTCTACAGTAACTTTGAATGGAATTTCTCTTTCTATCTCTTGCTGTTGGGCTTTGTTAGTAATGTATAGGAATGCTGAGGATTTATGTGGGTTTATTTTATATCCTGCAACTTTGCTAAAGTTGTTTATTATTTCAAGTAGTTTTTTACTTGATTCTGTAGGATTTTCTAAGTAAATCATCATATCATCTGCAAAAAGTGATAATTTAGCTTCTTCTTTGCCTATTCTAATTCCTTCAATTTCTTTTTCTTCTCTTATTGCTACAGCTAACATTTCTAGTACCAAATTGAATAGTAGGGGTGATAATGGACATCATTGTTTCACCCCTGATCTTATTGGGAATGCATCTAGCTTATCCCCATTACAAATAATGCTTGTTGATGGTTTTAGGTAGAAGCTGTTTACAATTTTAAGGAAGGCTCCATTTATTTCTATGCTTTGTAGTGTTTTTAATAGAAATGGGTGTTGTATTTTGTCAAAGGCTTTTTCTGCATCTATTGAGATGATCATATGGTTTCTGCTAGTTTTGTTGTTGATATGGTCAATTATGCTAATAGTTTTCCTAATATTGAACCAGCCTTGCATTCCTGGAATAAATCCTACCTGGTCATAGTGTATTATTCTGGTGATAAGTTGCTGCAATCTTTTTGCTAATATTTTATTTAAAATTTTTGCATCAATATTCATTAGGGAAATTGGTCTATAATTTTCTTCCTCTGTTTTGACTCTACCTGGTTTGGGTATTAGTACCATATTTGTGTCACAAAAAGAATTTGGTAGGACTCCTTCTTCACCTATTTTCCCAAATAGTCTACAAAGTATAGGAATTAATTGTTCTGTAAATGTTTGATAGAATTCACATGTAAAACCATCTGGCCCTGGAGATTTTTTCCTAGGGAGTTCATTGATGGCTTGCTCAATTTCTTTTTCTGAGATGGGGTTATTTAGAAATTTTACTTCCTTTTCTGTTAACCTGGGCAATTTATGTTTTTGTAGATATTCATCCATATCTCTAAGGTTGTCAAATTTATGTGCATACAATTGGGCAAAATAATTCCAAATTATTGTTTTGATTTCCTCTTCATCAGAGGTGAACTCACCCTTTTCATTTTTGATACTGGTAATTGATTTTCTTCTTTCTTTTTTTAAATCAAATTGACCAAAGGTTTATCAATTGTATTGGTTTTTCATAAAGCCAGCTCATTTTCTTGATTTCAATTTTATTAATCTTTCCTTTGATTTTCAGTATTTCTAATTTGGTATTTAATTGGGGATTTTCAATTTGTTCTTTTTCTAGCTTTTTCAGTTGTATGCCCAAATCATTGATCTCCTTTTTCCCTATTTTATTCATGTAAGCATTTAGAGATATAAAACTTCGCCTAAGAACTGCTTTTGCTGCATCCCATAAGTTTTCGTATGTTGTCTCGTTATTGTCATTCTCTTGAATGAAGTTATTAATTGTTTCTCTGATTTGTTCTTTGGCCCACTCATTCTTTAGAATTAGGTTATTTAGTTTCCAATTAATTTTTAGGTTATTTTTCCATGGTTCTTTGTTACAAATAATTCTTATTGCATCGCGATCTGAAAAGTATGGTTTGACTACTTCTGTCTTTCTGCACTGGATTGTGAGGTTTTTATGCCCTACTATATGGTCAATTTTTGAGTATGTGCCATGTACCACTGAGAAGAAAGTATATTCCTTTTTATCCTCATTTAGTTTTCTCCAGAGGTCTATCATATCTGCCTTTTCTAAAATTCTGTTCACTTTCTTAACTTCTTTCTTATTTATTTTGAGGTTAGATTTATCAAGTTCAGAAAGGGGGAGGTTGAGGTCTCCCAACATTATAGTTTTGCTGTCTATTTCTTCCTGTAACTCTCTTAACCTCTCCTCCAAGAATTTGCACACCATACCACTTGGTGCATAAACGTTAAACTGATATTGCTTCATTGTTTATGGTGTCTTTTAGCAGGAAGTAGTGTCCTTCCTTATCTCTTTTAATTAAATCTATCTTTACTTTTGCTTTGTGTGAGATTAGAATTGCTACACCTACTTTTTTTACTTTAGCTGAGGCGCAATATATTTTATTCCAGCCTTTTACCTTTACCCTGTGTGTATCCCCCTGTTTCAAATGTGTTTCTTGTAAACAACATATTGTAGGATTGTGGTTTTTAATCCATTCTTCTATCTGCTTCTGTTTTGTGAGAATGTTCATCCCCTGCACGTTCAGGGTTATGATTTCTATCTGTGTCTTTTTCTCCATCCTAATTCCCCCTGTTTATGCTTTTATTTCTCCCTTTCCCCTTCCCCTCCTCAACAAAGTTTTGCTTTTGACCACGGCCTTCCTCAGTTTACCCTCCCTCTTTATTCCCCTCCCTTATCTTACTGTTTCCCACTTGTTACTTCTCCCCTCCCTTCTTACCACCCGCCTCCCTTTTTTTCCCCCTTTCCCCTCCTACTTCCTTTAGGACAAGTTAAATTTCTGTACTTATCAGGGTATGTTATTCCCTTCTTGAACCAGATCAGATGACAGTAAAGATCAAATACTGCTCTTCTCCCTCCCTTCTTTCCCTCTACTAAAATGTGTTTTTGTGCCTTTTCATTTGGTGTAATTTACCCTTTTCTACTACTTCCTTACCTCCTCTCTTGAAGCCCTCCCTTTACATCTCTTAATTATGTTTTTTATCCTTATATCAGCTATTTTACACAGACATTCACAGTCTATGTGTATCCCCTTCAATTGTCATAATAGCTGTACTATTCTCAAGATTGACATATATATGTATACATATAAAACATACATAAGATGACATAATTCTATATAAAGATGCAAATAATTTGCCCTTATTGATTAATAAGGTTTGTGGGGGATTTCCCCCCTGTTTACCTTTTTATGTCTCTCTTGAGTTTTGTATTTGGAAATCAAATTTTCCATTGAGTTCTGGCCTTTTCATCAGGAAGGTCTGGAATTCCCTTATTTTGTTGAATGTCGATCTCCTTCCCTGAAAAATTATGCTTAATTTTGCAGGGTAGTTGATCCTTGGTTGTAGTCCCAGCTCCTTTGCCTTTCAGAATATCATATTCCAGTTTCTCCTGTCTTTTAAAGTGGAAGCTGAAAGATCCTGTGTGATCGAGACTGTAGTTCCATGATATTTGAATTGTTTCTTTTAGGCTGCTTGCAGTATTTTCTCCTTAATTTTGTAATTCTGAAATTTGGCTATAATATTTCTTGGAGTTTTCACTTTGGGATCTCTTTCAGGGGGTGATCGGTGAATTCTTTCAATGACTATTTTGCCCTCTGGTTCTAGGACCTCTGGGCAGTTGTCTTTGTTAATTTCTTCGAAGATACTATCAAGGCTCTTTTTTTCATCGTGGATTTCCAGTAGGCCAATAACTCTTAAATTGTCTCTCCTGGATCTATTTTCCAGGTCAGTTGTTTTCCCAATCAGATATTTCACATTTTTTTCTGTTTTTTCATTCTTTACATTTTGTTTTACTACTTCTTGATGCCTCATAGAGTCATTAGCTTCCACTTGCTCAACTCTGATTTTTAATGAGTTACTGTCTTCATTTTGCTTTTGAGTCTCCTTTTCCAATTGGTTGATTTTACCTCTCAGGGTGTCATTTTCTCCATTTAGATTCTGAATCTCCGTAGCTATTTTGCCAACCTTATTCTTTAGGGACTTGATTTTGTCAGTGGATTTTTTTCCATTTTTTCCATTTTTTCTTTTACCTCCCTAATTTGCTTTTTAAAATCCTCCTTTAGCTCTTCCAGTAATGCTTTTTGGGCTGGAGACCAGTTCACATTACCTTTTGAGGTATCAGATGTGGATATAGTGTCATTGTTATCCTCTTCCAAATTGGTATTTTGATCATGCCTGTCTCCATAAAAAGAATCAATGGTCCTCGGTTTTTTTGTGTTCTTCATGTTGGTTAGCCTTTTCCTGGCTTTACAATAAATTTCTACTTTTGGGGCTCAGGGCTCTCTGTCCCAGCTTTCTTATTCTGGGGATTGTGATTCTCATTGTTGGCTTTGTGAATTATAGCCTTCAGTTTCCTGAGGTGTGGGGGAGGGGTCTGGCTGCCCAAAATCTCCTCTTCCCCTGGGGTTGTTCTCCAGCACTGTTGCTCTTCAGCAATGGTCTCAGCTCTTTGTTGTTCAAGCTGGGTGTCTGGCACTTCCCCTGGGGGAGCAAGAGGACGTCTCGGCTCCTGGTGTTGACCCACTACTCGGCCACTGAAGCCCCACTTCTGTCTCCTCTATTCCACCATTTTTGTTTTTCTTTTCCCCCAAGGAATTCTCTGGGTGGGCAGGGGAGGGATTAGAGCCTTTTATCTGGCCATTATGTCTCCTGGAAGTTCAAGAAGCACTTCAAACCTTTGGGCTGCAAGCCTCAGGAGTTGGTATCTCATGGTCGGTGGCATTGTGCTGCCTCTCATCACTTCCACAGAGTGCCGTCCTGTGTTGGGAGGCCTGGGGATCTCCACTGGTTTTGGGTGCCTGGCTTTCTCCCAGCCTGTCTCCCATGTGGGTTTCCCAGCCAGCCGCTTCTGCTTTGGTCCCGTCTGGAGCAGCTCCAAATGCCGAGCCCTCTCCTAGCCCACAGATTCGTTCCTTCAACCTTTCAGACTCTCCTGGCTGGTAAATTTGCCCCACTCAGACTTCTCCTCATGGTTTCTAACTCTCTCAGATCTGCTCAAATTCACTTTTTTGTAGGAATCTGACAGAACTTGTGAGAGAGCTCTGGTAAAATGCTGTTTTCATGTGGCCATCTTGGCTCTGCCCTACCATTATTTCTTAAGAAGGTTTTATAATACCCCTGTGTATTTCCTCACAATATACCATCTCAGTCTTGGTCTGCATCTCAATGTCTCCTTCATTTCTTTCTGATTCTAGGTATGTATCTATCTATCTCTTGGTCTCTCATGGCTGTCTATTACCTTTTTTGTATCCCCAGGGCTTAGCATAGTGACTGGCACATAGTAGGTTTTTCATTAATGCTTTTTGGATAACTAATAATTTAACCTGTGTATAACTTGTTTCTGTATAGTTGTTTTCATTTTGTCTCCCCCATAAGATGTGAGCTCCTCAAGAACAAGAACTATGTTTTTCCTCCCTTAGTACCTAGCATAGCATCTGGCACATAGTAGGCATTTAGCAAATGTTTGGTTAACTGGAGAAAAAACTGTTATAGTTGTATTTGTAAAATTCTTGTGGGTCTTTGAAGGTCAATACATTACAGTATTTTATAACTATTTTAAGTGGAAATTTCTCTTTCTTTTGTTCCAATGTTTTTGTAAATGCTTAATAGAAAGGAGAATAAATACCTTAGAAAAATAGTAACTGTTGCTCAAACAGCAGGCTCCTTGAAAATTAGAATAGACCAAGGAGGAATTAATGATTGTATGAGATAGAAAAGAAATATTAGAACAAAATTTTTAATTGAAAAGAAGAAAATGCAAGATATTTAATATCAAAATAATTTACTTAGAAAAATTAACAGGGAAACAAGTGAGTACAGGGAGAAGAGAAAGGAACAATAATACTAGGGAAGGAGTAAACTCAAGCAGAAAAAATAATTAAGATCCTGAAAAGAAGACTAAAATTAATTAAAAAAATAGAACAAAAACTGGAATCTAAAAGAATGCCTATCAATTTGAGAATGACTCAAAAAATTGTGGCATAATAATATAATGTAACATTGGTGAGCAGTAAAAAATTATGACAGAACTGATTTCAGGAAATCTAAGAAATATGAACTGATATAGAGTGAAGTAAGCAGAGCCTGAAGAGTAAGATATACAATGGCAAAAACAGTGTGAAGAAAAACTCTAAAAAAATAAGAACTTTAATAAAAGCAAAGACCAACCATGTCCCCAAAAGATCTATGATGAACCCACCTCCTTACAGAGAGATAGGAGATAGAGTCAGGGTCCTAAAAGAGACATACAGTTTTGACATACATTGTCAGGGTATGGATTTGTTTTTCTTGACTGTGCTTACTCATGAAAAGGTGTTTTTTCTAATCAGAAAAGCAATTAAAGACTATATTGAAACAGTTGATGACTAAAATTTAATGATGAAAAGATTATTTTCATTTGTATATCTGGTGGAATATCTTCTCTTGGGAGAAGTTTAGCCTTAATGAGAAATTGACATGCTCCCATTCCAGTCTCAGACAACAAAGTTTTGTCCCAAAACTAAAAGAAGGTACATCCTGTCAATATTTATAAAAATTGGTCATCTGAACTTTGATTTTGAGAATGATGTGAACAAAAGCATGTATTTTCCATACAAGATAGTCTTAATTGTCTTTGTGACTTTGGCTAAGTCAATTCCCTCCTCTGGTTTCTGTTTTCCCATCTCTAAAATAAGAGGTTTGTATTAGATAAGCTTCATGGCCCCTTCTAATTTTAAATCAAAACTCAGTTCCTTGACATGAGGTTCAATCAGTAACCAGAATATTTAGAAAGTAATGAAAGGTAAACAGTCTTATTATTATTGGCAGAAGGTTCCATGGAAAGCAGCTCATGCCCCAGGAAGCTGAGGACAAAGGCCCAGGACTGGATACTTTATAATATTTCTCTTGCCTTTGTACTTGTGGTCAGTGTGACCATGGGGACTTGATATGAGAGATAACTAGTAGAGTGGGGAAAAGTACAAGTCTTATGATTAGAGGGAGCCATGGGGAACTTCCCATGAAGCTTCTGAAGCTCTGGACAGTCTCATTGCATACTAGTTCCCACTTCCACAGCTTTGAGGCCTAAGACCCACAGATTTAAACAAGAAAGTGAAGATTCTGAGCTGTCAGAAGCTTTGAGGCATCTGAATTCTTAAAACTCCTTAACAGAAATGACACAGATAGTTTCCTAGGTTTGTTTCTGCTACCCTGAGAAAAAGGTATGCATACTTACTAGTATAGTGTAAGGGAAAGAGGGCTGGATTTCAAGCCAGACGACTTGGACTCAAATATCAGTTCTTTTATTTTTTACCTAAACGACCTTGAGCAATTCACTTAATTAGTCTGAAGCTCAGTTTTATTATTTGTCAAATGAGTGGGTTGAACTAAAGAAACCCTAAGATCCTTCTGGATTTTTAGTATGATTTTTCTAGGGTAACCAGTACAAATATAGTCCCTTAGTCTAAATTTATGCTGTTGACCTGGGTGGCTCTAAATGGTTTTTAGTGACTATTTCCCCCAACACTTTTGGGTTCACATACGTGGCAGGCATTGATCTATTTTATCTTTTGTGATCATCTCTAGGCCTTGTTCGGTGATCTCCCACCAGCCAAAGTTGTGACAGGTAGCTGCTCTGGTTCTCCTCAATTATTATTTATATGGTGAGATCTTTAATATACATTTTATAGTGTTGCCTTTAATGTACATTTTGAGCTTATTGTGTCATAGGGTTGGTCAGATTTGACCTAAGCTTAATTTCTTCCTAACCAAATGTCAGTTTTCCAGCATTCTTGTCAAATAAGCAGTTCTTCCTTATGTTCTGGGATTCAATAAACACTGGGTTTATGAGTTTCTGATTCTTTCTTATCTATTTGGAACTACTGACCTACTTTCCTATTTTTTTAACTATTACCAAATATTTTGTTGAATACTATTTTATTACATGATTTTAGATCTTAGAGTTCTATTCTTTCTTCATTCCTACTTTTTTCATTATTTTCATTGAGTCAAAACTTTTTGTTCCTCCAAATTAATTGTTATTATTGTCTCTAATTCTGTAAAGTAGCAGTCCTTTAGAAGCTTGATTGGTATGATATTAAATTTCCACATTTATTGATCATCATAATTTTAATCATATTGTTATACTCTTCTCATGAACAATGAACATTCCTCCAATTATTCATTTTCCTTGTTTGTAAAGAGTATTTAGTAGTTCTGTTTATATGGTTCCTATGTGTCCTTGGGTCAATATACAAATATTTTGTTCACTTTTGAAGATATTTTGAATGGAATTTTTCTATTTCACTCTTTTTTATTACTGTATAGAAATTCTTATTATTTTGTGGATTTATTTTATCTGTTACTTCACTAAAGTAATTGATCCTTTTTTTGCAGGGGGGAAGCCAGGGCAATTGGGGTAAAGTAACTTTCCCAAAGTCACAGAGCTAGTAAGTGTGTGAAGTGTCTGAGGCCAAATTTGAACTCAGGTCCTCCTGACTTCAGGGCCAGTGCTCTACTCACTGTGCCACCCAGCTGCCCCTAATTAATCCTTTTTTATTTATTTCATAATTCATTTCTTAATATTTCCAAATATATTATGTTATGATCTTCAAATAGAGTAATTTTGTTGCATTTTGGCCAATGTTTATACCTTTAACTTCTTGTCTTATTGGTGCAGCTAACATTTCTAGGACTATATTAAATAATAGTGGAGAGCGTCTAAATACTTGCATTACCCCTCTTATTTTTGGAAAGCTTCTAGTGTTTTTGTATGACAAACAATGCTTTTTTTAAAAAAATTATTTAATATATCTAGTTTTCAGCATTGATTTTCACAAAAGTTTGAATTACAAATTTTTTCCCCATTTCTACCCTTTCCCCACTCCAAGATGGCCTATATTCTTGTTGCCCCATTCCCCAGTCAGCCCTCCCAACTGTCACCCCACTCCCCTCCCATCCCCCTTTCCTTTCTTCTCTGACAAATAATGCTTTTGTTAGGTTTGAGGTATATACTTTTAATCCTATTAGAGACTGGTATTTCATGCTTGTGATTTTCAGACTTTAATTTTGTAAGAGTTCTCTATTTTGTCAAATTGTCCATTTTTTCACATGGTTTTTATTGTTATATGATTAATTGTGCTATTTTCCTAATGATGAACCATCCTGCATCCCTGGGAAAACACTAAATTGGTGATAATGAATTTTTTTAATCTGCCTCTCCATCTATTTTTAACCCATGCATCAGAATATTTAGAAAAATAACCCCAAAATGAAGAAAAAAATCAAATTATAGATAGCCCTGCTGCAGGAAGATGTGCTGTTTTATTTAGTTTGATAATCACACATATTTACTGAGAGTCTACTATGCTAGATCAATAGATGTACCTTTAATAATGTTTCTTCTGATTAAGGAGGTAAAGACAATTGAAATAGTTGTTCACTAAAATTCAATGATGAATAGGAGATCATATTAGTTTATATCTAGAGGGATAAATTCTGGGAAATCAAACATAATCTTAATGAGAACTGGGGCATCTTTTCTTGCAGTCTCAGACATCATGATCGTCTTCCAAATATTCAAAAATGCACCTCCTGTCAAAGAACAAGAAATATGTTAATTTCTAAAAATGGAAAAATAGGAACTTTCATATAAAGATTGACCCTAACCAAAACCTGCCAGTGCAGTGAAGGAGAAACAGTTGTGAACTCAGAGGACCTAGAACTAAATTTCAGTCCTGCTACCTTTGTGACCTTGCATAAATAATCTCCATTCTTCAGACTTCAGTTTTCATGTAAAATGAAGGATTTAGACAAGATAAACTTCAAGACCCCTTCGAATTCTAAATCTAAGATCAATAAGATCTTTGAAAAACTATGGGGAAAACATACTCATTTAATTCAACATTAGTGGCCAATTGGCCAGCTCTGAATGAAGTTTGCTTTTAAATACTTTTTTCTTTAACAGTCCTCAAGCTGGGAAAGAAAGAAAGAAAGAAGGGAACAAAGAAAGAAAGAAAGAAAGAAAGAAAGAAAGAAAGAAAGAAAGAAAGAAAGAAAGAAAGAAAGAAAGAAAAGAAAGAAAAAAGAAAAGGAAGAAAAAAGAAAAGAAAGAAAAAAGAAAAGACAAGAAAAGAAAGAGAGGGAGGGAGGGAGGAAGGAAGGAAGAGGGAGAGAGAGAGAGAGAAAGAAAGAGAGAGAGAGAGAGAGAGAGAGAGAGAGAGAGAGAGAGAGAGAGAGGAAGGAAGAAAGGAAGAAAGGAGGGAAGAAAGAAAGAAAGGAAAGAAGGAAAGAATCTCATATCTCATGTGCATAATCAAGGAAAACCAACTCCCACCCGGGCAACATCCAAAAATGGCCCTCATTCTGTATATTTGCACATTTTTTGCAATGCCTAAAAAAAAGTTCATTGACTAGCTTATTTAAATAAACTAAAATTTTACATTATCAATGCAATACCAATGCATGATCAATACTTTAGCAAGGTTGACCCTGGTGTAGGTGCTAACTAGTCCCCTTACAGCAAGGTGAAATGCTGTATGTGGCCACTAGGTTTGGAAGACAAGAGCCAGAAACAGAAGCCAAGGCTGGGCTTGTGATCCTCACAAGCCCCAGGATGTGACATGCCAGTGGCACCTGAATCAGAGACAAGGAAGGAGGTCAGGCTAAGATTCAGTTCCTAAAGGTCAGTACATGTGCTTTATCTGAAGCTATATTGAAGGCTGGAGAATATTGATTACATCATGGTGAGGTCACATGGGTTTATAATTTTGGGGAGTCATAGCAAAGAATCCCTGAGGACAAGGACTAGGCTTACGCATGTATTTGTCACCCAACTCTTATCCCCACAGTCCAGCCACGTTGGTCTACTTGCTATTCCTCACACCTTTTGTTCCACCCCTTTCTTTCAGGCCTTTGTACTGGTTGTACCCTGTGTTTGAGATCACTTTGCCTCTAAGAATTCCAGATTTTCATCAAGATTCAGCTCAAGCACCACTTTCTACAGAAGATCTTTTCTGCCTGCCTCCTTTCTACCTCTCCCACTCTCAAGTTGCTAGATTTCCCCTGTTTACCTTCCATCTAGTCTGTGTGTATTTTGTGTTTACTTGTGTAATATATATACTGTTTACATTATTCAAATATAAGGTCCTTAACGGCCAGCACTGGTTTTTTTAAAGCCATTTTTGCTCTTTTTTGCATCCTCAATACTTAGTACAATACCTGATATAGGATTAAGAATGATTAAGAAATACTTCAACAACTAATTGGTATGAATAGCCATAAATTTAGAGACTAAAAACCTAGAATTTGAATCTCATTGGTCTACTTAACTCCCTGTGTGACCTTGGGCTAGACACTTGACCTGTTTGGGTGTCAATTTTTTCACTGTAAAATGAGGGAGTTGTACCAGATGATGTCTTAAGATCCTTTCTATTAGTAGCCCTTTGGTTATATCATATTAAATGATATTGCTAACCTTTTCAAAGAACAAAGGGTTCCAAATGCACAATTAACCTTATTTATCCAGTTATGCTCAATATTATCATTTTCTCATTTTGTTTATCCAGCTTAGGTGATTTTCATATGTTTAAGGTTTATACCTGAAATACTATTTATTCCAGAAATTAATTTTACTGCAGTCAATAACACTTTTTCATATTTATCAAAGTCCCAGCCAGGAATGAGCCAGTCTCCAGTGGTGAGTCGTCTGTGAGGGAATCCCAGCAAGATGTCTGATGCATTCTTAAAGTCAGAGGGGTAATTTGCTGCTTCAAGGAACTCAATAGTGGTTAGAAAGGATTCAGCAAAATCTTTTTCACCTGCAGAATAAAATTGGCTTCTAAAAAGAAAGACTTGGAATTAGTAAGTTCACAGGACTTAGACAAAACTTTCCCTATCCCTTCCCAACCTTCCCGGAAATGTAATTTTGCGGGAAGTATTTTATGTGCAAAGCCTCATATATGGTTCAAATTCTGTTTGAGGCTTACCACCTCTGTTATCTTAGGTAGGTCTATTATCGTCCTCAGTGTCCTCATCTACAATGGCTAGGTGGCACAGTAGATTGAGTGTCAGGCCTAGAGGCAGAAAGACTTCTCTTCCTGAATTCAAATATGGCCTTAGACAACTTACTAGCTATGTGACCCTGAATAAGTCATTTAACCCTGTTTGTCTCGGTTTCCTCATCTGTAAAACAAGCTGGAGAAAATAATGGCAAACTACCCCAGTATCTTTTAGATGCCAAGAAAACCCCCAATGGGGTCATGAAGAGTTGAACACAACAGAAAACAACTGAACAATAATTACAATATCCTCATCTATAAAGTAAAGAGCTTGACTTTTGAACTCCCTCCCAGTACTGGATTTATGATCCTATGAGCCCATGAACCCATGCTTAGAGTCTAACATGTAGAACATACCAGACAGTAATAATCACAATTTTAGGGTGGCATAGGTTGAAATCTCTCAGTCTCCTAGACAGATCCCTACATCATTTCTTCAGTAACTTCAGAGTCAGCTTCATTCTGGACCACTTCTTCTGATTCACCTGCTCCCTTAGAATCTTTGAATATTTTCATCTTCATTTATCTTTCTCTCTCCTCTAATACTTTTCCTTTGGCTAGCTTCTGCAAGTTCCTTTTTGTAATAGGACATAATGAAACAGCACTAAGCTCTTTATAGGGTTCAATGAAGTGAGACAAAGTCATTGGGACTATCAAAGTAGGCTTTGCTCACATAAGCTCTTAGATATCTTTCCCTGAAAATTATTTCAATTGTTGCTTCACCGCTGGCTGTATTCTTAGCCTACTTTTAATTGAAGGGGATGAATAAATAGAGAAAAGGATGGCTTGGAGCAAGCCCAGTGGTCACAGTTCACCTCCAGTTTTCTAAGTCAATTTTTAAAACCTGTCTTCACTCACTGCCCAAAACTGGTATGTGTGCCTAGATGAGTGAACTCTGAGAGCATGCTCCATGGACTTTTACCTAATTTGCATCCTGTAGATTATAAACCATAAATTGCTTCTTTAAGCATATACCTTCACAGTCAGTGCTATAGTGGCCATGCCATAAGCCAATGCATGAAGAATGAAATCTTAGGAAAATGGGGAAATTGGTTTTTTGGTTTTCTTTTAAACATTCAAACAGCAGATTTCACTGTCTCTCCTGTTTGAAAAGATTTTCTGATTATTATTTCCCTTACTATGTAATAAGATCGCTTTTTGTCTCAAGGAATATGGTACACAATAACATGTAATTCATTAATTATAATATTTTTTCAACCATATCACTTTTATTTTGGTTCTTCAATCCAAATCTCCTACCAAAATTTATCACTAGAATTCCCTAAGTAGATCTAGTAATGATGCTGGGAAGGCGTGGTCTCAGTTAAGGAAGTGAGGAAGAGTCCATTCCTCAATGATTCAACAGCTCTATATAAACAGGAAAGGAAAAAGTAAAAGAAAATGAATTGAATTGTGGTGAGAGGGAGATTGGGTAGCCACAAAGAAGAGCTTCTTGGTTATAAAGGTGACCAAATATTAGCAAAAGATAATGTGGAATTCATATCCCTGGCAAGGTTATAGAAAACAACACAACTCTTTGTCTCAGGGAGTTTATTCATTTACTGACATAGAGCAAGAGGCTGTGTCAGATACTTGCAAGTCCTTTTGAGCCTCATGGTGCTCCCTATCTATGCTAAGAGATGCAGAGAAAAATATAAACAGAAAGAAAGGGGATGGAGACAAAAGTGAGAAGAGATCCAGGCAGGAAACCAATTTGGAAGGCTCTAGAGGGTTAATTGTTTAATTTTGATCATAAGTACTGACACTTCAGAAATCAGCAAATGCTGAAAATCAGGGTTCAGTTTATTGTTTTGTTGATTGTCTATACTTAGTAGAAGGGGAAAATGTTAGTAATTCAGATTAAACTTTAAAGTATATCTTGCCTGAGCTCTACTTGTTAAAACATTTCTTAGCACAGCATTAGGTGTGGGCAAATTAGGACAATTGTTTGTAAGCTAAACAGAGAGATTTATTAAAAACCATTACTTTTTTAAGTTCATAAATTACACAAATGGGACAAAATGTCTGAGAAGGGAAATGAAGTTAAAAAAAGTTAGAGCAAAAGCTCCTTAGCTAGGGAAGCTGATAGCAGGAGTTGGTAGATAATATGCTTGAGGGACATTCTTTTTTTTGTGAGAGAGCATTGTTTTCAGAGTCACAAAGACTTAGATTGTAGTAATTACTCCAGCATTTAACAATCCTATAACCTTGCACAGGACACTTCACTCACCTCCCTGGATCTTACTTCCTCATCAGCAGAAGAATGATAATCTTATTTGTACCCCCTACTTCCCAGGGTCATTCATCAGAAAACACTTTGTGTATATCTTTGTATACCTATGTGTAGGTAAGTCCATAATTATCATTCTTCAGAAAAATGAATTTCTTTCCTAACAATTACACTGACATGAAATGTGGTCCTGGAGTTTTTAAAATATCCACTTTTAATAAATCGTTTGTTAATCATTGATCAGACATTTTTTACTAATTGTGAAAATCTCTGGAAAACAGTCAGTGAGCAAATGGAAAATGGGTCCTTATTTGCTGCATTGTTAAAATCATAGAAAAGAAGAAAATATAGCGAATAGCTTACTTGTCGTAGAATAGTGGCTTTCCAACATCTACTCCAGCCTGATGTCCAGACCACGTATAATGAATTATTGTCTCCATATCTGTGTTGTAGGTAGGGTTTTCTGCATTGTTTGATGTTTTCTCCCGGGACTGTAAATACTAAAGCATAAAAATAGCTAATTTTGAATTAAAAATCAAGATATTTCTGCCTTAAAATTTCTAATCAAGAATCATCTCTTTTATTTAGATAATTGAGATTACATTACATTTTAGAAGCATATGGGATTATTTTCTTTCCAAAAAAAGCAATACTTCACACTGTAAGGATGAATTTGGAAGTGGTCTTTGTGTAGTAGCTTACTATCTTACCTTACTGGCCTAACTTACTATCTTACTAATTTACTATCCTAATTTACTCTCTTTTTTAAATTTATTTTTTAGTTTTAGTTTAAAACACACAGTTCCACAAGTTTTTGAGTTCCAAATTTTCTCCTTCTCCCTCTCTTCTCCCCTCCCCCCAAGACAGTATGTAATCCAATATAGGTTCTACATATACCTTCACATTAAACTTATTTATACAATAGTCAAGTTGTAAAGAAGAATTATAATCAATGGAATGAATCATGACAAAGAAGAAACAAAACCAAAAAAGAAGGAAAAGAACAGCAAATAGTTTGCCTCAAACTGCATGCAGAATCTGTAATTCTTTCTCTGGATGTGGATAGTTTTTTCCATCATGAGTCTTTTGGAGCTGTCTTTGAACCTTGTATTGCTGAGAAGAGCCAAGTCTATCAAAATTAGTCATCAGAGATACTGTGTGTTTGTAATCATGTATAATGTTCTTCTGGTTCTGCTCCCTTCACTCAGCATCAGATCATGTAAGTCTTTCCAGTTACCATGAACTCTGTCTGCTCCTCATTTCTTATAGCCCAATAATAGCATTCCATTACATTCATATACCACAACTTGTTTAGCCATTCCCCAATTGATGGGAATACCTTTGATCTCCAATTCTTTGCCACTACAAAAAGAGCTGCTATAAATATTTTTGTACGTGTAGGTCCATTTCCCACTAGTGTGATCTCTTTGGGATACAGCCCTAGAAGTGGTATTGCTGGGTCAAAGTGTATGCACATTCTTATAGCCCTTTTGGCATAGTGTCAAATTGCTCTCCCAAATGACTGGATCAGCCTAACTAACTTTCATAACTTATCATCTTGATACTCTTGGCCTTCCAGTTGATGGGATAGACATAGAGACATAGTTTGGTGCTATTCTCCAACTCCAGGAAAATAAAGTGGTATCTTCCCAAAGAATGGTACTTCAACATCTATGTACTACCCATTCACCATCATGGTACACCATCATAGAAACACACTAACTCCGCAGCTTTTAGTTTCCCATGACTTTTCTCAATCAGATCTTTTAGAGGTGGTGTTTCAAAGTTAATATTTTTTTTTCTACAGCCAATGTTTCAATGTGTTACCAGAAGCCATGGACTGATACGTAGTACCTTTTAGTCCAAATTGAAACTTTTCATCCTTCAAGGACCTGCAGAGATGATTTTGAAGACAAAACCTTTGAATGCATTAGAAGAGATTTTGGAGGGAAAGTTTAGTATAAGAATGTTTGTAGTACCTCAAAAATCTTTAAGTCGATTGCCATCATCTGTGGGTAGGATGCATTGCATTCATCAAAGGAATAACAGAAATCAGATCTGCGTTCTTCTTGTGGTAATAACTCAATCTGATATGGCAAAGGCCCAAAGAAGTTCAATTTCAAGGCAGAAAGGAAAAATGGGATGGCCACATAGTAACTAATACCTGTGAAGCAAAATAAAAAGCATGACAGTGAATCATTTGGACAAATCCGTGTACAAATGAGAAAGAAAAATCAAAACGAGGAAGACTGTGTCCACATAGCTAATTGAGGCAAATTAGTTCCTCAGTCTTTCAATCCCATGTGTTGGTTCTAGGACCATGGGTAGAATGGAGATTAACCAAGCCAAGTAGGGAATATGCCCAATGTGTCTAGAATAGGTGTGGTGATTCAAAAACCAGGCAAATGGTGAAAGGTCTAGATACTTGAATGAATAGTAGGTCAGCATCAGGATATGCTTTCATTTTTTTATATTTAATATTTTTATTTTTTCCACTTAATAATATTTTGTTTTTAAATTACATGTAAAGATAGTTTTCCACATTCATTTTTATAAGATTTCGAGTTCCAAATTTTTTTTTCCCATCCTCCCCTTCTCCCTCTCCAACATGGCAAGCAATCTGATATAGGCATATTTCTAGGAACCAAGAAGTGAAAAGACAGGGAAAGGCAGCCAAGAAAAGTTAGAAACCTAAGCATTAAGTAGTTCTAGATTGTGCAGAGCTCTGTAGTCAAACACAGAAAGCTTATGAGACTCCTACAATAGTGAAGTTATCAAATAGTAGATGATTCAATTATAGTGCTGGTTTTGTTAGAAAGGTGAGAGATTTTAAGAGATCTTGTGGTAGTAGACATGGCAACTGATTGGAAATGAGGAGGAAAGGAGAAGGAAGAGTTAAAGATGATTGGCAGGATGGATGGTGGTGGGCTCAATAGACATAAGGAGAGATTAGAGGGAAGGTAATTTTAGCGTAGAGGGAGAAGAAGAAAATATACAAGGCAAGATGAAGCAGCATTTATTAAGCACCCACTCTATGCTGGTCACTGTGCCAAGTGCTGACTGTTTTCATTTTGAGACATATTGAGTTTGATGTTTTACTAGGATTTGTAGGCAAATATGTCCTGTAAACAGTAGGAAGGATGAGACTAGAGGCTCGAGGATAGATTGGGATATAGATATCAATGCAGAGATTTTGGAACCATTCTCAGAGATGATAATCAAAGCCATAGGAATGGATAAGATCACCAAGGGAGACTGTATAGAAAAACAAGAGAAAAATGGCCAATGGCATAGTCTTGGGGGAAAACCATCCTTTGGTTATAGAAAGATGCAGATTAACCAGTAAGAGAGGCCAAGAAAAGCATAATTATGTAAGTAAAAGAACTAGGGACAAAGCACCATAACAGGTAAGGGAGTGAAGAATATTAAGGAGAAGATGGCAAAATATCACATGTTATAGAAATAAAAAGGTCTGTGAATAAGCTAATGGATTTGGCAATTAAGAATTAATTTATTGGTGCTCTTGGAGAGGCAAATTATGGTCCAGATACAAAGTGATTACAAATAAAGCCACAGGAGAATGAAGAAAAAAATAATAAGATAAAAATTCATGTTTTACTTTCTTTTCTATTTTCATTATTCATGTTTTGTTTAATTATTTCTTGATCTCTTATAATTTCACTGGCTTCAATTTGCCCAATTCTAATTTTCAAGGTGTTATTTTCCTCCTTGAGATTCTGGATCTCTTATTCTAATTGGTTGATTTTCCTTTCATAACCTTCTTGTTTTTCTTGGATTATTTTTTTTTTAGTTTTTCGTCCATCTCTGTCATTTGATTTTTAAAGTCTTTTTTAAGATCTTCTATAAATTCTGAAACATCTTATAAGAAAAACAACAGATTTGGAGAATAGATCAAGAAGAGAAAATATAAAAATAATTAGAGTAACTGCAAGTCATGATCAAAAAAAGAATCTTGATACAATAATACAAGAAATAATTAAAGAAAATTGTCCTGAAGCATTAGAACAAGGCAGGGAAGTAGAAATAGAGAAAATCCACTGAACACCACTTAAAAGAAATCCTATGAGGAAAACTCATAGGAATAACAGTCAAATTTTGGAATCCCCACCTGAAGGATAAAATATTAAAAGCATCAAGATTAAAACAATTTAAATATGTTGGTGCCACAATTAGAATTACACAAGACGTAGCTGCAGAAACATTAAAGGACCACAGGTCTTGGAACACAGTATATCAAAGAGCAAAAGACCTGGGGCTCCAGCCAATAATATCATACCTTTCAAATTTCAGTATTATCTTGAATGGAAAAAATGGACATTTGACGAACCCTCAGACTTTCAAGACTTTGTTTAAAAAAATCCTCAACTTAATAGAACATTCAACATACAAGAACCAAGAGAAACATAAGGTACACACCAAAGACTGACTCTAAGGGATTCATAAGAACAGACTGCTTACCTTTTATATACGATAAAATGTAAAATGTATGTCTAACATTCTATTAATAATTGTCGAGCTCATAAGAAAGAGGGGGATAAACCTGACTATGATATGAATTTAAAAAGTAAAACCATTTAGAAACAACAAAAAACAGTAACTATTTTATACAAAAGAGCTGCAAGAAGAAGAAAGGATACAGAGGATTTAGATGGGGTGGAGGGCTGGTAGTTCTGGTAACCCACTTTCATTGGGAATGGGTTTAAGAGGGAACAATACATATACATTTAGAAGAGTATAAAAGTTTTCAAAATTTAGAAGAAATAAAGTGATAGGAATATAGTGAGGGGGGAGAGGACAAGTGAGGGATTAGGACAAAGAAGGATTTTAGAGGGGAGGATGAGAGAATAGGTAAAGGGTATTTAGATTAATGGGGATGGGAGGATTGAGGAGGGATCCTTGGAGGGGGGAAGGCAAGCAATAGGAGTGCAGGGTGGTTGGTGGAGGGGGAGGGGTAGGCAAGTAATAGGAAGGTGCTGTAGCAGGTAGAAGTAAAGTTGAGGAAGCAGGAAGGATAGGAAACAAAAGATGTGTACAAACATAAAAAAAACATAGATCAGGAATAGATTATGTTGGGAAAGTATATGTCTATATATGCATTATATATATATAAGTGTATGTATATATTTGTATGTATATGTATATATCAAGAAATATCTAAAGTATATTGTAGCCTTCTGGGGGTGGGGGAAAGAACAAAGTTAAAAAGTGCACAGCAGAGAACAAAAGAAAACACAAGGAAACAAAAAAAAGATGGACAATTCTCAACATAAGGTATATTATTTACCATACAGGCTTTCTTGAAAATTTATTGTTACATATTTTGAATCCTCTCCTATGTTTTGCCTTGCACATGACATGCTGTTTTTTCTTTCTTTATATATAAGTTTCAATATTTAAATTTATGATGTGTTTTTGTTTCTTTTCTCTATTTTGTATTTGTGTTTTGGTAAAATAAAATAAAAAAAACTTTAAAAATTCATGAATTAATTGGAGAACTTTAAAACCTAAAAATCTAACTCAGTGCTTTTTCCATACCAAACTCCAGACACCCACCCAAGCAAACTTAAACGTGTTTGTCTGAGCCTAACATGAGAATGGGAACCTTTGCTATAGTGACTGCCTAAATACTTCCATCCCACTTCTAATGCAGTAAAGCACTCCATATCATCTTCCATTTTTATTCCTTTTCAAAACCCTCTAAAATCACCCTCCACTCTCTACTCCTTTACTTAAGTCTCCGATAATGAGGCAGTCATTCACCTTGTCATAATGAAGCTTTCTTCGGCAAATTGTCCCCTCAATCATTTTGCTGGTCAATCTTCCATCTCTTCCTATCTATTGGTTACTTCCTTACTGCCTTCAAACCTGCCCATTTTCTCCATCCTTAGAATACTTTCACTAGTCTTAACTTCCATTAAACTCTCAGCTTATATCTTACTCTTTTTCTCAGCCAAACTCCTGGAAAAAAAATGTCTTCATTTACTGCCTACATTTTCCCTTCTCTCATTCACTTTTAAGCTCTTTGCAATCTTGCTTCTGATCTAATTACTCAACTGAAACTGCTCTCTCCATCATATTTTAGTTACCAAATGATGACTTTCTCTTACTCCTTATCCTTCTTGAGATTTGTGCTGTATTTGACATTGTTGATAACTTCTATTGGATGATTTCTTTCTTCTTCTCTGGATTTTCATGACATTACTGTCTTTTGTTTCTTCTATGTGCCTGACTACTTTTCAGGTTCAACATCTTGCTCCTTAACTGCAGGTATGTTTCAGAATTTTACCTGGACCTATTGTCTATATGTATATTCTCTATTTGATCTCATCACCTCCAACAGGATTATTATCTTTCTGCATATAACTCCAACAGCAACATATCCAACCTCAGTCATTCTCCTTAGCTTCAGTTATGAACTACCAAATGCCTTAGTAACATTTTAGACTAAATTTTCTGTAAACATCTCAAACCCACATGTCCAAAGAGACCTTTTGCCCCAAACACACTCTGTCACCAAATGTTCCTATTTTGTTCAAGAGAACTACAATTCTTCTCATCTTCCAGGTTCATTACTTTGGCATTATACTGTCCTTCACCCACATATCCAAGAACCTTCCAAATCTTGTTGTTCTTTCCTCCACATCTTTCACAACTGGTCTTTTCAATACTCACACAGTTGCCACAATAATTCAGGTCCTTACTACCTATCACCTAGAATATTACAAAGGTCTGCTCATTGATCTCCCTGCCTCAAGAATTTCTCTTTTCTAATCCATTCTTCACAAAGCTAGCAATGTGATTGGCCTTAATTACAGAGTATATTAAGGATATTTCTTCCACTACTATTATTTAACATAATCCTAGAAATTATAGTGATCACGGTAAGAGAAGAGAAATAAATAAAGATAATGGGCATTGGGAGAGGGAGGGAGGGAGAGAGGGAGAGAGAGTGAGAAGGAGAGAGTGGGAGAGAGAGAGTGAGAGGGAGAGAGGGAGAGAGAGAATGAGAGAGAGAGAGAGAGAGAGAGAGAGAGAGAGAGAGAGAGAGAGAGACAGAGAGACAGAGAGAGACAGAGACAGAGACAAAGAGACAGAGAGAAAGAGAAAGAGACAGAGACCCAGAGAGACCCAGAGACAGAGACACAGAGACAGACAGACAGACACATACACATACATGGATAGAGAGAGACAGAGGGACAGAGATGGAAATATCCATACTTGCTGATATGTTTTTCTTAGGAAATTCTTTAGTAGAATCAAAGAAATTATTTGAGAAAATGAATAACTTGAGGAAAGCAAGAAGATACAAAATAAAACAAGAAAACAACCACATTGTAAGTTTTGAAGAGTAATAACAAAATCCAAAAGGAAAACATTTAAAAACAACGACAGAATACATGAAATAGCTTTGTGTCAAATCTACCAAGGCAAACTCAAGATTTATGTAGATACAATTATAAAAAACTCTTGAAAGAAATAATCACCTAAATAATCAGAAGATTGTTCAATACTCATTACTGAGATGTGGCAGTATAACAACATAATGCTACTTAAATTAATTTAAACATTTAGTGCTATGCCATTCAAACTATGAAAAACAAACTTTTTAAGAAGCATTCATTTGGGGGGAAATGGGTTTAGAATATCAAGGTAAGTAATGAAAAAAGTAGAAATGAAGAGGGAATAATGCTTCCAGAGCTCAAATAGTAATATAAAGTAATCATCAAAACCATTTAGTATTGGCTAAAAAATGAAAAAGTTGCTCAATGGAACTGGCTGCATATGGTACAATCAGTAACTATGTAACTAAAAATACAGTGTTCAATAACCTTGAGACCAGAAATTGTTTTGGGAAAGCTCCTTATTTGTTAAGAACTGCTGAGAAAACCATAAAGCAAGATAATAGAAATTAGATTTATATCATATGAAAATCTTACAATACATTACACAATGAACTAAAATAGAAACAAGACCTGATTAATAAAAGTTATAACATATAAAAGTATAATGAAATAAAGAGGGGTCTTTTAAAGCCATAGCTAAGGAGTGAAAACTCTTCTCCAGAAAAGGATAAAGGTTGTCACAGAAGATAAGATAGGTAATGTCAGTTGCCTGGAATAGAAAAGCTTTTATATGAACAAAATCAATGTAACTAGAATAAGAAGGGAAGCTGTTGATCAGTGAGGGAAAACTTTTGTATTAAATATCTCTGATGAGGGACTGAGACTCAAGATACACAGAAAATTTAAACAACTATTGAATACCAAAATCCAAAATAATAATGGAAACTTAACAACTACATGAAAATTGCTCCATCAATGTTAACAAGAGAAATATATTTTAAAACAAATGTGAAGTTTCACATCATATCCATGAAATAGTCAAAAATGACAAAAATATTAGAATACTCAAAGTTGGACGTTGTAGGGAAAAAAGACATACTGCAATAGTGTTAGTAGAATTGTGAATTACTCCAACCATTCTGAAAAACAATTTGTAAATATAGGATCAAAGTAAATAAATTGTACATATTCTTTGACTGAGTGATCTCACTGTTAGGCATTATCCACAGGAAGTTGAAAAAAAGGAAGGTTCCATATGCACTAAAACATATTTATAGCAATGCTCTTTTTTTTTTAGCAGAAAGGACTGGAGGCTAAGAAGGAACTCATGAATTGGGAAACTGATAAAAATATTAGGAGGCAACTAGGTAACACAATAATTATGGTGCTGGACTTGGAGCCAGCAAGACCTGAGTTCAAATCCTGCTTCAGCCACTTCCTAGCTGTGTGACCCTAGGCATGTCATTTAACCTCTAATTATCTTAGTTTTCTCAGCTGTAAAATGAGGTTAATAACAGCACCTGCCTCTCAGGGTTGTTTTGAGGCTAAAATGAGATAATATTTTTAATAAAGCATTATATTAATTATAGCTATTAGTTATTGCTTATAATGGAACATTACCATGTTGTAAGAAATGACAAATTTAAAAATGCAGAGAAATATGGATCATAAATTACAGCTTTTAGAGTTGAGAGAGACTTTAGAAGCTGTCCAGTCTGACTCTTTATTATCTTATGTACAAACTGAGGCCCAGAGGATTTAGATACTTTGTCCAAAGTCATGTAAGAAATAAATTGAGACATGATTTGAACTAATGTTCAAATCCAGGACTCTTTCCACTGTACTACACTGTCTATGGGAAAATATATGAAAACCGAAGAAAAGAAGTATGCAGAACTGGGAAAACAATATACACAATGACTCAGGCAATGCAAATTGGAAAAAACAAAAACAAAAACAAAAAAATAAAAACTGAATACTGAATAATTATAATGGCCAAAATTAGTCCCCCAAAGAGATATGAGAACATACTTCCCTCCTTTCTTTGCAGAGGTGAGGAACTATGTGTATGAAAAATAGCATATGATGATGAATTAAATTGTTGCATTGGTTAATTTTGATGAACTATTTTATCTCTATTTAAAAAAATCTTTATTGTAATGGGTGTCTCTCAAAGAGTGTGAGAGAAATGTTTGGGGAAATGAAGGTGAAACAAAAAGAAAATATATAATTTTTTTTAAATAAAAGAATTAAGAACTAGTGGTTGTTGATATCCTAACTATGGAATTTGGAGACAGTGGGCCTTGGTACGAATCCTTGTTTCCCTACTTGCTATCTCTTGACCTTGGGCCAATCATTTAATTTCTTTGAGTCTCAAATTCCTCATTTGTAAAATGAAAGAACTGTACTGTATGACTTCTAAATCTTATTCCAGTTTTTGTTCTTACGATTCTAAAAGATACCTTAATTTTTACTACTATTATTGATCTTAATATAGGTCATTTTGTTCAGTAAATATATCTAGAACTATCGCAATTGGCTACTTATATAGGGAAAATTCACTGGGTAATTACCCAGCATTATTGGGATTCAAAGTTAAGTCTCTCCACTTTCTTATATATTTATTTCACAAAGGAAAATTTGTAGTTATGCAACCCATCCTTTCCTTTTGACAGCTGATTTGTCCTTTGGTATGACTGGATGGATTTATTCAATCAATAAATCGACCAACATTTATTAAGTATTTTTAACTATGTGCCAGGAAATATGCTAAGTGCTAAATCTAGGTGTGGTCAGTTGAAAAGTTGCTAATTGACCCCTATCTCTGAAAAGAGAGTTAATCAAATTGGCTTGGCTAAATGATTACATCCTAAGGTGACTTTGGCCTTCTGATGACTGCTGAGCAGGTGGAGGTGACAGAGGGGGATTCAGCAGGACTGAGTCCTGCAGAATTCCCGACCCTTTGAAGTGCTAAGACCTTCATGTGATTGTTGAACAGCTGGAGGTGACAAAAAGAGAACTGGCAGGATTGAGTGATTTGTTTAAAGGGCAGTATTTGGAAATTATTGAAGATATAGTTTCCCTTAATCATTTTGACTAAACATATGCATGTACATATATAATATATATTCAATGTTTATCAACATATATTTGCAAAAAGGGGTCATTTGTTTTTCCCACATAAACTCTCCAATCCTCTGAAACTAAAGAGCCACAATAAGACTTGAAATTTCTTAGGGGCAGATAGTCCATTGTGGACCTCTCTTCACAGGAACAGGACAGTTCAGGAGCAGAGATCATGTCATTGTAAAATACTCACCACTCCATCCACTTTTGGTTAAAACGAAGTTCTCTTTTTCTGGACTGTTATTAACTAAATCGTTTGAAGGATTGTCACATCTTCCTACAAGGGATAAAGAGATGGAAAATGATCTTTAGGATTTCAAATGCTTAGAAGTTGGCAACAGAAATTGGCTACTATGTTAGAAAACTAATGTGGAAGGAAACAGAGATTTATAGTCCAGTTGGTAATGAGGTTATCTTTTTTTAAGTTTCCTTTCCTATCATACATTTTTACTGAAGCAGGGGTCTTAAGATATCTTAATCTAACCCTTAGTTTGGAAGACTAAGGAAATTGAGGAGATCTAGAAGTGGCTAGTGATTTTCTCAAAATCACAAAGCAAGGAGTAGTAAGGTTAGGAGAGAATTCAGAACTGGCTCCAGTCTCTCCTCTCTCCAAACCATTCTCTGTGCAACACCCAAATTGATGTTTCCTAAAGTATGTCTGACTATATCACTCATCTGTATAAGAACATTCAATGATTCCTAGGATAAAAAAAAAAGCCAAACAAAAAGTATTTGGCATTTAATACCCATAACAGTCTGCTTCCAAATTGTCTTTCAAGGCTAATTTCATGTGATTCCCCATTATTCACTCTAATGTTCTAACCAGATTGACCCACTTGCTGTTTTTCACATACTACATTCCATATCCCACCTCTGCAACTTTGAATAGGATGTTCCCCATCTCTGGAATAGACTCCCTCCTCACTTACACCTTTTACAACATCTACCTTCTTTAATGACTCAGCTCATTTATCATCTCTTCTGGGAAGCCATTTCTGATCATTTGAGTCATTAATATTGCTCTTCCTTTAAGTTATCATATACACACCTATCTTATTAGAAAAGTAGAGCATAAGTTTCTTGAGGGCAGGGATTATTTCATCTTTGTCTTTGTATCCCCAGCAGCTAGCATGGTGGTTTGCACATAAATGGCACTTAATAGAAATAGATGGGATTTTTAAAAATTGTAAATGAAAAAGAAAATTAATCATTCTCTTCTCCTTTGTATACCCTATATTGAGTAGCAAATGCCTCTTTGAATAAATGATTTTGTGGTAAATCAGCAGCCACTCATAGATAAAATGAAAAGAGAAAGTCCAGGGACAAAACTCAAGCATTTAGATGAGATTGCATCATCCTAAAATGTTCACCAGTCCATCTATTTCTGATTAAAGCTGAAGTGTCAGTGGGTAATTTTTAACTTCTAGTAATTACCTGCTAGCCCATCACATAGATACAATATATGAAGTACTCAAAAAAGAAGTTCTTGAATATTAACTCATTTGCTGAACCTACTATGTTTTAGACACTGGAGAATTGATTTAACTAAAAAATGAGATGGTAACCAAATTTTTTCAACTTTGACTTAGTTTTGCCAGAAAACTGCTTATTAGCTCATGACCACCTGTACAGAGGAATGTACTCTTTCTAGCTTCATACAGACATGTACACATACCAACACACACACACACACACACACACACACACACACACACACACACATACACAGAGCTGTTTGTAAAGAAGGAATAGCTAGCTTAAAAGAATGATTAATATGCTGGAAAATTAGGAACATTAGGAAACATTAGGAAAATTAGGAACATCTGATTGTAGTGTAGAGATATAAAATCTTGGCTTCCATACACACACACACACACACATACACACACACACATATGCATTGGCCTGAATTGCCACTGAGAGCCTTTTCAATTCTCAAACATCTGTGATTTTATCCTCATTATTCTTGTTGTTATAATTTTTTAGAAATTCCATGTTATATTTGTTTTTCCTTTAAAAAAAAATACTGATTTGTAAAAAGACTCACTGCACTGTGAATGTTGGTAGATTCTCCCAGAATAATCCTAGGGCATTCAGACCATAGCACTCAAAGAGCATTTCCTATAATTGTGCTGTCATGACTACTATGACTTCTACAAAAGAGGGAGAACTTTTTGAAATAGTTAAAATGTTCATACCTGTTACATAAAGTTTTCCATAAAATGTGGCGAGTGCCCAGAATACATTCCCAGTGTTATTTATTCCAAATTGAGTGAAATATTTTGCTGAATGGTTTATCATCAATTTATACATGCTTAATCTGTCTCTATAGTCCCAAGGATCCATGATGATTTGGTCATCCTTGACCGGGAGATCTTCTATGCTTCCAGGTACCTGGTCCCAAAGGTAGGGGTAGTCATAATTCTCCACTGTGGCTGACCTGGTAGAAAAGAAACATAAAAATACTGAAAGTAAAATGATCAGAGAAGACCAGACACTATGATTGCCCATTTTTCTTTTCTTTAATTTTTGCACAAGACCAGAGAGTTTTTATAGGATCTAAAGGAAACACTTTTGTTGATACGTATCCCTATTCGTCAGTTGGTTGATGATAAATCTGGGAACAGAGTTTCTGAACCAAGGAGGAAGTTACACAATCACAATAGGGAAAGAAGAATATTTACCTTGGCAGGCTTAGATTAAATGATCACAGGAGGTTTAAAGAGAGGAGAGGCAAAGAGAAACATTTATTCAGTAGAGTCAAGCACAACAACAAACTAGGTATTACAAAATACTGTGTTTATGGAAACTCTCTTGATTTAGGGATCTTTTATAATGTCAATAATAAATTTTGGTGTGCCATATGGAGTTTGATATACAAATGGTTGCATATGCTCTGCATTTAGATTGTCAACTTTTCTATTTGAAGGCAGAAAAATTATACACAGAATTTTAGTACTTTTAGTTTTAGAGATACTCTATGAGTTCTTATTCCTCATTTTTTTTTGCCATGGATTCATTTGGCAATCTGATGAAACTCATGAACCCCATCACAGAGTAAAGTTTTGAAGCCTAAAATAAACCGCATAGCATCATAAAGGAAATCAATTATATTGGCACATAATTATAAAAAAATATTTTAAAAAAACAAGTTTATGGGCCACTGATTAAGAACCCTACTGGAATTACAATTTATCCTTTAACCATGCATGAAGAAACTAAAAGTGAGAGAGATGAAGTGATGTTCCTGAGGTCACACAGCTAGTTAGTCACAAGAATAAGACTAGAACTCAGGTTTCTTGAATTCTATTCCAGTGCTCTGATACTTCCCATGACATGAAAAGGTAACACAATCTCTACCTCAAGAGTGTAGTCCCTCTGCTTAGCTTGGGTTTTTGATAGCTCTTATAAAGATCTTTAATCTATGTGGCCCAAGAAATAAAATAGACCCTTAGCTGAAGTTATACAAGACAACCCTATCTAGTTTGCAGTGCTATATCATCTTAAGCTTTTCAGATGAGAAAAATGGACGTAGATCATGTCCGATTAGATTATGTCTCTACCAGGGTGTCATACAAGCCCTTACTGGAATGGGGCTGATTTATAGGTATAACTGATGAAAAAACACTTTATCAGAATTGAAATTCACTATGCTACAGCCAGAGAGGTTTGGAGTAGGAATACAAGGGTAGGCAATAGGTAGCCTTGGTCCCTGTTCTTAGCATGAGTAGAAGCAAATTTGCATGGGTTGTGGCAGAGTCCAGGCTCAGGGAGATAGTTACAGACATTCAGGTCAGCACTAGTTGTATTAGCAGAGCGGGGCTGTGTTGATTACAGTGCTTGAGAAGCTAGTTTTCTCATCTTAAAGAGTAAGACTTGGACAAGATGATCTCATAGGCTCTTTCCAGTTCTAAGACTGTGTTTTTCTCTGACTAAAACAAATTAGAGATGGGTTAGGGAGACTCTAATAGAGACAATCATAGCACTAAGGAAAGTTCTAAAACAGTTCTTGCTGGAACAGATTTCCACTGTAGCCTTAGTCCTTTTATCGGCTACGTCAGCCCTACCTTTTCCCAACTTTTTTCTTTTCATTCTTTTTTCCTATTCATTTCCTGAATTCAAAAGTTCAAGTACTAGAATGTCTAGAGAGAAGGTAATTCCCTAATGCTTCTTGCAGAAAGAAAAGTAGAGTTCATATTTTTCCTGATACAGCATTTGATTTGGAGAACAGAGGCACTCAATCATTCAGACAGGATAGGACCAAAAAGGTGGTTTTTCTAAAAAGAAATCATTGACCTCCCTCCTCCAAGTATTTTTTCCTCCATGAGCAAGTCTGAATGACAGTGTGGTACTATGAGTCTTGGGAAGACTATTGAATTTTCTGATAAAGGACCCATTTAATTGACAAAAGGTTACATGGTAACCTCAAGTTCAGTATCCTTTGGGGAGGAATTGATTGGGTATTTGCTGTATGTTTCTGAATTTTGTATTTGTTCATGGGATCCTTTACTATATTACGAATTTTCTAGAGTAGGGAGGCTGTCTCATAGCTGATATGCATTTAGTATATTTAGAACATGTATGGGAATTGGGGACCTCATTATCCATATTTGTTGATGTCTGCTTTTACTTTTGTCTTGTCTGAGATCACGATTACTACCTGTGACTTTTTTAAGTTCACCTGAAGCATAATATATCTTGTTTTATCCCTTTAATTTAACTGTGCAAATCTTTACTCTTCAAGCGTGTTTCTTGCAAACAATTTATTGTTGGATCTGCTTTCTTATCTAGTCTCCTGTACTCTTATGTTTTATGAGTGACTTCCTATGATAATAATTCATCATTATAAATGTTAATTGTTCATTTTCCTCCTTCTATTATACTTTCCCCCTCTCTTTACTTCCTTCCTCCTTTCTAAGAAGAGGAGGGTTGTGAGAGAGAAGTATGATTAACAATAGTGATCTGATTTGAATCAATCATCTTCTACTCCTTTGCTTGCCTTCTTCCTCCCTTACATGGGCCCTAATCAGTGGTTCTTATCCTTTTTATTTTCTTTTAATAATTCACACTTTACAATCGATCTCATAAAGTTGGCATTTGTTTTGCTTAATAAATGCTTGTTGGTGCATTAAAAAAATTGAAAGTCTTTGGTCAAAACATGATAAACCATCATGCCAGAAGACCATGGAAAGGTAATGGAACAAATAGCAGAATGACAGACATGTTTTTTGAACATGGCAAATAAGGGAATTTATTTTGTTCAATTATGTATGTTTGTTATAAGTATTGTTTTTCTTTTATTATTCAGTGAAGGGACAGAGGTAGGTAAGAGAAAAATAAATGCTTGATCATTTAAAACAATTAAAAACATGAAAAAAGATTTTTGGTTATGATATTATGACTAATTCTTCTCTAGATCTACCCCATTCATATTTCCTCCACTCCCAGTTCTCTCCTATTTCTCTGTTGACTTGAATAGAGTTATGCACCAAACTCTTTATGCGTATGTACCTTTCTTCTAGTTCAGATGCAAGTCAGGTACAAATGCAGCTTACTTCCCCATCCCTCCTTCCATGTTTGTCTTCTTGCGTACCCTAATTACATGAGATAGTGAATTCCACCTCCTTATTCCTTAATATAGTCTTAATATATTCCTTTCTTTCTTCCTTTTCTTTCTTCTTTTAAAATAATCAAAACATAAAAAAAGCACTGAGTTGTAAGCCTCTAATTTTTGCCTTTGGGAACATCACATTTCACTATCTCCCATCCTTTATAATATTAGTTACTGATTAAACATGTGATCCTGACTGTGACTACCTGGTATTTGAATTTTTTCTTTCTGGACACTTGCTGTATTTTTTCTTTGATCTGCAAGTTCTAGATTTTAGTATGATGTCTTTAGATATTTAATTTTGGAGTTTCATTCAGGAAATTATTGGTAACAATAATAGCAGCCATAATATCGTTAATAACATTTTTATTATATCTACTATATGAAAGACACTTCATAAACATTATTTCTTTCAATTCTCACAATAACTCTGAGAGATAGTTGCTTTTATTATCTCCATTTTATAGATGAGGAAATTGAGGCAAAAGGAGCTTAAGTGACTTGCCCAAGGTCACACAGCGAGCCACCTCTGGCATTATAGGTTTATGTTTCACCGGATGGAGAGGAGATTGACATATATTCCATTACATATGTAGTATGTTTTGGTCAGCAAAATTCCCTTATTTATATAAAAGACACTTTAAAATTACATTTGTGTATATGGCACTGGGGAGGAGAGATCAAGGGAACTATTGGTCAATTCAAAGAGTTCCGTAAATTAAGATGACGAAATTATAATACGTGGTCCTTTGTTTGAAGGGCTCCTCATGTGGAGGTAGACTTTCATATTGGCATCCTGATGAGAGCACTGGCCTCACATAAAGATTGGCAAATTTCCTCTTCTTTTTTCTGGAGCTACCATATTGTTGATTTATTAACATTGAACTCACAACTAACAGCACTACAACTCATTCCTGAAACAAAGTTTATCTAACACATGTATTTTCTTCATAAGGCACACCATAGTCTTCTTGTGCTTAAGAACACTAGACAGCACTTCAGCACTATGCTTGGGGGCCACTTTAAACAGCGAAATCACCAACAAGAAACATAAAAATGCTAAAAAGGAGGTACTAATTAGATTGTAAAAATGATACATGTTTATAGTATGAGAGCTGAGACTAGAAGGCAGAGCATAACTTTGACTACAGCTGGGAAAACAGGAGCCAGGGCAACTCATATATTGTTTCACCACTTTGCAGATATTCAAGAACTACTGTGAATATGCATTTGGAAGTTACAAATGAATTTTAGCTAGTAGACAAATTTGCAAATATGGAATTCATGAATAATGAGAAACAATTGTATTTACTATCAAAAAACAACTCCTCCAGATAACAGGATGTGAGCTCTTTTAAGAAGCACAGGTTTCCCTCTAAACCAGAGATCTCAGACTCACAGCCCTTATGCTATGCCTGCTACATGCCAGCAAAATTCCCTATTATGACTCAAAACAGATTAAAATTTAATTGGGAAATATTTAACAAAATAAATGAAAATGCAGTACAGCATAAATAATATTAATTTGTGATTTTCCAAGTCAATATACACCCACAGGGATTGTTTCTATTTGAGTTCAATGCCAATGTTCTAAACCATAGCCGAAAAAAAAGAACATATATTTTGTGTCTTTAATGTTGACTTTTTTCATGTTATGCTTCCTCCCTTCTTCTATAATCACAGTTTGATATTCCTTCAGTTACTTTGCTTTAATTTTTTTTAATGTGGCCTTCTTCCACTGGCTCTCTTTCCATCACCCCTGATCTACTCCTCTTATTTGTCACCTCTTTCTTTTTGGAGTTTTGCTTATTAATTCCTTCTCTCCTGCTTTTAGCTGATTATATAATGCTTTACCCCCTCTTTTTTCTTCTTCTCAGTTAGTCAAATACATTCCTCTTCCCATTCCTCCCCTTCAATTAATCCTGTCCATTATTTTTATAAATTTCATTTGTACCCCTTTCCAAAAATAGTTTCTCTCACTCTCCTCATTATCCATCCTCTCTGTCTACTCTAGACTCTCACTCTCTGATTCATGATCCCTATAATTATCTAGTGTTTATGCATTCTATATATTCTTCATGCATCAAAAACTCCCAAGATACTCGTTTTAGGTTGTCCCCTCTAGGCTGCTTCTGCCTCTGGCTTTTAGAGCTCGATCCTTAGATTCTCCATTTCCATTATGCCTCATTCACAGAACAGTACTAATTATTGTAGTTATCAGAGAGGACTTTGCCCTGTGGTAGAAGCCCTTCCCCATCACATCCATGATTATGCAACTTGCCACTGATCTATTCCCTCCCACTTACCTTTCCCCCAACATTTGTCTCAAAATCTCTTCCCTGGGTCAATGCTCATCTAGGAGTGGACTTTTTAAATCACCCAATACCCCATATCATACCCAGTCCCAAACACCCTTCACAGACCATAGGAACATCCATCAGTAGAACCCTCTCCTATCACTGAAGAAGTGTTTTATAGTACTTTTTCATAGACGCTTGAACTCATTTGTGTGACCTGGAGTTCATATTTCTCTCTGTCACTGATCTGGTTATGTGCAAAGTCTTTGAGCTTTTTTCCTCCCTGGGATCCTTGGTAATTTCAGTATTTTGTTGTCCTTATTGTTCCCTATTGCTTACTTTCTGACTCACATCTATTGGAGGATTCCTTCAGGGCTGGTTTACAAAGTCTTAGCCTCCTCCCTCACTGGGTAATTCATAGAACAAAAGCCCAGGCCTCTGCCCCAAGTGACTTTTGGATCCCCAGAACTGGACCCATCTAGATGCTGAGTTTTTTTCTTCAGGCTTAATGTAGTGCATAACAACACACATACCGCCTCCACATACAGATACATACGGTTCCCTCTCTGGTGACCTGTCCCATTTCCTCTGTTCCTCAGTCCTCTGGCCCAACACCAGTAAGAGCTTTCCAGTGCTGGTGCTACAGACTGCCATAGCACTTTCTGGTTTTTGCAGCCCTCAGCAGGTTTCTGCTCCTGACTGGCTGCCGCTAGCTGTCTGTTGCAGCCCAAATAAATGTCTTTAGTCTAGATCTGGGGTCTCCACAGCACTAGAAAGAGGGAGGAAGAACAAGAATGTAGGGTTGTTTTTGTTACAATCCCATATGTTGGTACTTAGGTCAGCTAGCATGGCCTCACTGCCAGAAGCATGGGAGGGGAAGGAGCAGGTGGTGAATGATCTCAAGGTTGGCATCAGGGCATGGATTTATAATTTTATTTTTTGGCCTTTTTAAAAAAAAAATTCTGGGTGTCCTAGCGCATGGAGAGAGTGGAAGTTGCTTTACCTTTGGCTCATAATTTCTGTTTTGGAGAGGTTTGAGAAGTCATGGAGATTAGAAAAAAATGACTAGTCTTCCATCTTGTTGCTCATAAAATCCTGAATTCTTGTGGTTTTCAAGGAAGGAAATCAACCTATAAATAATTATACGTAAAAAATGCTTCAAATAAACAATAATTGCATAAATCTAAATTAAAACAATTCTTAGATTCTACCTCTGAGCTATGAGAATTGTAAAAATGACAAAAAGAGGAAATTGAGACTTCTTGGAAGTGCTGCAGAAATATAGATATATTGGTGGATAGTTGGTTGTGCTGTGAACTGGTCCAGACATTTTGGAAAGCAATTGGGAATTATAGCCAAAGACCCACTTAACTTTGATTCAAAAATACCATTACAAGACCTGTCCCCCAAAGAGAGAAAAGAAAGAAGAAAAAACAATGTGTATAAAAACATTTATAGAAACTCTTTTTGTTGTAGCAAAAAAAAAAAAAAAAAAACCCTAACCAAAGAGAGTTTTTTTAAATTGGGGAACTACTAAACAAATTATGGTATAGGAATGAAATGGAATATTAGTAGTCTATAAAAATCATAAGAGGGATTCATTGAGAGAAATCTGAAGTGATGCATCAGAACTACTGAAGAACACAGTAAGTATGATCAGAACACTTTATACAGTAAAAAGACCACTATAAAAAAAAAAACTTTAAAAGACTTAAGAACTCTAATCTATACAATGATCAACTCCAGAGTACTGGTGGTGAATTATGTTTGCTCATCTATTGACAAAATGTTACAGGACCAGAAATGCAGAATGAGACATTCTTTTGTGGGGATATTATAAATATTGGGATTTGTTTTGCTTAAATGTGATTATTTTCTGCAAGAACATTTTTGGTTTTTTTTTTGCCTGTTGAGTCATTTTGAGGGAGAAGGGTTTAGAAATAAAAAAACATTATAAAAAGAAGCTTCACATAGTAGGTAATATGTAGTCTTACTGCTATGACTTCATTGTTCTTTTGGGAATAATTCAGCACCTAAACCCACAGACCTTTAAAGTTTGCAAAGTGCTTTCCTTATAACTACTCCATGTTAGACATTAAAAAACTGTCATGGCTATTTTATAAATGAGGAAATTGGGGAACAGAGAAATGAAATGACAGCTGGTACCCCTCATGAGTATAGTATGTAGTTAATTAGGTTTTGAACTCAAATCATTTGTCTCCAAGAATAGTGTTCTTTCCACCACACCATAGCAATACCTGAGATTATCCATCTTTTTTATCCTCCTGACCAAAGCATTTTTTCTGTATGCCTATCCTATATTTGCTGTGTTCTGGGCTACTCTGGAACAGGTTGGAGTCTATTGTACAGCTCAAGTCACTTTGAATATTTTCCTCATAATTTTTGACAAAACATGTTATCAAAAATTATTTTGCTTGGTTTTGTTTCTTTTACCTTGGAGAGATGGCATGACATACTAGACAAAGAGCCAAACTCAAAGCCAAGAAAACCAGGGTTCAATATTTACCTTTCAAACATACTGACTGTGTGACCCAAGGTCAGTCACTTAACGTCCCACTGCTTTATACAACTCTCTCTGATTATAAACTGCAGAGAAGGTGGTGAGTTGCATTGGTAGAAGGCGTTTCTCCACCTGAGAATTCTTATACAACGAAACCACAAATTCATTCCTTATCCCTACCTTGGACAAAAAGGCAGGGGCAGAAAGAAAATGTAATCATGCTTGGAAGTTAAAGAAGTAATAGCCGTTTATGTTTGTCTAAGTGCTAAAGATATTAAAATCTATCTCAAGGCATACTGATGTACCCTGGTAAACAAGGTTGTCCCTAGAGAAAATTGTGAAATCACAGTCACAAGATGTTCTTTTTGAAGATGAGGATACTAAAGGTCAGAGCAGGAAAGTATTTTAGTCAATGTCAGCATAATCATGGCTAGACCCAATGTTCTTAAAAGATCCAGGAGTTTGGATTCAAATATTGGTGTTTGACCCTAGACCTTGCGACTTCCTAGCTGAGTATCTTTAGGCAAGCCACTTTAACTGAGTTTCATTTGCTTCATCTGTAAAACACTATGATCATTAATTATCTTGTAGGTTTATTGTAAGGAAGTTATTTTATGAATGTTTATTTATTATTTTTACAAATGAGAATACTAGCCAGTCAGTCAACAATCACTCATCAACCACCTTCTGTGTGCCAGTCACTGACTATGCTAAGTTCTAGGGATACAAGGAAAGGTAAAATAGAAATTCTGCTCTTAAAGAGCTTACAATCCAATGAGGGCAGGCAGAGGAGACAGCAGGCACATATTTGGGATATATATGGGAGAAATTAGAGATAATCAATGGAGGTAAGGCATTTATGTTGGAGAGGATCAGAAAAGGCTTCTTGTAGATGGTGGGATTTTAACCATGAGTTGAAGGAAGTCATGGAAAGTAGATGGTGAGGAGGAGGAAAAGAATACCAGGCATGAGAAACAGCCAGTAAAAATTCTGTGAGTTAGGACATTGAATGTTTTGTGTGAAGTGTTCCTCTGCATGAATAGTAAGAAGACCAGTGTCACTAGAAAGAATAGTGTAAGCAGATTGGAAAGAAGATAGGAGTGGGATAGATTGTGGGGAACTTTCAATACCAAACAGAGGATTTTATATTTTATTCTAGGTGTGATAGAGAGCCATTGAAGTTGGTAGAATGACACCTGAGGGGGAGGAATGTGATCAGACTTGCACTTTGGGAAAATCAATTTTACAACTGGGTCGAGTGTAGGCTGGAGTAGGATGATACTTGAGACAGAGAGACCAGCCAGAAGGTTATTACAATAGTCCGGGCGTGATGTGATGAAGGCCTGAACTTGGATGGTGGCAGTGACAGAGGAGAGAAGGGGTTGTATACCAGAGATGTTACAAAATTTGGTGATCAAAATTTTCCATCTTACAACAAAAGAGATTGAGGCATAGATCTGAGCCATGGAACTTTATTAAAGCGTCCATGGGTCCCTCTAATGAAGTAGACCTTAGATTTTCCTCATGATCTGGGATGCCTCCTCCTTCCAGGGCCTTATTTTTGTAGGACTAGATATCTAGACATTCAAGAACAGCTATACCAAACAAAGAATAGTCCAACTGGTTGTCATATGATACATAGGCAAAATAAGCAAAAAAATATATCAGCAAGGTCACAGGTCAGGCAAAGCAAGAAATATCTCCATTGACTAGATGGTCACAAGATGGATGACTTACTCCTAAGGTTGGGCAAGAAGAGATGGTATAGGATATACATATGCTCCAAGAACATTTTGAGAGGACCATGCCCCTATCCACACTTGGTTGGGCCATGGAATTTGAAAAAAGAAGGAGTTTTCAATGTCATCATTCTTACTATTATGCAGGTAAGCTCCATAGCTGGTAAACAAGTAATAACCATTATATTAAACTGTGAGGCCTATTATAGGGCCTTCCTATTAGAATCTATGTTCCTATGTAACTTACACAAAGCATGGATTAAGAATGAGTATATTAAAATAATTTCTAACAATCATTATCTCTTATGAAATCATAATGAACTGACTAATATAGATTAGATTTCGAGTAGGAGTACTCAAGGAATCAATTTTCTCATCCTCCCCTTTGATCACAGAAAGACCCCAGTCTTTCTTTAGATTGTTATAACCTAAATGCATGGAAGGCAGTCTTTCATGGGAGATGCAAAACCAGTAGCAGACTATCCCCTAACTGAGGTGCAAAGGTGACATAAGAGAGAAATGGGCACAACTTAGAGTCTACTGATTATGTTTCATTTGATTAAACATAACTCATAATATATACACACACATACACACACACACACATATATACTGACACATACATATATGTGTGTATATGTACCTGTGTGGATATATATATGTATATATATATATATATATACACACACACACACACTCATATACACATATACATACACATAAATGCATATATGTGTATATGCATGTATATATATTTGCATGCATATACATAGCTGTCACAAGAGACAGGTACCTTTTAATAAAGTATGCCCTACAAGATATATAAATTGGGGGACCATAGGGCATTTGTTCAAGGGCAGCAGCACAAGCATTGTTTGCCTTAAACATAGGTCTTGGAATTCTATTTCTTTTGTGAAAACAACTCAAACAAGTTTGACAAACAGCTACTTCATTATGGTAATAAGAGGCAACATCCCTGCAGACAACACAAACAGCCTTAGATGACAGTAACAGAGACAGTGGATGTAAATTAGGAACAGGTTGAGGTAGATGAACAAAAGAAATATCAGTCACTGGTGTCGGTGATGGGACAAAAGCTGAAGTACGAGACTGAGAATGAGGATTTGAAATTCCAGTCAGTGCAGGTTCAGGAATAGGTGGATTAGGAATCATTTGTGGAGAGGATGATGATGAAAATGCCTTGCTTTCTAGAACAGTAGAAAGTTTGTTAGATGGTGTTGATTGTAGATTAGAATCAAGGCCTCTTATGAGGATTTCAGGACATTTTGCAGAAGACACAATCTTACAGGTTCTGAGATGCACCTCAAAGTGGCATTTTTTTTAGTAGACATGCAGCACAACTATTGTGGATAGCAAAAGTTATTGAATAATTGTTAAAGTGGCGTATGGAGCTACATGACTTTCTTGAAGCAGTCTTAAAAAATTTCTTGCAGCTATCACAATACAGAACCTCACAGCAATAGCCCATAGCAAGCCTACCACAAATTATACAAAGAAAAAGCAGTTCTTGTGGAACCTCTCTCCTCAAAGTAGATAAAGAAGGCAATAATGAAGAATGAGCATGAGATGAGGCAGGGGGAACAGTGGGTGAAACAAAAGCAGTAGGATCTTCTCTCATCATAGAGAGTGTCTGCAAGGAAGAGTCAGAAGCTTCAGCCACGATCCTGTAGAAACAAGAGTGAAAACAAGAAAATACAGCCCTGTCTAGTTTGGCCATATCTAAGACTGCACCTTCACACCCAGAGTATAACATTTTTGTAGTCAGCATACACAATAGAGTCCTCTGGTGTGGGGAGTAATGGGACAATTGTATTTCCCTTTATATTTAAATGGTCTCTCCCTCTTAAGGTGGTGGTTAATGAAAGTGGCAAATGCCCCCAAAGTAAGGACTCCATAATTACGGCCAAAAGAGGAAATGTTCCCACATACCAGACAGACACTTCATAAGAGACAACAGAATAGCATTCATCAATACCTTTTACAAAAAGTATATACATTCTGTGCCATATCAGGGAGTAAAAAGGGAGGACCAAATGGACTGTTAAGAACAATAAGGGGTTTCTCAGTGTGATTTGAATCCTCTGGTAGATCAGCAGAGAGAATCTTTATTGAGATCTTGAATTTGATCATCTTCTGACATGACTACAGATACAGTGGGAAACTCCTCCTCATTGAGACAGTCACAGTGGATAAACAGCCAAGTCATGAAAGCCTAGAGTAATGAAGAAAATGGTAACTTTCATCATATTAAACAGGGTTGAAATACTGTCTAGTTTCTTAGCAAGTGTGGATGAAAAACCAGCTTCTGTCTTGAATAGAGAGATATCCATCACTGAGGGAGTAGAAACTGAAGAAGAACCCATTAATGGCTTAAGAGAAAAGAAAACAATCCATGATAAAATCTGAATGTACATCTGGTAGCTCATTTGGAGGCATATGTTATACAACAATTAATGCACACCCAGAAAATAAAAATAGTACACAGAATAGCTAAGGCCCATTTAAGAATCAGCACAAAAATTACTCCACCCTGAAAGAGAGGGGCAATCCAAAACCCCAAGGATGAAGGTCCCCACCATTCTCCATCACTTGCAGGCACATGAGTTTGCTGAGCTGCCATTCAGAATCCTCTGAAGTTCATCTATGTTAGTAATGATATCACCTGAATGGTTTACATAAGAACAGCAAGATTGATTAATAACAGCACATTATATAATTATATAAAAACCACACCTCCCTGAGCTGCAATCAGAATATTTAAAGCCCTTCAGTTCTCCATTACTATATAAGCCACAGGGTCACTTTCTGCCTGCAACCCTGAAATGGCAGCAGTGGTATGTTGAATGAAAGCAGAGGTATGTTGGGCAAGATTCTCCAGAGTAGCAAAGAGGTTCCTAACAGAGTCTATCAGTGCAGTCATACCTAGACTAGGAATGAGGGACCCACAAAAAGCAATAACCAGTACCTAGCTTTGCAACAGGATTGCCATCTCCCCAAAGATTATTTCATTTCCAATGATACCGCAATGTGCCTGTATTCTTGGTTGTTTTTATTCCTACCAGTCCTGTAGAATGATTAGTAACAGTCACAGGTAGGATCAGATAAACGATCCCACAAACCCCATACCATCCTGGTGGAAGGGAAGAAAAGGCAACACCAGTAGAGATGAAAACTATCCAGGGGTCACGAAACCCCATGGCAGTTCAGGGATTTTGACAGTTCCATTAGTGAGATTAAGCCTGTTATAAATGACAGCTGCAAAATAAAAGTTATGACTGTTATACAAGTTTTTGGTCAGTGCACATATAAGAGAGAAAACATTATTGACATCAGGAATAGTGAAAGTAAAATTACATTTCCCTGAATTACCTACAAAGATTCCAGAATTTGCTGTTTTGCTCATTTACACAAAAAGTAAAATTTGGCATGGGATGAGCTGTCAATGGAGGGAGTCTACGTTTGTAACTCAGTCGGGTCACATTATTATGAGTCAAGATATGAAATTTCACCTTAAAATATTTAAGAGCTTGAAGTATTGGCTAGGGACAGAGCCTTCATGCTCCTCCAGGAGTGACCTTAGTATAATTCCAAATTCCTCTCCATAAGAGTTGGAACAGTTCACAACTTTACCAACACTATTGGTGTGCCGTTGATTTCATACATTAACTATTCCTATACAAACAATTTCGTGTTTTGTCATGTTTGCCCATTTTTACTAGGACTAGTATTACTCTTGAGAGTAACTTTGGTTTTCATGCCTCTTATTTTTAAATATTCAGAGCATTTATATGGTTCTTAATAGCATGAAGTTATGCTTTTGAAAAATATCTGTTCATATCTTGGGAGATGATTTCATCCTTATATATTTGTGTTAATTCTTGAGTTTCTAGATATCCAACTTTCCTTAGTGATATTTAATGTAAATTTTTAGAAGTCATTCAAAGCTTTCCTTCGTATCCTACTTTGATAGAATTTGCTCATACAAAAAGCGATTAAATTTCACGTTCTTGAAATGGACTTTCTTTCTTTTATTTCTTTGTTTAACAAGACACTCTCCCACTTGCCAAGTTGTGAAAGGTATCTGATCTGGTTTTCTGTGAAACATTCTTTTCATGGTGTGATCATTAATACATAGGTCACGTATGAATTTGAGCTTCTTCTGTTGAGCTTATTGTGGAATGTGAACTGTTGACCTAAACGTTATTTCTGCCAAATTGAATTCCAGTATTCCTAGCAATCCTTGTCAGGTAAAGAGTTCTTCCTTACTTATTATGTTCTTAGGTTTGCCAAATTCTGGGTTATCAAGATAAGGTTTTTTCCCCCTGATTCTTCTTTATCTAATATATTCTATTGATATTTCTTTCCTATTCTTTTTGAAAGTAGAATTGTACAATTGCACAAATGGAAAAGGAAGTACAAAAGCTAACTGGGAAAAAAAAACATCTCCTTAAAAGTTAGAACTGTGCAAGTAGAAGGTAATGACTCTATGAGACATCAAGAATCAATCAAGTAGAGATAATCTAAGAATCATTGACCTCCTGAAAACTGTGATAAAAAGCCTAAACACTATATTTTAAGAAATAAAAATTGAAAACTCTCCAGAGCTCTTAGAACCGGAGAACAGAAAGTAAAGTAAGAAAGTAAGGACAGTAAAGACAGAAAGTAAAGACAAAAAGAATCTTCCAATCACTATCTAAAAGAAACTCCAAAAAGAATACTTCCAGAAATGTCATACCCAAAATTCATAGCTTCCATAGTGGGGAAAAATATTGAATATATCCAGAAAAAAAAGATAGTGGAATAAGCAGTAAATCACCATAACTCTCCCATATTCAACTACAAACAACTATAAAATGGCACCCCAAAACAAATCCTGAAAGAGCAGAACCAGCAAAAAGATGGCATGAAATAATCTTTTAGCCCAAGAAACTTGGAAGATCAGCAGGAAAGGTGTATCTCTTTCTGGTAGAAGGGGGGCACAGTCCAGGAAAGGAAGTATCCCAGCAATCCCTCAGCAAAGCAACAGGACATCCTGAGCCCCACGTGGTGAAGCAGGCCAATGCCAGCACTAGAACCACCCATGTGCCTTAGCATAGCCAGGGGAATGGGCAGACATCAGCTACAAGAATCACCACATGCTTCAGTGTAGCCTTGGGCAAACAGGCATCCTTCAGCAGCCAGACCTCCACCTGCTTCAGTGTAGTCCTCAAGAAATACAGAAATACCCCACTGTGCTCAGCACATGCCAGACACCACTACCAGGACCCCAGCTCATCCCCAAGCAAGCCTGCCAGACCCCCTATGCCTCCAGCAGCACCATCCACCTCCCACACTAACGTCTTAGCCCAGCACAAGACACAAAGGTTCTCCCATAGGGCTCAGGGCAACATCAGTGCTACACCAGGTAAACAGCCAGGGTCTGCAACCACTGACACAAGAAGCCCAAGATGTGGCCTTTTCCACCCTAGGAACAGCGCTCAAATTTAGAAGAAAGGAAAAAGCAACCCCCCCCCCAAAGATGAGCAAATAACAACAACAACAAAAAAAGAATCTGACCATAGGAAGTTATTAGGGTGACAGGGAAGATCAAGACACAAACTCAGAAGAGGAAAAATGTCAAAACACCTATGGGCAAAACCCCAAAGAAAAATGAGAAGTAGCCTCAAGCCCAGAAAGAATTCATTGAAGAGCTCAAAAAGCTTAAAAATCATATAAGAGAGATAGAATAAAAAATGGGAAGAGAAATGAGAGTGATGCAAGGAAATTATGAAAAAAGAGTCACTGGCTTAGAAAAAGAAAACAGCTACTTAAAAAGTAGCATTGGCCAAAACAGAAAAGGAGATATGATAATCCACTGAAAAGGAAAACAACTCCCTAAAAGTAGAATCATACAATTGCACAAATGGAAAAGGAAGTACAAAAGCTAACTGGAAAAAAAAAACATTTCCTTAAAAGTTAGAACTGGGCAAGTAGAAGCTAATGATTTTATGAGACATCAAGAACCAATCAAACAAATTCAAAAGAATGAAAAAAAATAGAAGAAAATGTAAAATAGCTCAGGGAAAAACAACTGACCTGGAAAACAGATCCAGGAGAGACAATATCAGAATCATTGGACTACCTGAAAGCCATAATCAAAAGGAGGACTTTGAAAGAATCTTTCAAAAAATTATTAAGAATAACTGCCCTGATATCCTGGAATGAGAGAGCAAAGTGGGCATTGAAAGAATCCACTGATCGCCTCAGGAAAGATATCCCAAAATAAAAACTCCAAGGAATTAGCCAAATTACAGAACTATCACATCAAGAAAAAATACTGTTAGTGCCCAGAAAGAAAGAATTCAAATATAGGGAGTCACAGTCAGGATTACATATTAGTAAGCTGCAACTTTAAAGGATCAGAGTTCATAGAACATGATATTCTGGAAGGCAAAGTAGTTTGGAATACAACCAAAAATCACCTACCTGGTAAAATGAAACATAATACTCTAAGGGAATACTTCTAAGGGGAAAAAGGGGTCATTCAATGAAATAGAAGGATTTCAGGCTTTCATAAGGAGAAGACGGGAATTGAACAATAAATTTGATCTCCAATATTAAGATCCAAGAGAAGCCTAAACATGTAAAAAGAGAAAAGAAAAGATAAGAGATTCAGTGGAGCTGAACTGTTTAAGTCCCCAGGAAAATCATACTTGTAATTCCTAAAATTTTAACACTAATAGTACAGCTGGAAGGAATATACATAGATAGAGGGTATGGGTATAAGGTGAATCTGAGTGTCATAAAAAATAATTAAGGGATTAGAAAGAGCAGTATAGTGTGTATATAAGTAAGGGGAGGTAGAATGAGGTAAATTATTTCACATGAAGAGGTATGAAAGACTTATTACAGTGGAAGGGAAAATGGGAGGGTGGGTGATGGGCATTGTTAGAACATTACTCTCATCAGTATTGGCTCAAAGAGGGAATAATGTACACAGTCAGTTGAGTACAGTAATCTATCTTTCCTAACAGGAAAGTAGAAACGGAGGAAAGTAAGTAAAAGGAGGGGGGATGGAATTGACAGAAGAGAGGGCAAACCTGGGGAGGCAGTAGACAGAAGCAAAACACTGGTGAAGAGGGAAAAGGAGAAAGGAGAAAGAGGACAAACAGGAGGAAAAATAGGATGGAGGAAAATGCACAGCAATCATAGCTGCAAATGTGAATGGGATGAACTCTCCCATAAAAGAGAAGCAGATAGCAGAGTGGCTCAGAACCCAGAATCCTACAATGTGTTGTTTATATGAAACATACTTGAAACAGAGAGACACACACAGAGTAAAGGTAAGGCACAGGAGCAGAATCTATTATGCTTCAGCTGAAACTAAAAAAAAAAGCTGGGATAGCAGTCATGATCTCAGACAAAGCAAAAGCAAAAATAGACCTAATTAAAAGAGATAAGGAAGGAAACTACATCTTACTAAAAGGTACAATTGACAACGAAGTAACGTCTGTATTAAACATATATGCACCAAATGGTATAGCATCCAAATTCTTAAAGGAGAAGTTAAGTGAGTTACAGGTTTATTACCAAACAAGAGATATAGAGCATTACAAAATATAAAATACATTGTTTTGATTATATTAAATTAAAAAGGGTTTGCACAAAAAAACCCCAATGTAACCAAGATTAAAAGGAAAGCCGAAAGCTGAGAAACAATATTTATAGCAGGTGTTTCTGATATCAGCAACACTGTGTGATGATTATCTATGAATGAATCAGCTCTTCTCAGAAACACAATTATCCAAGACAAGTACAAGGACTCACAAAGGAAAATGCTATCCAGTACCCAATCTGTGAGGTGTGAGGTATACCTCAAAGCTGTTCTTATTTGCATATTTTCTTGTTTTCTGAGTATATTGATTCAGAGGGAAGAAGGCAATGAAAGGGAGGTGCAAGGCCTGGAACCAAGAAAATTTGAGTAGGTTTGAAGAAGAGCTGGATTGAGTACCTAGGAAGACAATTAGGTGGTATAGTGAATAAAGCACTAGGACTAGAGTCAGAAGACAGGAGTTCAAATCCAGCCTCAGACAATTGCTAGCTGTGTGACCTTGGACAAGTTACTTGATGTTTATCTGCCTTAGTTTCCTAAACTATAAAATGAGGATGACGGTAGCACCTACCTCCCAGAGGTTTTGTGAGGATCAAATGAAATAATATTTATATTGTGTAAGGCACCTATGTTCCAGGTGCTTAAGTATTTTCTATTAAGAGTATTTATCAAGAACATAGGTGCCTAATAAGTGCTTGTTTCTTTTTCTAATTCCTCCTTATGTCAGTTCTGAAGGATGTAGATCAGTGATCCAGCAAGGTTAGAAAGTAATGAAAAATGAACACCTGAGTCAGTAGTAGTGAATTGTTCCAAGGAAAGCAGCTGGTTTCCCAGGAAGCTGGGACTAAGGCCCAGCATTGAATCTTTCACAGCACACAGCTCTACTCTCCTTGATCATGGACCTGTCAGCAGTAGGATTATATCTACTTGATTTGAGGGACAAATATATTAATGAGTAAAATCTTGTATATGACACATCAACAATGTAAACCTTGGTCAGTCATTTAACATTTTCTGATCTCAAGTTTCTCATCTGAAAATGAGTATGATAATACTTGGATTACCTATCTCACAGAATTGTGAGCAAAGTGCTTTATAAACTTATTGAAGCATGTTGAAACCTCCCCTTTTAGTTTAACCAATAATATTAAGAAAGAAATGTTTCTTACTCTAAAGTCTTTACACTCAAGATCTCCCTTGTCAAGGTAGGAGACTTTATCAGCAACTAATGAAACTTCCCAGGAAATAATTTCCTCTACTAAAATCCTTTGGCCTTCTTTCTCTTGGGACTAAACCCCCTTTTTAAAAAAATGTAATGGCAGTTTGGCACTTGTGCAAGTCCTTCAGGTTGCTTGGTTGATGCTTAGTTGAATCACAATGATGTGTAAGGAGAGACTGGACCCTGCATAGACATTTCATATCTGGTTCTGGTAAGCTACCCATGGTTCTCTGATTGGATTGAGAGCCATTAAAAATGGCTTGTCAGGTTCAGCCACTACTGGAGAACTCAGTGACTTTGTCTCTCAGTGTCCAGCGAGACCATGAGGTAAAGAGAAGGTCCTTAAGGACTTCTCCCTTCTGTGGCCACATGACCCCCTGAGAAATGAACCACGGTCCTTAACCTTTTATTCATTGCTTTTGTTCTATGTGGAAATACTGAAGCCTCTACATCCTTTTGTGTGGGATGAAAGACCCTCACCAATTAAATTTATAATAAGGAGCCATCTCAGGGCAGGAATAGAAATAAATTTTATTCAATTTTCGAGAATGGGACTTCCTCTGCCAGAACAGATCTAGCAAGGGAGGAGCTTTACAAGAGGCAACAATTATACCTAACACAAGAGAATTCCTGCCCAACTCTGACCTTTCTCACCATTGGCTGGGAGGTGGGCTTACAATCTGAGCACAAAAGCCAGACAAAGAACAGTGAAATTGAGGCACAGAAACTCCAATTCCCATTCCCTTAGTTAATTATTACAACTGAGGTGACATCTATAAATCTAGAGAAGGAGAATAGGATAAGGGGATGGGGAGACCCTCTCCATTCTTCTACAGTACTTTTACAGTAAAGGAAAGCAGGTCACAGTGACTGTGATTTACTGAGCAAATCTTTAAACCAGAATCAGAAGAAAGAACAAAAAGTTTCAGGGTAAACTTTCCCAGAGCCTCACACACTTTGGAATTTCAAAAGATCAAGAGTGCAAGCCATGTGAATCTGAAAATAGGAATTATAAGATGTGTTCATGCAACGTCAATGCCCTAAGCCACAAGGAGTCATCTTTGGCAATGACCTTCAGAATCCCAATCAAGTAGAAATACCTACTTGGCAGAAATTAACTTGGTTGGATCAATTCTATGTAGGAACTGACCTGAGTTTTGAGCCTACTCCCCCAGAGAATTGGGAGGAATGTTTCTTTATTAATTCTTGCTATATCTTTGAGTAAGGATTGAGTGGTTTCAGGAAAATGATTCTTCAGTGGAGTAACTAAAAGATTAAGTGACTGTTGTTCTATTTGGTAAAGTTCAATAGTGGCCCTGAGCTGTTTAACGACGTTTGGCATATTGAGAAATTTTCTCATGTTCCAGAATACTATGGTTGTTAGTTTAAGGCATGTTGTATTAGAAACATGTCCAAGAACACAAAGCACTTACAGACTATTTCCTAGTGGCTAGATGACTCTCTCTATACAAACAGAAAAAGAAAAAGTAATAAAATTGGAACAAGTGGGAGTTTAGGTAACCCCCAAAAAAGAACTTTGCTCTTAAGGTGATAAAGTATTAATTAGGAAAAAAAATACCAAAGGAAGCTATGAAATCCCTCTCCCTGGAGAGGCTGAAAAAAGACTCCACAATCATTTGACTCTAGGCAGTATAAAATAGCTGGGAGTATGCCTGCCAAAATAAACCCAGGAACTATATAAACAAAATTATTTCTAAAAATGTATAGAACTAAAATCAGATTTAAATAATTGGAGAAATATTAATTGTTCATGGATAAGCAGGGATAGTATAATAAAATGACATTTTACCTAAACTGATTTACATATTCAGTTCCATCTCAATTAAATTACCAAAAAAAAATATTTTACTGAATCAGGAAAAAAATAACAAAATTCAATTGGAAGAACAAAAAAGTCAAGAGGATCAAAGGAAATAATGATAAAAAAAACAGAAAAAGATTTAGCCGTATCAGATCTTGAACTATATTATAAGGCAATAAACATCCAAACTATCTGGTACTGCCTAAGAAACAGAACAGTAGATCATTGGAACAGAGTAGACATACAATTTACAGCAGCAAATAAATATAGTAACTTTGTATTTGACAAATGTGAAAGCTTAATATTTTGGGATAAGGATTCATTATTTGATAAAATTTGTTTGGAAAAATAGATCATAAAAATGGGAAAAGGACCCACGTGTACAAAAATATTTACAGTAGCTCTTTTCCTGGTGGCCAAGAACTGGAAACTAAAGGGATGCCCATCAATTGGGGAATGGCTGAACAAGTTGTGGCATATGAATGTAATGGAATACTATTGTTGTATGAGAAATGATGAGGAGGCAGATTTCAGAAAAAACCTGAAAAGACTTACATGAATTGATGCTGGGTAGATTGAGCAGAACCAGAAGAACATTGTATGGTAACAACCACATTGTGCAATGACTGAGTCTGATAGACTTGGCTCTTCTCAGCAGTGCAGGGACCTAAACAACTCTCAAAAACTCATGACAGACCATGCATCTACAACCAGAGGAAGAAGTGTGGAGTCTGGATGCAGATTGCAGTATGCTGTTTTCTCTCTCTTTTTGTTTTGTTTTGTTTTTTCTTTCTCATGGTTCCTCCCATTTGTTCTAATTCTTCTATACAACATGACTAATGTGAAAATATGTTTAATAAGAATGCATATGTAGAGCCTATATTGGATTGCATGCTGTCTTGGGGAGGGAGGAAGAGAAAATTTTAAGCTTATGGAAGTGAATGTTGAAAGCTAAAAATAAATAAATTTATAAATGGTTGGGAAAACTTGAAAGCAGTATGGCAGAAATTAAGCATAGACTCATATCTTACACCATTTACCAAGATAAGGTCAAAATAGACACATAACCTAGATATAAAGAGAGAGATTACAAGAAAATTTGAAGAACATGAAACATATTACTTAGACTTATGGAGAGGAAACTAGTTTATGAATAAAGAGATAGAAAACATTATGAGATATAAAATGGATTAATTTGATTAAGTTTTATATAAATAAAACAAGAGTAGTCAAGATCAGAAGAAAAGCAGAAAATTGGGAAATAATTTTTATGCACAGTTTCTCAGACAAAAGTCTTGTATCTCAAATATATAAAGGACTTTGTCAAACCTATTAGAACACAAGTCATTCCTCAATAGATAAATGGTCAAAGGATACTGAAGAGGTAAAAGGTTGAGGGGTGCTCGACACCCTGAAATATTGACGCACCGGGTCCTGCCGAAAGAATTCGACTCAAGCCTTCTCAGCCAAGGGAAAAGACAAAGTTTATCAGGGATTCACCACACTGGGCTGTCTTAAGAAAACCCCCCACCTTGTGATGCCTGTTTCCACAAGCAGGTCAGATTCAACCTACTGAATTAGATTGAATCTGAGCACCTTCATGGAGGCAAGATGGAGATTATATACACAAAGATTGTAGGAGGGATTGAGGGGTGGTCTGGGGTGACTAGAGGAGGAGTTTAGGGAAGGTCTTGAGGGGAAGTTCAAGGAGGGCAAGGTGAGGTAATGGGATTAAGGGTGGGAAGTAGCTGGACAACAAAGGGCGAGGCTAGGTAGAGAATTGGGCCTAATGATAACGTGAGGCTTGTGGCCTTAGGGGAAGGCCAGATCCAGTTGGAAGATTCAAGGACAGTTCAAGGGGGCTCCCAGAGACTGTATTCCAGATTCAAGGGGGTTCCCAGAGACTGTGCCCTCATCAATACGAACAGGTAGTTTTCAGATGAAGTAATCAAAACTATAGGAATATTAAAAATTGCTCTAAATTATTATTTATTAGAGAAATGCAAATTAAAACAATTCTGAGGTACTTATCAGATTGGCTAATATGACAGAAAAGAAAAATGACAAATGTTGGAGGGGATGTCGGAAAATTGAGACATTAATATACTTTTGGTGAAGTTGTATACTGCTTCAACCATTCTACAGAGCAATTTGGAACTCTGCCCAAAGTTCTATAAAACCATGCATGCCCTTTGCCCCAGCAATACCATTACTAAGTCTATATTCCAAGGATATAAAAAAGGAAAAGGACCTACAGATATATACACATCACACACACACATGCATGTGTATGTGTGTGTGTGTGTGTGTGTGTGTGTGTGTGTGTGTGTAGTAACTCTTTTAGTGATAGCAAAGAATTGGAAATTGCAATGTCCATCAATTGGGGAATGGCTGAACAAGTTGTATGTTATTGTGATGGAATACTATTTTGCTATAAGAAATGAGGAGCAGGATGCTCTCAGAAAAACCTAGAAAGATTTACATGAACTAATGCAAACTGAGATAAGCAGAACCAGAAGAACATTGTTTACATTGATAGCAATGTTGTATGATGATCAACTGTGAATGACTTAGATCACTGTATTGTTGAGAATAGCTAAGAGAGTTCTGAAGGATTGTAGCAACAACTCCCTAACAGCTACTGGAGGGGTGTAAGACCCACCAACAATCAGCACAAAGAAAGCTGCCAACACAGGTTCTTTGATCTGCTTTTCTGAAGAAAGCAACTTTAATATTCTTTAAGGGGTTAACAGTCTCAGTTTAATCAAACATACATGTATCATTCATTTAGTTGAGGGGGAAAAGATCAACCCCCTGAACTTTGAGGCCAATACAAACAGAAATTACAAACATCAACAGACAGACCTTGTCTGATTCAAATCACAATACATAGCTACCAGAGAAGAACCAATGGGTCTGGGTTACAAAGCCAGGGCGCAGTTATGGCTTGCCCAGAGTCTCAACACTCCTTCCATGAGTGTGCCCCAAAAGTCAAACACCAAGCTCCCCTCAATTATATCCTGTTCAGAGCCCTGAGGGCTCTGACCTCACTCAGGCTGGGTGAGTGAAAGTTCTGCATCCCCACTATCACATCATATACAAGTCAATGACTCCTGATTGTCTTAATGCAGAGAAATAGCTGAGAAATATTCCAAGACAAAGACAGCAAAAAGGTTTCCCACCCATTCAAACAAAAGGGACACTTGATAGTCTTAGCATCCCAAAAGGGAAGAACCCAGAAAAGTCGGATTGCCTTAATGAGGACTCATGATGAAAAATGTTCTCCACCTCCAGAGAAAGAATTGATAGCATCTGAATGTAGACCAAAGCATAGTTTTTCTTTATTTCCTTATTTTTCTTGTTTTTTTTCACAACATGACTAACTTGGAAATATGTTTTGCATGACTGCACATGTATAATGTATATCAGATTGTCCTCTCAGTGGGAGGGAGGGAAGGGAAAAAAGGAAAGAATTTGGAGCTCAAAATTTTAAAATGGATGTTAAAATTGTTTTTACATGTAATTGGGGAAAATATAATATTAATTATATAGCAACAGAATTTTAAAGAATATTAACTTTGAAAGACTTAACTTTTATAAATTCAATGATCAACCAAGATTCCAAAGGATAGACAATTGAACCATTATGCCTACCTCCTTACAGAGAGGTGATGGAATCAAAGTGCAGAATGAGACGTTGGGACACAGGGGAAAAGAAGGTGACTAGTGATAAGGTTGCCAAAAGGAAAAGAAAAGAGGGTTACTCAATACTTTTCTAAAATGGAAGAGAAAAGAAGGAAGGTTAGTAGGAAATCAAGATAAGTAGGATAGTTTCGAAAGTTACAAGTAGAATTTATTGTACACTTGAAAGGGAAAGTAAGCTATACATAATAGAGGCTCAGTTTCACATGCAATCCTCATTTTTCTTCTATTTTGTATATAGAAATGCTCAAGATTTTGGGGGCCACTTGGAAATAGTCTGTAAATGCTTTGTGTTCATGGACATGTTTCTAACATAACATGCCTTAAACTAACAACCACAGGATTTTGGAATGTAAAAAAATTTCTCAATATGCCAAACATAATTAAACAGCTCAGGGCCAGTATTAAACTTTGCCAAATAGAACAACGGTCACTTAATCTTTTAGTTACTCCACTGAAGAATCATTTTCCTGAAACTTCAAAGACAAATGGGAAAAAAAAAAAACTAAAATATTTTGGACTAAGGGACTTAGAGTCCAAAGGTTTTTTTTTTTTTTACTTGGAAGAGAAGTGACTGCACCCCCCCCCCCAAATCCTTAGGTATTTTGTTAATTGCCAGTATGTATAAAATGAGCCTTGGAGAAAGCAGGGGGCCAAATTCAAATGGCTAGACAAATTTTCCTAATACTTGGGCCAGAGGTAGTGGGTAGCTCAGAAGAAAAGCTGTTGAGTGCTACATAAAATGTACTTAAGGGACTACATAAATACCAGAAGTAATAGGATCAATAATTTCTATATGTGATAATCTAAAAATGTAATTGCAGTCATCTTATTTCCAAATTGTATTTTTAGAGTTCTCTTAGGCTGTAAATTTGAGAGACCCTTGTGAGGTCTAAATTTTGTTTTATATATATGAATTGGTCATTTGAAAAAAGGTGTGACAAAAATGTGGTAGTTTGAAACTGTTGTGTTTGGTTATGGACAAGTAATATTACTTTTAATATGCATTCACCTAATTTGATGGGTAATTTCAAGTTTTTTTTAAATACATTAAAATGTTTAAGTCATTAAATTTGTATGGTTTACTATCAGAGAAAAATGATGAATGGGTTAAGAAGCTGTCATTGTTCGGTTAAAATTGCTTTGCTATCACTTGATAGCATTTGTAAGATTATTAATTAATACTTTGTGAGAATCTCCTGTTGTAATTGTTATATACAAGAGGTTTTGTGAATAGAAAATCTGGAAACTTTGTGATATCTAGAAATTCTGTAATAACAAAGAATCGAGTTGTTATGATACTTTGAAAAATATAGGGGTGTGATTTTCAAGCCTGTATCATCTAAAGATATATTTATGTATGTTAATCTGGAGGTTTATGGACAAATTTGTGATGGCAGGATAAATTTTAAACTTTTTTTTTTTGAAAGAAGGGAAAATACTTTTGAAAAAAATGTTTTGTAAAATCTTTTGCATAATTCTTAGAAGGCCTGTTGAATTTCCATTTGTAAGCTAATTTGTTGCAGTTCAAACCTAGTGTGAGTTTTCTGAGTGTCTGGGTGAGAACCTTATATTTGGGGGATTAGTGCTTATATAGCAGCTTCTATAGAGGCCTTGGGGGGAGGGAGGTTAAAGATGTATGACAAAATAAGGGAGACCAGGAGTTTTATGATCCAGGATAAGAGGGGAATTCAAGATAAGGGGAAGAGACTCTGGGCCACCTTCAGATTAGAGAATAAACTGGGAAAGGGGGCTATTCTTAATCCACAGGGCATTGTTTCCTCACTGTGTTTTAAGTACCCTAAGAAAGGCCCATTCAAGGGCTAGTAAGGAGTTTCAAAACAGCAGTCTGTGCATTCCCTACTCCTCCCTCCCCCTTAGCCTTAATTCAAATAGGTACTCCATGGGGCAGGGCAGAGTGCAGGATTTCTGGGTGTGTCACCATCCTTCCCAAGATACTAGCTTATTCCCCATAACTTTCCCCCTATTCCCTGGAAAACTCTGCCTGGAATTTATCCTTTGAGCACCTGAAGGACATTACAGGCAGTCTCTTGGATGCAAGACATCCACTCCTGCCTGGTATCTCCCCCACCTCTTCCTGGGGGTCATGGTTCCTCCCCCTTCTTTCACCCATTCTAAAAGATAAAGTTAATGTTTGAACCTGTCATATTCCAATTTTCTCAGATCAGGCATAATGAGAGGAGAACAGAAACACAGAGGAGAAACTGATGCAAATGTGTCAGAGAAATAACTTATGATCTTAATGGGAAGATTTTATGAATAAGGAAGGAAATGCATGCAAGCTATTTAGAGCTAGCTTTAGGGATGTTCCTTAAACAATATGAGATTATAGTCATATCTTAAACTGATTATTGGAACTTGCTATTCAAAGACTGTTAACTGGCTGTTTTTCTGAGTCTAACTCCAAGTGTGAATGTCAAGGAAGGCCGTCCGAGCCACTGATCCATGATGCCAGCAGCCTGTAAAGAGCAGGTATGATTTCTTGGCAAAGTTGAGAGAGCAACTTCTGCATATTCTGAGGTGAGACTCTTTTGACTTCCTTAGCTGAAACCTGGCAGATTTTGGGCCTGGTTCAATACAGCTTGTAGTTTGACATAACCTCTGCCTGGGGTTGACAGGAAGCTGGGGAAAATATGGTCTCCTTAATCTAAGTCCCTAATCTCTTAGAGGTAATTTTCTATAATCAGAAGGTTTTGTAAGTAGATTAACAAATCTATTAAAATAATTGATTATGGAACCTCTTAGATTGCCATAGGATTGGAACTAGTGTTCTTGTATAAGTTAGGGTAGTTTATAAGTTTATAAGGGTCTTTTATATTCTTGGTAATGGTATGAAGACAATTAGGTCAAGGGCTTGTAAGAATACTATTTTGTTTTTTGGTTAATATCACGCTTGTCTAAAGTTTTGTTAAAATTAATAATGTTAAAAGAAGAGTGGCTTGTGGTTTATTTTGTAAATGCCATCAAAGAAACATGGCATGTCAAAAAGTTCATGATGTTATATGTACTGTGTTAAAAATTGGTTATTTAATGTATTTATGTATGTACTGGAGCCTGTTGTCAATTCCTTAGTGAAATCTCATCCTACTGGTGAGGAAATTAATAATGGGTTAATGCAAAATATAAGAAACTGGGTTCTGATGTGAATTTCTTAAACAGGACAGTTGGTCAAAGTTACAATTTTGAAAATGCAAAATGATTAGGGAATAAGGATTAGAAATGATAGTTTAAAATTGTGCTAAGGTGACTTTTGTAGAAGGATGGACAGAAAGCTGGTTTCTACAAGAATACAAGATGAAGAAGATGCTGAAGATGGCTGGAACAGATTCCAAGGACCATAGGACCTCACTGACAATTGCATTATTGTCTTTCTTTTGCTTCTCTGTATCTGTATTTACAAAGGGGACTGCCCCCTTTGATTTGTCAATGCATTGGAGATTTTGAGGGATGGAAACCTTATAAAAGGGTAATGGGGATGGAAGCATGATGGGGAAAGGAAAAAGTGGTATAAAAGTGATGAGTGAAGAAGATAAGTTGATGGACAATTTATATCAGCAATGGTGTGTGAAGTCTTCAAATATTATGAAATAAGAGGGAGGGTTGAGTAGGAGATAATTCTTGTGAAGACTTCACAGAGAGAGAAAATATAAGAATTATTTCTCGAATAAGCAGGGGCAGTGAGAGGTTGGAATAGACCTTGGAATTTAACCTTGTAGGAATGTGATTACCTAACTCTCAGGAATTTGGGGCCTGGGGCAATAAGTGCTTTTTTTTCTTTTTTTCTTTCTCTCTCTCTCTCTCTCTCTCTCTCTCTCTCTCTCCCCCCATGCTAGCACAGAATTGTTACCAAATCCAGGAAGACTCCCCCTCCCTCTTTCCTCATTCCTCCTCTTTACCTTAGCCATATTATTGCCACATCACCCACTAGTACTATATAAGGAGATATGTTTCAGATTGGCTACACTGGATTTCCTGGTGCTTTGTCTAGTTTTTCACACCTAGATTGTAAGCACACCCCCCAGCCAAAGGAGAGGAGGGATAGCAGTGCGCGGGAGTTTTCTCAAGTTAGGATATATGTTGGTGCTTTGTCTTTGTGATCCGCCTCCCTCCACTAGTTTGTCCTAGTGGAGGTGATGCCCAAATCTCGCGAGATTTGTAAAATAAAAGTCATTCCTTTTTTGTCCCTACCTGAGAAACCTCTGTGAATTATTGGGGTACTCATGTGGTCCCTCCACCCCACTCAACTCCAAGATCTTTAGCAAGAAAATTGCAAATGGGGTTAGAAAGAGTCAGACAGGACTGAAACAACTAGATAACAACAGCAAAGGAAACCAATTATCTTAGGTTGGAGGTTTTTCTTGTTTAAAGAGACAACTTTAGCCTATAAGGTAAAAGCAGGATTAAAGAGGAAACATCAAAGGATTGAAAAAGACACAAAAGGGGTAAAGAGTGAATTACTAATTAATTGATGGACTTATGAAATGGGAGCAGGGACATCTATTTCTTTGTATATTCACCAGGAAAGACCAGGGTGGTGGTGGAAAGTGAGGTTGCAATCACATTTTAATGAAGGATGGAGGGTGTAGGAGCAAATGGCACAGAAAGTAAAGAGACAAGTAGCAGAAGAGGAGGTTTGACATAGAGGCAGATGGCATGAAGATGGGGATAGGGTAGTAGAATAAAGCAGGCAGAAAGTAACAGAGAATCTGGAGGGGGAAAGTCACAGAGAGTAACTCATGTAACCATAGAATTGGGAGCACTCAGCATCTTGGATCCAGATGGAAATAGAATAATGCTGGGTTGAGTGGGAGGGGGGAGGTGCAAGATTTTGAGGTCTCATTTTTATAGGGTTTTGGTGGAAGATAGATGCTTATCCATGCCTCCTTGTGGTTAGTTCATTAACACATCCAAATAATCTCAAAGTTGTCACTAAAACTTTAAAGTTGACTTGTCCACATCATCTCAAAAATATTAGCACCATTTGGTGTCCTGTTGGCCTTACTGTGGATGTTTGGAATTTATATAAAATTTCATATCAGAGAACCAAAAGGTCCTGACAGAAAGGCTTAGATAGCTTCCCTTAATTTAGCACATATTTTCAGAATGGGATTTTTGGTTAATATATGATATGGTTTGCAAATTATTCACCTTTGATTTGGGGGATGGTCAATACATGACTTCTAGGTTCTCTTTTGCATTCTTACTTCCTACTACTGTTACTTTATGCTGATTACTTGTACTATATTAACTAAAAGGGAAGTGGGTGTTTAGGGAGATCAGAAGAAGATATAATTGACACAAAGAGTTAAGAGGATGTATCATTAAGGAAGAATTCATGACTTCAAAGATAACCATGAATATGCCTGAATGGTCCAGAATCACAGGATATAAGGAATTCTCTAAGTAAAAGGCAGAGGAGTTAAAGCATTTATTGAAACTCAAAAGGAGCAGACCCATGGACCAGTGTCCCCAATTCGACTTCCTGGCAAGAACCTTCCAAGACCAGTATGCCCATCTCACAATAGTGACTAGGAGGCCACAGAAAAACATTATGGCAGCAAGCCAAGCCATACTGATGCTTACCCCCCCAGTGCCAGGGCCCTTCAGCAAGAAGACCACCCACTGGCCTCAAGCCCCTGCTCAGTACTCTCTGGTCTCCACAAGGGTCAGTCCTGCCTTTTTGTAGCGCCTGCCACCATCGCTGCCACTTCTGCTGCAATCTCCAAGCTGTGTTCCAGCTAGCTGACTGCTTTCTCTCTCCTTCAGCTCTTAACTGCTCTCACCAACTGCCTCTTAGCTCTGCTCCAACTGTTCAACAAACTCCTCCCACCACAGGCTTCCATTTGCTCCAGTCCTACCCACTCCCACCAGGACCCTGACAGCCCCACCCCCAAAGCCCACTCAAATGGAAAGGGAAGATCTTCCCATTCACTGTTTGCCTTTACAGAGGACCTTAAAGAATTTGAAGAACCATAGGTGGAAGAGTAGAAATGAATTATCATGGACTAAACTGCAGATCAGGAGGTCAAATAAATTGGATCTCTAAAAGTGAGGGAAAGAAGGGAATGGGTAATAATTCTAGGGTGAATAATGAAGGGATGGTAACTTCTGGAGTCTCCAGGCAAGTGGAGAATGGGCTGTATGAGAATAGGGGAGGTAGTGGGGCAGAGGGACTAGAACCAGGGAACTAGAAGGTGTTGCCCTGAGGGGAAGGGGATAAGAAAATGGAGTCCTGCTGAAGGGCATACCCATAGGGAGGAAGTAGTACTCACAGTAAGAGATAAGAATTTTACAGTGTTTATAATCTTAGGGGAAGGCCAGTTTGCAAGAGTATTTTTCCTTCCAGGGCAGCATTCCAACACAGGAGAAGGTATGTACAAGTTTATTGGCATCTTACTCCCAGAATGTTATAGAGACACACAGAATCAGAGATGCAGTGACAGAGACTTTGGAAAGCAAACTGATCATGGTGACTATAACATGTCACAATTGAAGACACAGGGTTAATTTCTATCATGTGGTCTTGTTTCTGTCCAACATTATTTCCCTCACAAATTGATATTTCAAAAGGTGAGTCACATCAGAAAAAAGGCAAGGATAGGACAGGATATACAAAAACAGTAGTAGGAATTGGTTAGAAAAGGGAGCTTATGTGTAACACTTCAGAAGCTTCAACCCCATTAAGGATAAAGAGAATAAACAAGGAACAAATAAGGGCTTATCCCATAGATCATAAAATAAAATTCAAAGTATAATAAAAATGAAAAAGAATAATAAAGAAAACAAGGTAAAGAGATGCTTCTTAGTAAAGGATATTTTGTGGTTGAGTTGTTTCTATCATGTCTGACTCTTTGTGATGCCATTTGGGGCTTTATTGGCAAAAATAAATACTGCATTGGTTTGTCATTTCCTTCTCCAGAGTAAAGTTTGTAGGAAAATAAAAATTACTCTGAATAAAAGGTTAAAGGCTTCTTACTGTAAAGGCAGATTAGCTATGCCTTAAAATATTTTAGACTATGCCAATGAGGTTGATAAACAGACCTCAATCTCAATCAAAAGTGGATGGGGTGGTGAGTATTTTACAAACCCTTACTCAGATGCTCACTACCTGTGTGACCTTGGTCTGAGGTCTCTGGGTCTCAGATTCTTCATCCTTAAGATAAGTGGTGTACTAAATAACTTCTAACTTTTGTTCCTATAATTCTAAAGGGTACCTGTATGCTTGCTAAGACTCATGAGCTTCATATGGTCATTTTGGTAGATTTAACTTGATTTCTGAAGTGGTTATCCACGAAGCCAAAAATCACTGGGTAATAAACCATTGTGTTGGACTTAAAGGTTAATTGCCTCTAGTCATTGATATGTATAAGAGGCCACTAGGTAGAATTACATAGTAATCTTGTTTCTAGGAAATCATGATGACCTCTAACAGAAAGTCCTGCTCATAAATTTGGGGTCCATAAAGACATTTGGTAACTGGCTCTAATCCACTAACTACATAATGAAGACAAGGCTTTTTGATTAACATTGAAGCAAAAGGTACATTCAGAAGTTCCTAATCAGCCAAAGCAGGACTCTTGAATGATGTAAGCCTCTCCATAAGTAAAGGCCTCTTTGTCTTCCCATTGGAGGCTGACATTTGGCCAATGAATATAAGTCTTTGTTTTTGGCTTTTCCATGAAAAGGAATATTAGACACAGCTATGACCTTGTGATCTTTGAAAGGTCAGAATATCAAGCTACTAAAAGTCCAGGCATACATGCCAAGTTTCATGACTACCCTGGATAGTGAAGACTGAAGTCTTGAGTGACCTATTTGACAAAGTAGGGAGAGAGAGTCAAGAGGGAGCTACAGTGAATCAAGGAAGTTAATTTAGTGGGAGTGAATGCTAAGTAGACATTGTTCTAAATTTAAGGTCAATCATCCCAGAGACTAAGATTTTTTTTAGGGGAGTGTGTGCATTCAGATGTTCAGAGGAAAATGTTGGTTACATCTATTCTTTGCTATAATTTCACAGTAAATATCACTTTTAAAGACTAATTGGTGTAAATTGCTCAAGTAAACCTGAGGTGCTTATTACTGTGGTTAACAGTGGAGGAGAAAGGAATACCAACATAGGAATTTAAGCCAGTAACATTAGAAACCCTGCCCACATTCCCACAGAAATAGATATTGTAGAACACTAAAGGTATATGTAGTTGGCTTAGCTTTGAGGACCTGATGTGCTCGTGTATGTTTGGGTTGGCAAAAGTAAAGCCAGAGACTCACTATATATATGTTTATCCCTTCATTAAAATGTGTGCTTATGGGAAGCATTCCTTAATTTAGAAAAATAGTTTATCCTTGAATATGAAGGGCTAGTTGATTCTCCTGCCACAGATTCCCTTATTAAATATGATATAGTCAACTGAGGTAGTCGTGGTCATCCCTGTCTCTGAAAAGAGAGTCAGATTTTCTGGGCCTAACCATTTCATCCTAAAGTAACCCTGGTACCTGGAGATACAGAATCCCCAACCACTAAGATACAGTGGCCTTCAGGAGAAAGCAGAGAAATAGAGTGACATAAACAGAGTAGGACTGAATGAATCATTTACAGCAAATAGCTTAGGAATGATTCCAAGAAACATAATTGGTTTATCATTTTATCTAATACATGTATATGTTGTTTGTCAACATAGATAACTTGCAACACAGGGTCATTTGGTTTTTCACAATACTCTTGAATTCCTTGAATCTAAAAAGCTTCCTTAAGACATGAAACTCTTTAGAAAGAAAAGTCCAGTTTGACCCACACTTCACAAGGGTAGAGCAAGACTTCTCAGGTTAGTGAACTAAGGAGAAGAAGATATAACATTGCAAAGTACTCACCACCCCATCCACTTTTGATTGAGTTTGAGGTCTATTTATCAACATCATTGGCATAGTTTAAAATATTTGAAGGCGTAGCTAATCTGCCAATACAGTAAGAAAGATGGGAAAAGATTTTTAATGTAGCATTTCAAAAGTTTAGGATGTGAATGACAGAAACCGGTTTCTATGTTATGGTCTCAGGGACATTCAAACAAATTCACTCAAAGAGTGTTCAGTAAATTTTTATATAAATTTTAATTGATATCTTCTGTTTCTTACATCCCCAGAGTATCCTACATACCCTTCCCCTTCCCAAAGAGCTATCCCATGTGACAAATAGTACTTTTAGAGAGGGAAAAAGGTCAGCACAACCAATCAACACATCGGAAAAGTCTATAAATATGTCAATGATTCACCAGAATTTTACTTTAATGACTACCATGGCTTACAAGAGAGAGTGAAAGTTTTTGTTAAAATACTCACACCTGATATGTAGAGTCTTCCCCAAAATAAGGGGAACTCAGAATTCATCACTGGTATTATTTGGCCCAAAGTTGGTTAAAAAAAACAAACCTTTTTGTTGAATGATTCATTATTATTTTACATATGCTCATTCTGTCTTTATAATACCAAGGATCCACACTAACTTTATTACCTTTGACTGGGACATCTCCTATCCTTCCATGAACCTGGTCCCAAAGGTTAGGGTACTCATTATTTCCATCTGTGGACAACTGAACCTAGAAGGAAAGAAACATAGAAACACATAGTTTTGATATTTTGATAGTAAAACTGTCAAAGGAGACCACCTCTATTTACTTTCACTTTTTTTTGTTTTCAGCTTTTGCAGATGAGCAGAACAATTTTCAAGTGACTGAAGGAAATTACTTTATTGATGCATGCCCACTTTTTTTTTTTATCAGTTGGATGGTGCTAAATCCCTGACACAATCAGAAGGCAAGGAGAAGGGCTTTTGCCATGCCAGGCTGTGCCTAAAGAATATCAGGAGACTTAAAAGGTGGAAGAACAGGATAGGGAGGAACTTTAAAGCAACAAAGTAAGTGCTAGGCAAAACATTTATAGAACCCATTTTGGTTAACTTTCCTATCTTTGCAAATATCAGCAACTAATTTGGTAGACAATATGGAATTTAATTTACAGAGGGCTGGGTTTTCCAATGAGCAGGGTACGCTCTCTGCCCTATTTTATTACTTTAATTTACATCATTTATACTTAATGACAGGTAGCCACCTAGTGTCTTCTGTGAGTATACAATTCTGGTCAGCTTAGGTTTTTTTTTCTGCTCCAATAAAGATTTAAGTTTTATATAGTCTGAGTGACAAAACACAACTATCACCTAGCATGCATTGCCATAATAAATAATTTTAACCTTTACAAGTGAGAAGAGATAAGCATGTAGTTTATTTATGTTCACCTTATGATCTAAACATGGTGACCAAATGATCCCAGGCATGAATAGGAGAGATGTACATGACACAACAGTGAAAGAAGGATGTATCAGAGTTGAAATTCCTTGTGTTAGGGTCAGAGCTGCAGAATAGGAATATTCCTAGAATTTGAATGGATTGAAGTAAATAAGATTATGGAGAAAAACTAGAAGAATTCCTAGTAGAATTCTCTGATATTTGCATGGGTTTGGGGCATGTATGTGAAGATGTACCCCGGGGGACAGGCACAGACAGCCACCCAAAGACCATAACCTCGTACTCTTCTCCTGGCATCCATCTTAGTTCCCAGAGACTTCTTCAGCTAGACCTTTGAGACCTTGAACAACATATCAACCTCAATCTCCTCAACACACCCGGTATTCTATCTAAACTCATCCCTCATTTGTTAACATAGTGCCACTGATGAGGGTACAGTCTCTGGGAACCCCCTTGAACCTGGAGTACAGTCTCTGGGAGCCCCCTTGAACTCTCCTTGAGTCTTCCAACTGGATCTGGCCTTCCCCTAAGACCATGGGCCTTGCATTATCATTGGGCCCAAGTCTCTGCCTAGCCTAGCCCTCTATTGTCCAGCTGTTTCCCACCCTTAATCCTAGTCAAAATATCTATACCCTAGCTCTGTTACCCTAGACCTCAATTGTCTGTCATCTCCAGGTAGCCTCCAGCTATTTCCCACTCTGGAGTCTGACCTCATCTCAGTGCCATCAAGCTCCTCCTTAAGCCCCTCCCTAAACCACTCCTCTAGTCACCCCAGACCACCCCTCAATCCCTCCCATAGTCTTTGTGTATATAATTGCCATCTTGCCTCCATGAAGGGCTCAGATTCAATCTAGCCCAGACAACCCATTATGGCAAACCCTTAATAAACTTTGTCTTTTCCCTTGGCTGAGAAGGCTTGAGTCGAATTCTTTTGGCAGGACCCGGCATGTTGGTACTTTGGGGTGTCAAGCACCCCTCAACCCCAAACCTCTTTACCACCACTCATACTTTCCCAAGATACCAGTGGTTCTGAAATCCCTGCTGCCAATGTACAAACCTAATCAACATTCCCAACTGACCATTCCCTTACTACCATTTCTTTCAATCAACTCCCAAAGTCCTAAAAGAATTATGAAACTGCAAAGTGCGTAACATACTTTTGAGATAACTGACCAAAACACATGACACAATTGTGTAATCTGTTGCTTCTGGCACAGTGGATAGAGTGCCAGGCTTGGAGTCAGGAGGACCTGCGTTTAAATCTGTCCTCAAATACTTACTAGTCCTGTGACCCTGGGCAAGTCACCTAACCCCATTTGCCTCAGTTTCCTCATCTGTAAAATGAGCTGGAAAGGTAATGGCAAACCATTCCAGTATCCTTTCCAAAAAAAAAAAAACAAACAAACCCAAAAGGGGTCACAAAAAGTTGGGTATGACTGAAAAATACTACATAACAACAAAACAAAATTGTCTTCCTTTACTTTCTTTTTTTAGTAATCTTAATTTAAACTTAAATTTTAATTTGAAACTTTTAAATTTAAATTTAATTTTAAATTTGAAACTTTTAAATTTAAATTTTAAACTTTTAAATTTTAAACTTAAATACTAAAACTTAAATACACAATAAGAGAAGAAAAAGAAACATATAAACTTAAATACAAAATAAGACAAGAAAAAAAGCATCACTATGTGCACAGCAGAATGTAAGAGAGGATTCAAAATATAAAGCAATAAATTTCCATTTCAAGAGAGCCTATATAATAAATAGCACACTCTGTGTACAGAGCTGGTGCATCTTTCCTTTGCTTCCTTGTAAATTTTCTCTTGTTCTCTGCTGTACACTTTTTACTTTGTTCTTTGCCCCCCTACCTCCCTGCTCCCCCAAGAAGGCTACAATTAAGCGCACACACACACACACAGAAACATATATATACACATACATACATACACTTATACATACATATACTTAGATTTCTATAGTCATACGCGTATATAGACATATACATTCATATGCATCTAAATAAGACTGTATTATACTTGTTTGTCCTCTGTTTCTCTGAGGGTGGATAACATCTTCCTTCAAAAGTCCAAGTCATTCCATATTTTTCTAAGTCCATACCTTTACTTTCATAAAAAATTTTGTAGTTGTATTCATATAAGTTCTGAGTCTGTCTTGATAGGAGGCTCCCCACATACAGCATACATTTGTGAGAAATGATTATTTCTCTCTTGTATCTAATCACTAATTATTGTATTAGGACCAAGGCTTTTCCCCTTTTCTACTTCCTCATCCAGAAATAAACCAGTGGGAAATCTTTCTAAAAGATTTACCCAGTCAGGATGGCTGAGATCTAATCAAAGACAGTAAAAGAATTTCTAAGTTTGGGATAATGGGTACATTCCTGCTCATTGTGTTTGTTCAGACAGGTCTGGGGAAGTGTTGATTCTCCCTTCTGTCAGACAGGTGATATGGAAAATTCTAAGTCTCTTTCACCAAAATGTGGGTGATGCAAGTCACATAACCCAAGACCCTCATTGTAATACACCCCACCCTCTCATTGTATTGTTCATTTTCTCATTGTTTACCAACCAGAGCCGATTGCCACCCACAGGGACACCTGCTCTTCCAAGGGCATATAAACTGTGAGTTTATCCCCATGAGGGGTCTTTGGTCTAAGAGAGATGGCCAAATGACCATCATTTCACTAGTAAACATGTTGGCCTTATTAATAAAATGATTAAATTACCGAGAAACTATGTCTCTTGAACTTTTAAAAATGCCACACATTCTTACATGAAGCCTAAATGTGATTGTTTGCAGTTTTTACCTCTTCCTTTTTCTTCCCTCTGGAATCAAGCAGAAAAAGTCTCATTCTTCCACATGAAAACTCTTGAAACACTTGAAGGAAGTTATGATGTTTTCTCTTAAGTCTTCTCATCTAAGAGATCAGCTAAACTGAAAAAGCTGAAGTCATCTGTTAATCTCCAGTTAGTAAGTTGATGCACCTGGCCAGAGATGGGGAAAAGAAGATGGGTGAGAATAAAGGTTGATCATAACACATTGATTGAATTACTGAAATAACCAAATTATTTTACTTGACTGACCCATTAATTTAGTAAAAACTATTGAATGTAACGTGATAGATATTGAAATAGATAGATGTTGTTGTTCTGACTCTCAATGACCCTTGTGAAAATGATCTTTAATAATTATTATCCTAAAGATTCAGAGCTTCCCCACCCCTTCTTTCAAAGTCCTGACTTTAAGTTCAGTTTTTCTTCAGAGGGACATTTCTGATAATGAAATTACATTGACTCTCCCTATCCTGATCAAACCCCAACCCAAGCTCGAAAATTATTTAATCTAAGGTACCCAAGGCCCATTGCATTCTCCTCAGGCTTGGGTGGAGATAGATTCTTCTGTCTGGATAGCCCCAGATCCTGGGGGTTGTTTGATAGAATGGGTATTTCCTTCTGCCCAGAGATGAGGTGATAATGGAATGACCTCAGCCTTCTGTTGAAAAGGTATATATACTGTCTGCCTCAACCCCCAAATGGGCTCAGTTCCAACACTGCAGTCCTCCGTGCACGCCTGCCCACTTGATGAGAAATAAACACAGAAATAAACCTAATCATGTTTGTCTTTCTTAGACCAAACTCTCAGAGGTTGACACCCTGTATGAAGTTTTCTTGGTAAAGATACCAGAAACTTTTTCCATTTCTTTCTCCAGTGGATTAGGCAAGTAGGTTAAGTGACTTGCCCAGGGTCATACACCTAGAGAATGTCTGAGGTCAGATTTGAATTCAGCTCTTCTTGACTCCAGGCCAAGTACTCTACCCACTGAACCACATAGCTGCTAGTAATAGATAGATTACTGATACTGAACTTGAATTTTCTTTTTGATATTATATAAAATGCCACAACTTGCAGAAATGTTTGGTCAGTGTCAGGATATGCTTATCTCTCTACCCTTCATTCTAGGTGCATCTCTTTATGTATTCTGCCTTTGGGTCCCAGACTGCTCATATCTTGATGCTGGTTCCTTTCCTAGCATTATCTCTTGTCTCCTTGCTATTGGAAGTCCAGATATTGAGGTTTAGGGGTCCAGGGACCTCCAATTCCTCAGGGAGAAAAAGAAAACCCTGCCCTTTTCTAGGACCAGCTGGTAGAAGCTATTAAGAAGCATATGAATTTAGATTCTGACTCTAGAGAAGAGGTAGCAATCCTTAGCATGCATTTCATTAATCAGTCTGTCCCAGATACTAGGAGGAAACTGCAGAAATTGTCAATGGGAACCCAGAATTGCAACATGCAGGTCCTGCCCTAATGAATTCCACCCAAGCCTTCTTTCAGCCAATGAAAAACAAGATTTATTAAAGATCTGCCATACTGGCCAGACTCTTAAGAAATCTGAACATGTATAATGCTAATGCAAGTGGGCCAGATTGAATCTGAGCACCTTAATGGAGGCCAAGATGGATCATATATACAGAAAGAATGTGGGAGGTATCTAGGGTAGGCCAAGTAGTCTGGGTTGATTGGAGGAGGGGTCTAGGGAGGCTCTTGATGGGAATGGCTAATAGGCTGCGGTGATTGTGAGGTAGCAGAAAGGGGCCAGGAATGCCAGGGATCTGCACCACATGGCCAAGGAAGAATGATCTCTAGACAGGATCCAGGGTGGGAAGTCTAGGGTGCGGCCAGGTGCAGACAATGAAAGGCCAGTTGACTGGGATGGGTAGATGCCTCAGGTGAATGCCAGATCAAGTGGGAAGATTCAAGGAGAGTTCAAGGGGGTTTCCAGAGCCTGTACCCTGTCAAGAGTCTGTTGCTCCTTTAGACTCTGCCTGGGTTCTTTATCCTATAATGTCTAGGTTGATGAACTGGACTTTGACTTCACTATCTTGTCCTATCCCTTCATTTCCTATGGAATTTTTTACTTGTTTGTTTCTGCCTAGCTCATTTTTAACAGACTTCCTTATCTTGTCCTCACATATTTCTGTTCTTTTAGCCATTGACTACCTTATTTCTAATCAAAGAATTCCTCCAACCTCTAATATTTGTGTTCCCTGGCTCTGTAGGCCCCAATCACTTGTTCTTCCTTGTTCCTGTGTCCTGTTTAGTTCTTGCTTGCTTTGGGATCCATTGCCCTACCTCCAAACTAGTCCTTCCCTAGAATGTTTGCTGTACCATCTGCAGTTCTAATTCTCTATCCTGTACATTTGCACCACTTTCTTCTATGTCCCAACTGATTATAGAATGCAGCCAGGAACTAGGTAGGTAGCGAAAATCAGAGTGCACAGAGAGAATGATAGGGCAAACACTGTACTGGCAACCAGGAAGGCAGATCAGAATCCAGAAGATCCATGTACTGAAGGACAAGGCAAAGTGAATTGTCCAAATCACAGATGGTCTGGGGTCAAGAAAATAAAAGGACAGTGTGTGGCAGCCAGGATATGTTCATTAAACCATTCTGAAGAGTTCTGAATTCCCAGGCAAAAATCTTCTCAGGAAATTTCAGCTAGGAACAGGAAGTAATCAAGAATTTAGACAGCTTAGACCTAAGGGTTATATAATTTCAGGGTTGAAATGTTCAGCCCATTCCTGAGTAAGAACTTCCTCCCCCTCTTCATCTTACCAAACAAATCTGTTCCTTTGATGAAAGGCCTCTACTTAGAGGGCCACACTCTCCGAGACACTTTATGCTACTTTCAGAAAGGGAAAAAAGCCATTAATCAAGCTGATGTTTGCTTATGAAGCATTATATTCAAATAAATATACTATGCCCCCAAAGTCACTAAACTATTCACACCTTTTGAATCACTGAAATCACTACTAGGCAAATCCCCAAAGAGATCAAATAATTAACAGCAGCAGCAGTAAGGGGAGGAGGGAGAGGAGGAGGAGAAGGAGGGAGAGGAGGAGGAGGAGGAGAAACAGTAGTAGTAGTGGTAGTGATAGCAATAGTAATCACTAGCAATTATATAGCGTTTTGAGGTTTGCACAGCGCTTTACATAAATTATTTCTTTTGCTCCTCATGACAACCCTGTGAGGTGGGTAGCATTATTATCTCCATTTTACAGATGAAGTAATTGAAGACAAGAGGGGAAAAAAAGAGAGAAAGGACCCATATGTGCAAGTTTTTTTCATAGTGAGAAAGAAATGGAAACTGAGAGGGTGCCCATTATTTGAAGAATCACTAAAAATATGGTATATGAGTCAAATGGAATATTATTGTATTGAAAGCAGTGATGAAAAGGAGCAGCTTCAGAGAAACTTGAGTAAGACTCATATTAACTGATGCAGAGTAACATGAACAGAACCAGAAAAAATTTGTATAGTAACAACAACTTTTTTTTAAGGAAAACAAACATCTTTGAAATACTTAAAACTTTAATCAATGCAATCATCAGCTATGATTCCAGAAGATGGATAATAAAGCATGCCATCTACCTCGTGACAGAAATGATGGTCTCAGGTGCAGAATAAGTTATGTAATTGTGGCCAAACGTGAATTTATTTGCCTTTACTATGCTTATTTTTACAACATTTTTTCTTATTGAGAGCTGGTGCTTTAAAGAACTGGGAGAGGAGTTACTGATAATATTGCCAAAGAAAGAAAAAAGAAGTAAACATGGTCATTGATACATTTTTTGAACATGTAGAAGAGGACAGAAAGAATTTCATAATAAAATACAGAGAAGTGGGACAACTTTGAAAGAAACATGTTGAATTTATTATGTATTTTAATTTTAAAAAGCAAGCTGTGCATGATAGAGATTTGTGGTTTCACATGAACAAGTATTTGGACTCTGGACTACTCGTCCAGTTGCTGACACCACATGTAATCTAGATATAATTCTCTCTTTGTTTACCCCATCCTATCTTTGCTCTCTCCTTTCCTTGGCCCTAGAACTGAAACATTTAATTGACTGACTGAAGGATTAAATTACCTGAAATGGCTACGTGGGACTGAATATATACACACAATGTTCTTACTTTGTGCTCTCTCATCTGAGTAGAGAATTATTTCAATGATTCACTGTCATTTTTTTACATAGTTCCTGATAGTTTGGATTTCTTTCTTTGAGAGTTGTATGTATTCTTTGACCTTTTATGTATTGAATAATAGTTTTCATACTGTCAACTGGACCAAACTGGCCTCTAAACTGTGGCTGCCCAGAGCTGAACAGAGTAGGTTAGAGACAAGAGAGTCAGGAATCAAACAGAAGTTTAATTTGAAAGTGAGGGAAATGGCTTTCAAGCAAGCACGCATGTGCTGGGGCCCCACCCCTAGTAGGGGGAGATCTCAATACTTACACCAGTGGTTGCACAGTGAGCTATACCATTGACAGTTAGAGGTAACAGCAACAATGTGACGAGCTTGATTCATAGCAGGATTTTACGACTAGAACTTGTCCAAGCTTGTCTGGTACTTGTCCAAGTTCCAAAAAACCCCTGGTGCTAGTCAAAGCAGTACAATAATTATGTGATTTTGTCAGAGGGTGAGATCATCCAGAGGGTGAGTAAAAAGGATTGCTGTTACACCAAACTCAAGGCATAGCTTGCTTTCTGGGCCTTAGCTCTGGAAAACAGGGTGTCTCCTAGTATCTTGTATATGTGTCTATGTATGTGTGTGTACATGTGTGTATGTGTATGTATGTATATATGTAGATATGCGTGGCTATATGTCAACTTCTTATATATCTTGGATTTCAGACCTTTATCAGAGAAACTTGCTGGCAAGACTTTCCCCAAGTTAACTCTTTCTCTTATAATTTTAAGTACATTGATTTTTTTGTGAAAATTTTTAAAAAATTTGATATGGTCAAAATTGTTCGTTTTATCTTTTATGTTTTTTTACTTGTCTGATTATAAACTCTTCCTCTATTCATGTATGCAAAAGGTATTTTCTTCCTTTTTTTAATGATGTGATCCTTTTATATCTAGGTCATGTATCTATTTGGATCCTATGCTTTATTGTGTGAAATATTGTTTTAACCTAATTTCTATCTTTTCCTAGCAGTTTTTGTTTAATGGTAAATGCTTACCTCAGTTTTGAGGGTCTTTGGATTAATAGAACATTATGATACTATGTCCATTTATTTCTTTATGTTGCATACCTCAACTATTCCACTGGTCAGCCTTTCCATTTTTAACCAGTACCAAATAGATTTGATGATTGCTATTTTACAGTATAATTCTAGATATAGTACAAAGTTCGTCATCCAGAAGTTCAGAGAAAAATTGTCAGCTATCCAGCCTCTGGAACACTACTTACAGAGGTCTAAAAAGATCACTTAAGAACTTAGAAATATAAGGCAAGTGAAAGAAAAGAAAATGACCCTCCTTTTCCTGGTAGTGGAAATAATCTGTATTTAAAAAATATTATAAACCCATGAGAATTTTAGAAAGAAAAACATTTCTCTAGTCAAACTCACTATTATGTATGTTGCAAGTGTACTTCATCTCCCTTTTGAAAATTAGAATCACATTTAGTAACTCTGCTGATCTGGATTCCTTCAGGACCAATGACAGTGACTTAAACAATCTCATTTTTAAGTTTTTCGGATTGGTTAAAATAAAACTAGTCCGGGCCAGGTAACTTGATCTCCTTTGGGATTCAGGCACTTTCTTACAGTCTGCTAAGCACCCCTGATTTATAATTCCCAATTAGACCTTTTCAATCTGAAGACCATTCTCCTGAATAGAGAAAGGGATAAATACAGGGCCTAGACTCATGTTTTCATTGGTATAGGAAAATCCTGGGTGAGAAAACTCACTCTACTGCTGCAGGTCAGGATCTTAACTGTAACTAGGGTCTTATGGAAATGCCTAGCACATTCAGGGGTTAAACAACTTGTCCAGGGTTCCATAGCCAGTATGTTTCAGAGGCAAACCTTAAATCTTTCTGGCTTCCAATGGCTCCTCCACTGGCACAATACTATGCTGTCTCTCCTTCTTCCCTTCCCCTCCCCATCTCTCCCCTCCCCTCCCCTCCCTACCCCTTCCCTGCTCTACTCTCCATGCTTTGCCCAAAGGAAGGTACATTTCCAAAGCGGAAGGCTGCCTCCTTAACTTTGGGTTTCCTGGCTAGATTTCTTTCTCAAAAACCAAGCCTTAAACCCAACTCACTCTGGAGCTCATAGATTGGACAATAGATCTCTGCCCTTCTAGCACAGAGTGAATGTAAATACTAAATAGTAACTGTTTCTCTTTTGGCAGGAACCCTGAGGGTCTTCCTCTCCCAGTTTGATTTTTTTTTTTTGAGTTTTTGATTGAAAGGGCCATCCCTTGATTAACTTCTTAAAGCGCATGATTCACTCTGTCCACTGAACAGAGCATTACCTCATTCAAAGTGAGCACCTGAAAAGACCTTAGCCTAAAAGGGTCAGAGTCTCCCAATGCATCTTGAGCCATCTCCGGTTGTCCTGGTGAATATCAGGCCACTGCACCCAGATGACTCTGGAGGAGAAAGTGAGGCTGATGACTTTGCACAGCTCTGCCTCACTAAAATCAAAGTCAACTGCAAGTCATGTCATCATTTCCCTGATATCATGGTCCTCTTCGAGAATGAAGGACAAACACAACAGCGACAACAACAACAAACACAATGCTGCCTCTAACAGGAAAAAAAAGAAACAAACTATAGAGAAAATGGATTTGATTGATTAGTCTAATGTTCTCTCATCATGTTGTATTCACCCTAAGCTGAAGCATTATTGTTTCTTTAATTGTTTTCTTGTCCATAGCATAACCTGAAAAGTCTGTTTTATTATCCTGAGCATTTTGTGTCCCTCCTGTCTGTTTATCCTATTTTCTATGACTCAGCGGGGCAGTCCTGTGCTGGTATCTCCCATGTTATGAAATCAATTCCAAAATTTGTCAGTGAGAGCTTGGGAGTGTCCTTTTATCACTTCTGATCAGTATGTAAGCATTTTTTTTTATGAGTTCTCCATAAAATAGTCTTTTGGGCAGGTGTATGTTTGGCCTTTGAACAGTGTCCAGCCCATCAAAGTTGTACTCTCTGCAGTAGATTTTGAATGCTTGGCAGCTCAGTTCAAGAAAGGACTTCAGTGTCTGGTACGTTATCTTGCCAGGTGATCTTCAGACACTTCCTAAGGCAATTCAAATGGAAGTGATTCAGTTTCCTGATATGGCGCCGGCATACTGTCCAGGTTTCACAGGCATATGACAATGAGGTCAGCACAATGACTCTGTAGACCTTCAGTGTGGTAGGTAGCCTAATAGCTCTTCTTTCCCACACTTTGCTTCAGAGAAACGCTGGCAATGCATGCATCAACCTCAGTGTCATATCAATGTATATATTCCTGGAAACAATACTGTAAAGGTAAGTGAACTTATCCATAGTATCATATCCATGATAAGAAAGCCCCCATGAAAAAGGGGACTGTATCTTATTTATACTTATCTCTTTCTTCTCTCAGAATCTCAAATTAAGTAGGTGCTCAATTTTCTTTTTTTTTTCATTTAAACTTAGAAATGTTTTACTTTAATCTTAGACCCCTTTCCTTTTTTTCTTTTTTCTTTTTAGGTTATACATGTACACATGTACAATCATGTTACATATATTTCCATATTAGTAATTTTGTGAAAGAAGAATCAGAATAAAAGGGGAGAATCACAAGAAAGAAAAAACATGAAAATAGCATACTTTCATACTCCATAGTTTTTTCTCTGCATGTGGACAGCATCTTCCATCATGAGACTTTTGGGACCATCTTGGATTATCGAGTTGATGAGAAGAGCTATGTCTATCATATTTGATCAGTACACAGTGTTGATGTTACTATGCACAATGTTCTCCTGGTTCTGCTCAATTCACTCAGCATCAGTTCATATAAGTCTTTTCTGAAATCTGCCTCCTCCTCATTTCTTATAGAACAATAGTATTTGATTATGTTCATATACCAAAACTTGTTCAGCACTCCCCAATTGATGGGCATCCCCTCAATTTATAATTCTTTGCTACCATAAAAATAGCTGCTATAAATATTTTGTATGTGTGGATCTTTTTCCCTTTTTTATGATTTCTTTGAGACACAGACCTAGAAGTGGTATTACTGGGACAAAGGGTATGTCCAGTTTTATAGCCCTTTGGGCATTGTTACAAATTGCTTTACAGAATGTTTGGATCAGTTCACAACTCCACCAACAATGCATTAGTGTTAAAATTTTCCCACATCTCTAACATTCATCATTTACCCTTTCTGTCATATTAGCTAATCTGATATGTGTGAGGTGGTACCTCAGAGTTGTTTTAATTTGTATTTCTCTAGTCAATAGTGATTTAGTGTGTGTTTTTTTCATATAACTATAGATAGCTTTAATTTATTCATCTGAGAACTGCCTCCTCATATCCTTTGACCATTTATCAATTGGGGAATGACTTGTATTCTTATGAATTTGACTTAGTTCTCTATAGATTTTAGAAATGAGGCCTTTATCAGAAACACTGTAAAAATTGTTTCCTAGCTTTCTGCTTTCCTTCTAATCTTGGTTAGATGGGCTTTGTTTGTGCAAAAACTTTTCAATTTAATGTAATCAAAATTATCCATTTTGCATTTCATAAGGTTCTCTATCTCTTGTCTGGTCATAAATTAGTCCCTTCTTCACAGATTTGATGGGTGAAATACTCCTTCCTTTCCTAATTTGCTTATGGTATCACTCTTTATGTCTATCATGTACCCATTTTGATTTTATCTTGGTAGATGGTGTGAGATATTGGTATCTTGGTATATGGTGTGAGATGTTGGTCTATGCCTAGTTTCTGCCATACTATTTTCCAGTTTTACCAGCAGGTTTTGTCAAATAGGGAGATCTCATCCCAGAAGCTGGAGTCTTTGGGTTTATCAAACAGTAGGTTATTATGGTCATTTATTACTGTGTCTTGTGTATCTAACCTATTCCACAGATCTTCCACTCTATTTCTTAGCCAGTACCAAATAGTTTTGATGATTGCCACTTTATAATATAATTTTAAGTCTGATATGGCTAGGCCACCTTCCTTTGCACTTTTTTTCATTAATTCCCTTGATATTCTTGATGTTTTGTTCTTTCAGATGAATTTTATTATTATTTTTTCTAGCTCTATAAAATAAATTTTTTGATTGGTTGGTATGTCACTGAATAAGTAAATTAATTTAGGCAGAATTGTCATTTTTATTATATTAGCTTGGCCTTACCCATAGGCAATTGTTCAGATCTGACTACTTGTATGAAAAGCGTTTTGTAATTGTGTTCCTATAGTTCCTGGGTTTGTCTTGGTGGGTAGACTCTCAATTTTTTTATATTTCCACCAATGGAATTTCTCCTTCTATCTCTTGCTGCTAGGATTTGTGGGTAACATATAGAAATGCTGATGATTTATGTGGGTTTGTTTTATATCTTGAAACTTTGCTAAAGTTATTCATTCTTTCAAGTAGTTCTTTAAGTTGATTCTTCAGGATTCTCTAAGTATGTCACGTTATCATCTGCAAAGAGTGGTAGTTTTGTTTCCTTATTGCCTATTCTCATTCCTTCACTCTTATTGCTAAAGTTAACATTTGTAGTACAATATTAAATGATAATGGTGATATTGGGCATTTTTGTTTTACCCCTAATCTTATTGGGAAAGCTTCTAGCTTTTAATCAACGAGAATTTATTCATTTTCTTCTTTGGTACAGCACTCTGCTAAGTCCTGAGGTACAAAGACAAAATGAGAGTCCTTTCCCTCAAGAAACTTGTGTTTTATTTGGAGTCAGAGAACCTGCATTCAAATTCCATCTTTGTTATTTACTCATTGTGTGACTTTGGGCAAATCATTTGAACTCCTTGGACCTTACCTTCCTCACCTGTAAAACAATTGCTTTAGATTGAGTATTCTCTGAGATCTCTTTTAGCTCTAGATTTATGATTCTATCATCTGTTGTTTGTGTGTTTATGTATGTATATATACTCGCATAATATATATGTAAGTATATATATGTAATTACAAAGCAATTTTGTGGGGACATGCTAGCAACTAGAGGGATTAGAAAGGGTCTTATGTAGGGGACAGCGTTTGAGTTGAGTTTTGAAAGAACCTGGGAATTATAAAAGGTGGAGGTGAGTAGGGAGTGAATTCCAACATGCGGAACAGCCTGGGCAAATGTACAGAGCCAGAAGATAGAATGTCATGTGTGAGGAATATCAAAAAGACCAGTTTTCTGGTAGAACCAGGATGGAAAGATAGACTAATATTAAGTTGTGAAGGGCTTGAAATACTTTGTATCAGATACAACAGATAATAAGGCACTATTGCAGTTTATTAAGCAAGGTCAAGACATGGTCAGATCAGCCCTTTAGCAATATTACTTTAGTAGATGTATGGATGTTGGATTTCACAGGAAGAGACTTGAGCCAGAGAGACTGATAAGGAGGTTATTGATAATAGTATATGTGAGAGATTTGGAGACCCAAACTAGGGCAGTGGACATGTGAGTGAGTCAGGCAATCAGTTATTATTAAGAATTCTCTATATTTTTGGCACTGTTCTAAGGACAGGAGTTTCAAACAAAAACAAATAAAACAAGGACAAACAGACAAAAATGTATTCTTGCTCTCAGGGAACTCAAGTTCTAATGGGGTAAATACCTCTGCACATACAAGACATATACACTGTAAATACAAGGTAATTTTAGAGGGAAGGAACTAGTATCTATGTGCAAAAGAGACCAGAAAGGTCCTGATGAAAATAGTAATTGTACTCAGTCTTGAAGGAAGCCAGGAAAGGTAGGATTTGGAGGTGAGGAAGAAGGGAATTACAGGTATGAGGGATAGCCAGATCAAAGGTATGGAGTCAAGAGATGGAGTTTTGTGCAAGAAACAGCATGAAGGGTAGGGTAGCTGGAACATAGAATATATGGAGAGGGGTAAAGTACAAGAAGACTAGACATTTAAGAAAAGACCATGTTGTGAAGACAACAGTGCTGAAGTTTGAGATGTGGAGATACAATGAACAAGACTTGGAAATGATTGGATATGTGGGATAAGCTTGAGTGAGGAGTCAACGATGATGCCAAATTTATGAAGCTAAGTGAAGAGAAAGACAGTGGTACCCTCTACCACTATAGGGATGTTTGCAAGGAGTTAGTTTAGAAGAAAGACAGAGCTCTGACATAATAAGTTTAAAATGTTTATGGGACCTCCCATCCAAAATGTTCAATAAGTGATGTGGGATTAAAAATTAGGAGAAAGCCTAGGGCTTGATTTGTAGATCCACTAATTGAACCCACTGGAGCTGATAAGGTCACCAAGAGAGAAGTACAAGCACAGGGTATTGGGATATTTATGTAAATGTGGATATTGATAATGAGCAAGGTAAATTAGAAAATAAAGACGAATAAGAGAACCAAGGGAGAGCAGTGGCATAAAAACTCAGAGAAAAGACTGGGCCCAATAAGAAAATGGTCAACAGGATCAGATGTTAACTGAGACCAAGAAGGACTGAGAAAATGTTAAGAAGGAATTTTTTCAAAGGCCATTGGATTTGACAATTGAAGGTCATTGGTAAATTTGGAGAGAGCAGTTTCAGATAAATGTTAAGTCTAGAAGAGAGATTACTACAGGAATAGAGGACATGGAAGTGAAGAGTATAAGGAGCTTTTTCCAGTAGTTGGGCTATAAAAAAAGAATAACAATGAATGATAACTTGAGAGAATGGCTAAAATTTTTTAAAGGATGAGGAAAGATCTGGTTGTGTTTGTAAATAGCAAACAATTATCTAGTAGCTAGAGAATAAGACAGACAAGTGATAGATAGATGGATATGATGGAATCCTAATTAAGTTCCCCTCAGCCCCACTGAACAGCAGGCATGTCCAGATTTAACCACACAATCTGGCTTTAACCACAGAACAGGCCCCCAGACTCAATCATAGGCCCCACTGAACAGCAGGCCCACTACCCCTACCTAGTCACTGCCCCCCCCCACTCAATATTCTAACTTCCTCTTATATGCCTTACTACCTCACCAGAACAACAGCTGTATCCATGAACTCATATTTCCCACAGAAACAGCAGGCATGTCCATATGATAGGATCCCAGCCATTGCCTCTAGCTAGCCACTGCTCCCAGACCCATTCCTCATATTTCCCACAGAAACAGCAAGTGTGTCCACACACTCAATCACAACTACATCCATCTAATCTCAGACAGGATCACAATAGCTAACCAATCAGAAAGCAGCACCAGCAGGATGCCCAACCAGGATGTGGACCCCAAAACAATAGAAGGGACTTTCCCTAAGGAGGCACCTGTGCAAAAATAGCAAAAGCTGTCCTTTAGGTGAATTTATGATGTAGATAGACTTATTACAATATCATTATCACACATACAAGCCCCACCCCCAATAGCTTTTTCTGTATGCATTGTGGGCAATTACGCCAAGGCTGGGACCGTTCCCCATTACCTAATCCCTTCACAAATCCCTCTTGCCTTTTTAATATTCATAATTTCTGTTGTGTAGTAAGCATCATTACAGTATAGATTTGTCTGTGATGTCTTACTAAGTTTCTGTTTCCTCTTGGAATGCAGCCCGTTGGAGGCGTCATTCCCAATCAATGCCTATACTTGGACTACAGGTGGTCTGAGTCTGAATTCTTTGAGATGACCCCACGACACACCTTTGAAACTGCAACAGATAGATCAATAAATAATAAATAGAGTAAATATGTAAAAGGAATATATAAAAATATATAAAAAGAAACAAATGTATGTTCAGTGATTGAATGAATGAATTCATTGATTTTGGGAGCTGTTTCATTGTTGTTTTAGAAGGGGGAGGGAGGAAAACTTCACTGTAATTGAGAAAGGTAGATATAGAATTTTACTGCTACCTAGGAGGAAAGAGGATACTTCTTTCTAGTATCAGAATCCAGAAAGAGGGTGTGAGAAATACTACCACTGTTGAATTAAAAGGTACTTTATTGAAAAGTAATTCTCCATTAGAAAAGGAAGTCATAAATTGAATATAAAGAGGTGTGTGCATGCATGTGTGTGTGTGTGTGTGTGTGTGTGTGTGTCTATTTTTAAGATGACATGCTATTAAGGTGCTAGTTGACAGGTCATACCAGGGAACATTAGAATAGAGCATGCCAGGAGGTGCATAACTAGGAATAATTCAGCTGAGAGGAATCTTGCAAACATCAATAGTCTAAGCTGAAAAGGGATCAAATCCCAAATGATCTAAGGTTGAAAGAAGCTATCCTGGCAGTCAGGTATTGGGTATTATCTGGTAGGGGTTACAGTACTGTGTAGTAAGTATTATGTTTATTTTACATATAAGAAAATTGAGGCACACAGAGGTTAAGTGATTTGCCCAGTCACACAGCTATTAAGTGGCTAAGGCAGGATTGGAACTCATATCTTGCTGACTTCCTGCTGACTCTTAAGAGCCACACTCTATCTACTCCACTACCTAGGGTACTTTGCCTGCGCCTCTCTTATGTGTTTAACGTATTATTTTACATAATGATCACTTGACATACTGTCCTTCTGGACTGTAAGCCCTATTAAATCAGGGACCGTATCTTAAATATAACTCATCCAACACTATCTCCTTGAGGAATTGGGAAAATAGTCCCCGCAATGGAGAGTAGGACAATTTACATTGTTATGAATAAAACATTTCAAGCTCCCATTTACATTTCCCCAATCCCTAACACATTCACCCTGAACCAATTTCTTCCTACTCCTCCAGTCCCTTACTAGATTGAAGTCATCATCTATTCTGTTAGTTCCTAGAAGTGCTACAAGAGAATAGCATACATGCTAATATGTATGTACTACACTATGCATTATTAGCACAGTTTGTCAGAAACAATTTTTATTACTTTATTATTATTTTAATTCTAAGCATTACCCTGGTTGAAAACACATCATTCTCTTAGACCTATCTACACACTTTATTTTTTAAGTAATATGTATAGGAACCTTGAATAAGAAAAATTTCACAATTAGATAAAGTATTGTTTTACAACTCAGGGTAATTTTAATATTCTGCTTGATCAATCCAGAATAATGACCACTGAATCTTAAAGAATCATTTCCCTAAAAACCATTCAATCCCTCAAGGATCACTCCTTTCAAAGATTCTCTTTTCTGGCTGCTCAATACTGTTTTAACTGCCATTAAGGTGACTGAAGAGACTTCTTCCTTCTCTTAGGTGGATCTCTACCCTAATGTAATCAAGATGGATCAATCCAGGGTTCCTTGCTCTGGTCTGGGAACTGCTGTAATTACCTACTGTGCTGATTAACAAGAGAGGAATATAGGTGTTTTCTCAGAACCTATAGTTAATGATAAAGATTCATAAAGTTTCTCCTTCTGATTAATCCAAAATCTTCAGACTAAGATAATTAAGACATTTTCTGGCTTTCCCCCAAGATGGCACCAAAGGCAAAGAAGGAAGTCGTTGTCCCCCCCAAGACAGAGGCCAAGTCCAAGGCCTTGAAGGCCAAGAAAGGGTGTCCACAGCCACAGAAAGAAGATCCGAACATCCCCCACCTTTCGGCGACCCAAGACTCTAAGACTTCGAAGGCAGCCCAAATACCCTCGGAAATGTGCCCCTCAGAGAAACAAGCTGGATCACTATGCCATCATTAAGTTCCCCTTGACCACTGAGTCTTCTATGAAGAAGACTGAGGACAACAACACCCTAGTCTTCATTGTGGACTTCAAAGCCAACAAGCATCAGATAAAGCAGGCAGTAAAGAAGCGGTATGACATCAATGTGGCCAAGGTCAACACGCTGATCCAGCCTGATGGAGAGAAGAAGGCCTTTGTCCGACTTGCTCCAGACTACGATCCTTTAGATATTGCCAACAAAATTGGAATCATCTAAACTGTGTCCAGCTATCCCACTCCACCTACAATAAAAAGTTTTCCAGTATATTAAAAAAAAAGACATTTTCTGAATATTTCTAAAAATAGAATTGGTGACTGCTGGTGGAGCTTTGTCTGCTTCCATATGAGTGATTTTTCTCATCTGCAAATCATTTTGATTCTCTATTGCTTTCCATTAATCTAGGTTTAAAACCTTGCAATCAGCCTTGAATTTTCTCTCTCCCCTGACAACATTGAATCAGTTGCCTGCCACTGTTTGGTCCTCCACTTTTACCTTCTTTTCTCCTCTCTCTTAATTCAGGCCTTCATCATAAATGGACTATTGTAACAGGCCCCTAATTGGCCTCACTTTTGGATGTCTTTCTAATCCCTATAGCTGTCACATTTAAATCACTAAAGCACACGTCTAACCACTTAATTCCCATCCTTAAAAATCTTCCGTGGCTCCCCTGCTGCCTCTTCATCCCCAATCTGGCTCAGAAGGTGAATACCTTCTGAGACATTTCTATCACTCCCTTTCACAGTCTTTGTGTCCTGCAAACTGCCATCCCTTCTTCCATCCCTCTGCCTGTCTTGGGCTGATTTCATTATCTTTTAGAATCCGTAATTTACTTCAATGTTCTGCTTAGGTGCTACCTGCAGGATGAGACCTTTACTGATGTTTTCAATGGATAAAGCTCTCTTTTTCCTCAAATTTCCCTTCATTGACTTATGTTTGTCCCTGAATCTTCCCAGTAGAATATAGACTCTTTTGGTTTGAGACAGCTGTGCAATCCCTACATTGTGTCCTGGACCTAAAGACAGGAAGATAAGTTTAAATCTAACCTCAGACTCTTACAAGCCATGCGACTTTGGGCAAGTCACTTAACCTTGGTTTGCTTCAGTTTCCTCAATTGTAAAATGATAATAATAATACAACCTACCTCCCATGGTTGTCATGGGGATCAAATGACATAATATTTGTAAATTGCTGAGCACAGTGCCTGACTCATTATTTGCTACATAAATGATATTACGGTTGTTGTTATGTGTTAGTGTTATTTTTTTCAAACCAAGAATTGTTATTCATTTTGCCATTGGATTCCCAGTGCCTAGCACATAGTAGGTGCCCAAGCAATGTTGAATTGAATTATGGAATTAAACTGAATTTCCTCCCTGCTTCTCCTATTGATTTTCATGTTTTTACAATTTAGGAAAAAAAGTGTGTTTTAACAATAGTTAATAGTTAATTAGCTCTCATATTCTATTTACACCTCATTGTCTTTCAGCAGTGTCTTCATTTACCTTGTCATAGTCGGTTTGTGTATTTTGCTTTGGGTTCTCTTTCCTTTACTCTCCCCCAATTCACACAAGTCTTTCCTTATTTCTCTAAATACTTCATTTTTAAAATTCATTTCCACTATTTATTCATTGACTTTATTTTTTCCTTTATTTTCTTAAAGGTGTAAATAGCTACTAGATTTATATGCCAAACGTGTTTCACTTCCAACACAACACTCCATCCCCCAATCTTTAGCCTCTGAACTGGTTTTCCCCCCTACCTGGAGTGCTGTCCCTCCTCATCTCCTTCTCCTGGATTCCCTAGATTCCTTTAAGCTTAAGCTCAAATCCTACCACTTGAAAGAGGCCTTTTCTCATCTTCTGATCCTCCTCTCCCTACCACAGCCTTCCCTCCGAAAGTATCTTCATCTTATCTCAGAAAGTATCTTCATCTTATCTCATATAAATCTTTTACGTATAGAATCATTTGCACCTTTTCTCCCTCATTAAAATATGAGATGCTTGAAGAAAGAGGCTGTGAGATTTTTAAAAATATTCTTTATTCATTTGAACAACTTTTGTGGAAATATTTATTAGGATATTCTTTATTCCATCTCTGCATTTTTAGTTTTAAAGTTTTAGGGGTTTTCCCCTTCAGGGATAGTCACCATCATTTGTTTTAAACTACTCCTTTGTCATTATTAATTATTTGAGAGCACTAACTTCCACCCTAATTTCTTCCCTTTTTTTAATTCATCTTTTAAAGCACACCAGAAGTTTTTTAGTTGGAATGATGAGGGCACAGTCTCTGGGAACCCCCTTGAACCTGGAGTACAGTCTCTCCTTGAATCTTCCCATTTGATCTGGCCTTGGCCTGAAGCTATAACCTTACATTATCATTAGGCCCAAATCTCTACCTAACCTTGCCCTTTATTGTCCAGCTACTTCCCACCCTTGATACTATCAATATCCATGCCTTCAACTACTTCCCACCCTTAATCCCATTCTCTTGGTTCCTGGAGTCTGACCTCATCCTAGTCCCTGGAGTCTGACCTCATCCAGGTCCCATCAAGCTCCTCCTTAGACTCCTCCTCAAGACCCTCCCTGAACACCTCCTCTAGTCACCCCAGACCACCCCTCAATCCTTCCCACAATCTTTGTGTATATAAGTCTCATCTTGCCTCCATGAAGGCGCTCAGAGTCAATCTATCTCAGTAGATTGAATCTGGCCCCCTTGTGAAAACAGGTGTCACAAAGGGTGGGATTTCTTCAGACAACCTATTATGGTGAATCCTTAATAAACTTTGTCCTTTCCCTTGGCTGAGAAGGCTTGAGTCGAATTCTTTCGGCAGGACCCAGTGTGTCGGTATTTTGGGGTCTTGAGCACCCCTAAAAACATAGTTCCCTACCATCTTCATTTTTCTTTAACCTCTTCAGGTCCACTATAATTTATGTATATCACAATGTTGTTGTTGCAATGCTTTGCCATCCTTCTGAAGTTTTCTTGTTGCTTTATTTTTATTCTGTTTTGTTTATTACTTGTATTGGGGCCTTGGTGGGGGGGGGGGTCTTTATACTTTTTCTGTCTTTTTGTTGACTTTTTAATGAGGTTTTCCTTGTAATAAATACATTCCCATCTACATCTTAGTTTTTGTATTCATTCTTTTACTTCATTTGGCACATTTCCTGCTCTTTGGGAGTAAAGGAAGTAAACTGGGTTTAGCTACAGCCAATTGTATAGTTCTGCTGCTTCTACCTTCAGTAACTCTCACAACCCATTCCTTTCTTTTTATTCACACCACCACAATTGAGACCCTCATCATCTCTCACTGATACTATTGCATTAACATTATAGTCCTTTGTGCTTATAGATTTGTAGCTGGATGGGACTTTAGATAGCTTTTATCAGCCTTATCATTTTACAGACAAGGAAACTGAGGCATGGAGAGGTTAGGTGACCTGCCTAAGGTTACACAGTGGCAAAGCTGGGATTTATAAATAAAGACTTCTTGACTTGGCATTTAAAACTCTCCACAATCTGGTTCCTGTTGAGGTTTAGGGGTGCTGGGACACTGAAATAGCCACATGCAGGTGTTGCCCAAATGAATTTGACCCAAGCCTTCTTTCAGTCAAAGAAAAGCAAAGTTTATTAAAAATCGACCACATTAAGTAGATTCTTAAGGAATCTGAGCATTTGTGATGCTTGTGTTGACAAATGGGCCAGAATGAATCTGAGCACCTTCATGGAGGCAAGGTGGATCTTATATACAGAAAGACTGTGGGAGGGATCTAGGGGTGGCCAAGTAGTTTGGGGTGATGGGAGGAGGGGTCCAGGGAGTATCTTGAGGAGACTAAGGAGAATTTTGATGGGACAGGGGTGACTAGAGGTCAGACTGCAGGAATCCAGAGAATGAGATTACCTAGAGATAACAGACAATGGAGGGCTAGGTCAGGTTAAGGGTAACAGAGATTTGGGCATATCAATAATGGAAGGCTTATGGCCTCAGGTGAAAGCTAGATCAAGTGGGAAGATTCAAGGAGAGTTCAAGGGGGTTCCCACAGCCTACACCCCATCAGTTCCCACCTACAATACCAGACTTATTTCATACCATTTACTTTCACAAGACTCTACATTTCAGCCAGGCTGGAATATTAACTGCTCCCCAAACTGGCAATGCCATCTGTGTCCATATCTTTGTATGGGTTGTGCCCCCTGACTAGATGAATTCTCTCCTCATTGCTTCCTTCTAGAATCCCCAGGATTTCTTCAGGGCTTGGTTGTTGTACCTAAAACTTTCTTGATCTTCCCAGTGGTTGGTGTTTTGTCTCTCACTAAATTACTCTGAATTCACTTCTATATTTCTAGGTTGCATCATTGTTATGCTACAAGCTCTCTGAAGGCAGGAACTGTTTTTCTCTGTCTTTGTATCTCAAACACTTTATACCATTTCTTATGCATAGTAGGCACTTAATGGATAGTTGATGAATTCCCTCTCTGTTCTCTATCTACTAACCAAATTCGAGGTTCTTTATTACCTAGACCCCTCCTAACTTTACAGTGATGCTGGACTCCTGGCTATTTCATGAACAAGACACTATCTCTGTAAGGGATGACTGAATTTTGTTTCCGTAGAAAATATATGAAACATAATTTTCAAAGCCTAAGAAGTCATACTGATGGCTAATGTAAGAGATAAAATTGATTGTAGTGGAGGACAGTGGGGGATGTTGGCTGCCTGTTAATCAGCATTTCTAAAATCAGACTCTCTTTCCTTTGTTCTGAGAAGGACTTTTTCTGGTGTATCAAAAACTGTTGGACCACCCAGGGAAGGGGTCCATTGACCCAGATGCTGTCTTAGATAATAGGACCTTTTTTATGGATACCCTGGGCTGAATCTTCAACTCACAACTTTTGTCAATTCTCTTAGCAATTGAGAAAATTCCTTTCTCATGCTATGGAGATCATAAAATCTGATGCGGACAAACTTGGATGAGTCTAAAAGCATTTTATGGCTTGGCATTTTCTTTACTAAATAAAGGATAAAGTATGAGGATGAAAGGGGGGAGGAGGAATTGAAATGTGGAAATGAAAGATGTAAGCAGGGGTGTAGACTCACATGAGGGTGGGGTTTAGGTGTTTTCAGATAGGCTGTGAACCTGAAATACCTACCCAATGGGATGCAGGGAAGGAAATAAATGGCTTTGTAATTGTCTATAAGGGCATGTCTCCTTATGAGTCATCTGGGCTCTTGCCATTTCTGACAAGAGAATGATTAATAAAATCTTTCCTTAATTCACTGAGGGCCATGTGGAGTTTTTTAGGTAAAGATGATTATTTTTCACAATCTCTCAGCTTTGGGCATTTTCCTCTGCCTGTCCTCCATGCTTGGAATGCTCTTCCTCCTCAACTCCTCCTACTGGCTTCCCTGATTTCCTTTAAGCTGCAATTAAAATCCCATCTTTTACTGGGAGCTTACCTCAGCTCCTCAAGAATAAGACAAAAGATGCATTTAATTCAATGTAAAAGTGTAGCTAAAATACTGTGTTAGGAAACATAACATCTTCCACATAAACCTGAAGCATACTCTTCAACAAAGGCACCATTAATAAGGACACTAGAGAAGACACACCTAGTGGTAGCAAGTAAAGACCCATTTATCTAAGGAAAGCAAGTGACCAGGGCACTTATGAGTCAAGGGCTACTCTGTTTTTATGCTGCTCCTCTTCTTTGACCTAGGCACTTCTATGGTCTTTTAGCCATCTCTTTTGTAAGAAAAAAAAAGAAACAAACAAGAACACTTCACTTCTGTCTGCCTTAGTTTCTTCATCTATAAAATAAGGATAATTAGCAACACCTACATTCCAGGATTGTTATTAGGATTAAATGATATAATACTTATAAAGTGGGGTATACAGGTGTTGGAGAAGGCTAGTGTCTCTGATGTGAGGGCTCCTAAGCTCTTTTCAGGGTACTTTCCAACTTTGGCGTCCACTTGTCACCCAACTCTCAACTGTGGCTCCAAGAAATTGTAGCATATACAGCAGCTGTACCCCAGTAAGCCATTTCAGTAGACAAGCTAAACCAGATTGAGGGTAAGTAATAGTGTCTAAGCAGCCTTTTTAAAGGACCACATTACTCATATCCTGGCATGAGGAAGGTTTTAGAAAAGGTGCCCTAAAAATTGTGTTTCACCAATCTTCACCCTATCATGCTTACCTAAATGGCCGAGGATCCTGCCCTATGGTTGAAACACACACACACACACACACACACACACACACACACACAAATGTACAAAACTTTTATGAAGATAATTCCACTCACCATTGGTAATGTGTGCACACTTATGGACAACAAGAAATTCATTAGACCTGAAAAAGGAACAGCTCTTGTTGCAAGAGAATTCAGCAGCTATTAACTCCAAATAGTAATCCCAAGTAAAACAAAGGCTGAAAAATGAAGGCCAGCTTGCTGGAGTAGGAGCTGGGAATATGATTTTCTAGAGTGGCCACAGTGACTGGGGAGCACAATGAAGCTGACATAGGTTTGTCAATCAAAACTAATCTAGTCAGCAAGCTTTTATGGCTCCCAAAGGGAGTGAATGACAGACTCATGACAATGTGATTGCCACTTACAGTAAAATGCCATGCCACCATCATTGGTGTGTATGCTCCCACCATGACAAACCTTGATGAGGTCAAAGAAAAACTTCATGAAGACCAGGAGATCCTCATCATCAACATACTGAAAGAGGATGAGCTTATAATTCTGACTTTAACATCAAAGTAGTCACAGACTATTAAAGATGGCAGGAAGCCCTTTGGAGGAATGGAGTCAGAAACAGCAATAGTCACTTACTGCTGAAGACTTGTGTGTCTCCTTGACCTTCTCTTCACCCACACTGTCTTCTATTTACCTAAATGCAATAAAACTTCATAGATGCACCCTGGCAACAAATATTGGCATTTAATAATCTATAACATTCTAAGTAGAAGAGCCAGACAGGATTTGAGAATAACAAAAGCATTTTGTGGTATTCAACCCATCATAGACTTAGTCTCTCTAAGCTAAACATTTTCAATCAACAAATGCTTCAGCTCCAAGGCAAGATGACTACCTGAAGACTTAATGTTGCCAGATTAGAGTGCTTCTCTGAGTGGGAACAGTTTATTGCTAATTTAGAGGGTAAGCTGAGGCAATTCATGGTTGGCAACAGTGGAGCAGTTTACTAGTAGGACAGCTCATAAATCTCTATAAAGGTAAACTTAACTCCATCAAAAGTAAAGTATAAGCAAAGCTTAGACAGATGCAGTATTCTCGGTTCAGTAAGAAAACAGATGAAATTCTATTTGTAACAATAAATTCTGATTATAACAATAACCCAAAGAACTTTTATGATGACCTGAAGGCTGTTTATGGGCCAAATACCCATGGTGCATCTCAACTACTCAGTTCCTATGGAACGACATTGATTAGTGATAAGGATACGATCCTGGACAAATGGGCTGAACAGTTCTCAACAGACTGTCATCAGTCAATGGAGAAGCCATTGATTATATACATCAGGTAAAAGTCAATCCCTTTCTAGATAAAGCTTTTCCATACCTGAGAATTCTAAGTGGTTTTAAAATGCCAAAGGTAATAAGATGAATGATTTTTATATGTGATAATTTGGAAATGCAATTGATGTCATTTGAAATTTATTGTTTGTGTTATTATTGTATGGTTTAATGACTCCATTTCTATTTGAGTTTGACACCATTGTTCCAAAGCATATATGTGGGCTTGAATCTTAGAATTATGTAGCGAAAAGATAAATTACCTAAGGGAAATTTGAGAATCTTAATCAGGAGTATTATGGAGCTCGAATGAGAGAGTAGAGATAAAGCCCTTGAAAACCTTAAAGTACTATGAAAGTGTTTAGTATTCTGGCAGTTGTTATCGCCCAGTCACCAGGCCAACAGTGATGGTGATGGCAATGACCATTCTCTGAGCTCTCTACCCCACTTCTTTGAACTCAAGCAGTGTTTATAGAGCAATACTGCAGCATGACTCCCTGGGAAAAAAGAATATATGCACACACAATTTTAAGCTTAATATGCATTATTAACTCCTTACATCTAGACAATCAATAAAATAATATGTTGATTTGTAGCAATTGCCAACTTCTGAGGTGTAAATGATCAGACTGAACATTTAACAATGTGCTATTACCCGCCAGATAGAGCTGGTTCTAGTACATCCCTGAATACACTTCAGCAAGATGAACAATCAGGAAACAGAGAGTGGAGTCCCGTCTGTTTCATGGAAACCTAATACATATTTGTGTTTGACAAACTTTTAGACAGACCAGAAGACATGAATACTTAGAAAAACTTTCCTGGAGCATTAAATAATTGGGGGAAATTTTCTAGGTAAATAAAAGCATGTAAAAATATGTAAAGGCAATAATAAGTAAAAATACTGCACAATTGGGTTAAAGTTATTAGAAACACAAGAGAATGGGAGAAGTAATATGAGAGACAAAAAGGCACTGAGAGAAACCCAGAGAGAGAGAGACAGAGAGAGAAAGAGAGAGACAGAAAGAGAGAGATTGACAGGAGTGAGGGAAGGAGAGAGGGAGAGAGAGAGAGGTGAAAATCTTCAGAGAATTAAGTTTGAGATGACTTAAGGACAAAGAATCTTTTGAAGTGACTCAAGTCTGAATGCTTGTTTTTATTTTTCAATGGTGATACATTTAAGCCATACAGGTACAAGAGACAAAATTTCCATTCCACATCTCTTAAGAATCCTGTGACTTTTATCCTTTTATAATGGGTTTTTCTCTCTTTTAGACTGTTTCCTCGTTGATTTTTTTATTTAAAATTTTAATTCAGTTAACAAACTGCATAATATTAGTCTTTTGATCATCAGAATTATGGTACCAATGATGAAAAGAAAACAAGTATATATAAACTGGTCATATTTTCCAAATGTGATTGGGACATCTAGCACCTTGCTGAAGGAGGATGATTCTGTCATGCACCCCCAAAGTTATGCTATGTCTATTCTCTCTCAGTATATAAATGTATGAAAAACTGTCTTAGTACAGCAGTAAGGATGTCACAAGAGGTTCAAGTGATTGATGCAAATATTTCAGGTAAGATATAGATTAGTGGGAAAAGAAACTGAGGAGATTAAAAGTTACCTTTCAGTTCAATTATGTGGTCCTGTATAGTCACAGCTTAAATTTGGTCACATTTTTCTTTTAAGTCTTTCACATATCCTTAAAAATTTTTAAATGGTTTGCAAATTAAGGTGTAGAGTGTCATGTCCTGACATAGACTTACTTGCAAACACTTGCAAACTCAATCACTTACCAATCTCGGGGTATTTTTGGACCTTTCACATATCATTCCCATCCCTGCCCAGTACTTCCTTTTCACAGGGATCAAAGGCTTCAATATTATGTCAATCAGTTACTTATATATACAAGGAATTTACCACAGTCCCCAAACTACTGATATTCCTCCATGAAAGATCACGAGAACCCAGAACTACACACAGTTTCAGTGCTCAAATTACCGACTACTTGAAATGGCAATATTTCTAAGCCAACTTATTTACACAAATTGAAGTGTCAAAAGTATTAAAGTGCTGAGAAAAATATGAAGGTACATATGACATGGTCTGTACTCTCAAGGAATTTATAATCTAGTAGGAAGTTTTAAGCTATCAACAAACATTTATTAAGCATATTTGGGAAGGCATTTGGGAATAAAAGATAAAGAACAACCAATGATGGCATTTCAAGGGGATGACACTCTGCAAGAGGAGACAACATTTATGACATATACATACACAAATATACATATATATATATGTATATATACACACACACACACACACACACATATATATATATATATATATATATAAAATTTTATACATAATACTAAGGACTAGACTTATCAGAGACTTTAGAGGCTGTCTAGTAAATCTGTGAATCTTCCTTACTTGAAAAGTCTAAAACACCAATGACAAGTGATAATCCAATCTCTGGTGTTATCCATGGATGGGGAACTTATTTTATCTTCTTCAGTCAGTCCATTTCATTTTCATCTCTAATTATAAGAAGTTCTTCTTTATGTTGGGATGAAATCTGCCCCCTTGGCCCTGAAGTCATATAAAATGTGTGCCTCCTCTTCTTCTTCTTCTTCTGTGCCACAGTTATCCAAAGATTTGAAAATCGCTGTCACATCCTTCTCCAAATTCTCTAATTCTCTCCTCTCTCTCTCTCTCTCTCTCTCTCTCTCTCTCTCTCTCTCTCTCTCTCTCACACACACACACATACACACACACACACACACACACACACACACACACACACACAAAACATTGCTAGCTAAGGAAATCCAAGAAAACAAAAAGAAACATCAGTGAGCAATTTTTCCAGGCCAGAAAACATAGGAAGACAGAGAGAGATCTTTAGACATCGGGGACAGTTTCTAGCTTTGGATGGCCATACAGAGCATTTCAATGCAGGGGGAAGCTGTATACCAGGGCAAGTAGAAGTCCTGAATCCATCATAGAGAGACTTATATTTATGTAAGATGCAGAAGTGTCTCAACTGGTGGCTCTGTTATATACAACCCAGTTCTGTGTCACAAAGCCATGGCTGACTGAGGAGCTGACCTATAAAGCGCGATGGTCTTCCAGAGAGAGGAGTGGTTGTGGACCATACACTGTGTATTGAGTAAGGAAAAAGTTCAGAAACAAGCAATAGTTGTGTGATTTTAACCCTGAGGTTGAAATGAAGTCTCAGTTCCAGCCTTCAGCCCAGTCTAAAATCTACAATGGAATAATCAAAGCAGGAATCTTAGACCAAAGGAGAGCCTGAAGTTCTGCCAGCAAAGCTTTCAAGGTGATTGATAGTATGGAGTTCAGAAGAAGTCTTCTGGAACTACAACTAGGAGCAAGTCACAGGCCCATTTCTGAGACTCAAACCTAGGTCAGAAACTTGTAGAACTCAGGCCAGGAGGCCAAAAATCTGACTTTACCCTGGATCAAACCACTTTAGGACCACTGAAAGCTTTCAGTTCTCTGGCCTGGGATGTCCCCAAGATCCCAGGAACTATTCTCAATTCCCCCCAAAAAGCAGCAGCAGGACATTCTTTCCAAACTTGTACAAAGCCCAGCACTAACATAAAATCTGAAGTTGTGTCAAAAAGAATAAGCAAGTTAAGAAAAATAATTCCCTGATAAAAAGCTGTTATGGTGTTACTTGAGGGACACTCAAGATATAAACCAAGAAAAAAAATAACTCCAAAACATTTATGAGCAAAGCCTCTAAAACAAATGAATAAAACCTGACACACAAGTTCAACTTGAATTTGTGGAAGAGATGAAACAATCATTTTTAAAAGTTTAAATTGTTTTTTATAAGTAAGGTGAGAGATCTAGAGAAAAACTGAAGAGAAATTAGAATTATGGGAAAAAAAGTTAGAAAGGTAATTAATAGCTTGGCATAATAGGTGCAAAATCGTGCAACAAACAAAACCAAGCAACAAAACATCTAAAAATTAGGATGGGCTAAAAAGAAGCCTATGAATCCATGAGACAAGAAGAAATATTAAAAACAAAATTGAAATAAATAGAAGTGGGGCAGCTAGGTGGTGCAGTACATAGAGGACCAGCCCTGGAGTCAGGAGCACCTGAGTTCAAATCTGGCTTTAGGCACTTAATACTTACTAGATGCTGGGCAAGTCACTTAACCCTGATTGCCTCACAAAAAGAAGGAAAGAAAGAAAGAAAGAAAGAAAGAAAGAAAGAAAGAAAAAAAGAAAGAAAGAAAGGAGAAAAAGTAGAAGAAAATGTATAGGACCTCATATAAAAGCAATTGAATTGGCATATAGATTTAGGAAAAATAATGTAATAATCATTGGACTACCTGAAAATCATAACTAAAAAAAGAGCTTACCATATCATATTTCTAGAAATCGCAAAGTAAAACTTCTTGGATCACTTAGGACCAGAGGGCAAAATGAAAATAGAAAGTCCACCAATTAACTCCTGAAATATTACCAAATAAAAATGCATGAGAACATTTTATTCTAATGCCAGAGCTTCTTGATCAAAAAAGAAGTAGTAAAAACAACTTATTGGAATAGATCACCTAGAAGCTGCTGCAATTGTACATAGCACTCCTTTCTCTTTATAAAATAGTGAAACTTAGCAAATGTAAGATGTGAAAAATAGGCTACATCACCCGGAGCCCCAAATCAGTTCTTCGCTATTAGTCCAAGCTATGATATCTAAATATGTCATTTTGCCAATTATTCCCCTATTGTATCTACATTATAAGTCCACACACAATACTTAAACTTTGTAAGAATAATAATTTTAAAAATGGATCATTATTTTCCCCCAGCACAGTTCTTTAAGCCAGAGGTTAGTTTAATACTACTCTATAATAAAATGATACCCAACCAATCAAGCCCTACCAGAAAATGCTATATTAACGTTCCAGGACCAAGTCAGAATTTTCTTTCCAGTATCTTATTCTATTGTCTCAAAGTGTTGGCAGACATCTCTGGCTTTGTTCTATAAAGATATAAATTAGTCAGTCTATTCCTACAAGTTAAGAGGTTTTTGTAAAAATGACACTCAGGCACTGAAGGGCATCTTGCCTCCACCACATTCTTCCTCTCCAAGTTACATTGTTGTCATTGATGATACAATAACACACTATGTTACAGCTCATATGCTATGTTACTTCCTTTCATTCTAACAGAGGCCATTCTGCATTTGTCTTGCGTGACACTACTGAACATGTATAAGCCCTAGTCATTCCCAATCATAATAGGAGCCAGTATTGTCAAAATAACTTCTTCAACAATTCTGTCCCAGACTATGCACACACACATCATATATATATATATATATATATATATATATATATATATGTATATATATACATATATATATATATATATGTATATATATATGTTAGTTAAGCTTGTATTTATTTTTTGTAAGTTACAATAAAGAAAAGCTCCCACAGGCTTTGAACTTCATAATACTTTTTTTTCTTGACTTCAATTTAAATATAACTAAAACCCAAGACAATACTGAGCACCTTGTCACCCTTTTCTAAAGATAACTCTACATGTATTCAAAGCATTATATTACAAACATGTAAGTGTTTATAGCAATTTTGTACTTAGTCTCATAGTTCTGGTCTCTAGAGATAGCTCAATGGACCAAATTAAACAAAGAAAAATTAGAAACAATGGAATTCAATAATTCAATGTTTGATAAAATTACTAGGGAAATAAATTACCAGGCAAAAAATTCCTTATTTTATAAAAACAACTAGGGAAACTAGAAATCAGTCTGGCAGAAATTAGGCTTAGACTAACATTTTATAGCATATTCCTTAATATATAACAGGAATGATCAGATTATAAAAAAATTACAGAAGAAGTAGCCCATATACCAGGGAAGTTCAGTGATGCAGTTGATAGAATGCCAGGCCTAGAGTCAGGAAGGCCTGAGTTTAAATCTGGCCTCAGACACTGTAGTAGCAATTTGGATTTGAAGATCTTTCCCACCCATTAATCAGCCATGTGACCTGCTTACATCACAGGATGCCTAAATCACATGCGGTGGGAGGAGCAACAGGAAAATGAAGTTTATTGCAGGAAATGCATTGAGAGAGAGAGAGAGAGAGAGAACAGTTATGGCTGCTAATGGCCGCCATGACAGTTAGAGCTGAACAGGCTGACTTAGCTGTACTGTGAGTTTGTTTTTGGGAAGACCCCAACAGGGGGTCAGAGAGGTTTTGGGATGGCGAGGCTCCACGTTGTGATATTATGTATTGAATGTTTTAGTGCTCTGATAGATTGGGTAAGTGGCTTGTGGGATGTGGTTCTCTGGTTCACCTCTTCTACCTTCTGTGTGGAGACTCTCATATACTTTGCGATATAGAACTCCATAGGCATTTTGACAATTATCATCTACATTGTTGTTATTTACTTATTGGTACCTTTGGCATCACAAACAGGATCGCAGAGTATAAGATCTCTATTTAGAGGTAGAAGAGCTTTGGAAGAAGAAACGGTTATCCCAGGATGGGAGGGTGGAACTTATTACTCCCTAGCAAGGGAATGGTCTAAAAGCACTGGTTTGTGTGAGGACTGAAAACAGAAGCCACAGAGGGGAGGACCTAGAGATTCGGAATGATGTCTCAGAGAAGTTACTGTTGAGCCAGGAAAGGAAATGCCAACAGTGATCTCTAGACGAGGCTGGATTTTACTCAGAGCCTATTGTATTATATATGAAAGCAGGGACAGACTATTACGAGAGAGAACTCAGACCCAGACAGTTACTGAAACATCTGGAGAGTCTCAGGTGGTAGAGAAATAGGAATCTACTAACTGCAGTAAATTCAGCTAGAAGGCAGGGGGAGCCCAGGAGGTCAAGAGTGTACCTCAGTTTAGGCCAGGTTGAGTCTAGCAACTAGTCTGGTTACCATAGTAACAGGGGGAGAGATTCTAGGCAGGAGGATACAATGTCAGAAGTCAAGGATACTTTGTGGTATGATGCTACTTCTGAGCCACAGAATATTACAGTATCATACCAGACCTCTCAGTCAGAAGTGCGCCACATACAGCAAAGGAGGCAGGAAACACAGGATCCTAATACTGTGTTCAGGGTGGTTTTGGAAGATTTTACACAGCAAGAAATCAAAGATATCTTGAGTAGGTTCAGCCGGAGAATGGAGGAATCATTAATATCTTGGAAGTTGAGAATCAGTGATGAAGGGGCTGAAGGAGTGTCTGTAGACACTGTGGATTGTATGAGATTCATAAGTATTAGCCAGAATTCTTTTGTCCAGCAAGCTTTTAGTGATTATGATTTGCAAGGAGATAATCAAACAACCAGTCTGTTAGCTTTGGCTGCAACAGGTTGTAATAGAGAATACCCTGCTGATTCTACATGGCCTACTGCAGATAGATCCTGGTATTCAATTAGGGACTGTATGAGAAAGTTAAAGGAGGAGATAATGAAGGCTGCTATTATGATAGGGAATACTGAAGTTTATTATGAAACTCCCTTGGGAGTCTCTCATAGGAATTTCATAGTTAAAATGGCACCCCCACTTATAAACATGTAATTCTGACTCTGCTAATTGAAGAAGTAGGGAACCCTCTCTCAGAGGTGCTCGATAAGATCTCATAGTTAAGTGACTTAAGAGACTGGGGAAAAGATAAATTTCCTCCAGAGAAAAGGGTAAAAAGCCAGTGGATTCAAAGTCAGAATAGAATGACCAGGAAAGAAATGTTTACTGCTCTATTGAAAGCAGGCATAGATTTTAGAAGAATAGATGGTATTCCAACTTATGAACTATACAAAATGTACCAAGATAAGGGGCTTAATAGCAAACAGAATAGAAAATTAAGAACTGCCCCTACAAATCTTACAGATCTTGAACCCTTGTATCTAAGTGAGTCACACCTTCAAGGAGACTAGGGAATAGACCGAGCCCCAGCACAGAATAAAGAAACACAAAGATGGGATTACATACCCCACATTAATCTGACTATATTGGAAAAATGGATCAAGTACTATAACTAGGGCATTGGTCAACACTGGAGCAGAGACCACCTTGATTTATGGAAACCCTGACAAATTTAAGCATGGAACTCCTGTTACCATCACAGGACTAGAAGGGGCTGAAATATCAGTCAAAAAAGTCAAGCTGCTGATGGAAATTGGACAATTGCCTAAGAAAGAATATGCTGTGGTCATTGTAGCCATTCCTGAATACATCATTGTAATAGATATATTGAAAGGCATGACTCTGAATTTGCCTGAGGGGAGATATCGATTTGCAATAAGAAAGACAGGAATTAATACAATTTTGGTGGGAAAAATAAAAATGGACCCAATCACTTTACCTGAACCTTCTAAAGTAATCACTTTGAAGCAGTATCACATGCCATGTGGGCAAGATGAAATTGCCAATACTATAAAGGAATATATTGAATCAGGAGTGTTAGTCCCTACAACCACTCGATGGAGTAATCCTATATGACCAGTATTAAAGTTAGATGGAACGTGGAGAACAACAGTGGAGTATAGATAATTGATAAAGTGACTCCACCCTTGAATGCTGCTGTTCCAAATATTGATACCTTAATAGAAAAGATTCAGAAATATGATGGGACTTGGTACACAGTTATTGACTTGGCCAGTGCTTTCTTTATGATCCCAATAGACTCCAAACAATGGGACCAGTTTGCTTTTATGTGGCAGGGCTGACAATATACTTTTACCCAATTGCCACAAGGATATCCGCATAGCCCAACTATTTGTCATAGGACTGTAGCTGAACATTGGGATGAATTAAAGTTATCTGGCGTATAGCTTACCTACTGCATGAATGATATTTTGATACAGGGAGAAAATGTAAAAGAAGTGGAGAAGAGTTTGATTCTTTTAATTGAGTATATGAAAAGCAAAGTATGGGAAATTAACCCTGCAAAGATTCAAAGACCAGCTCAAACCATAAAATTTTGGTGCATACAGTAGAATAAAGGACTGTGAGAAGTTCTCCCACAAGCTCGACAGAAAATTCAAGATTTTTCTATCCTGATCAATAAGAAAGAGGCCCAAAAGTTCATAGGACTGTTTGGATATTGGAGGCACCACATTCCACACCTTGGACATATTTTGATACCCTTGTATGAAGGAAAAAGGAAACCTTTTAGAAAGGACAAAGTATGGTTTTGATTGGGGATTTGAACAGAGTAAAGTTTTGAAAAAGCTAAAGCTGCCATACATTTGGCTCTGGATTTATGGCCTATGAAAAGTGGACCAGAGGAATTACAGGTGGCTGTACAAGATGACTACGTGAATTGAAGTTTATGGCAGAAACAAGAAAGCTGAAATGTACCCTTAGGATTTTGGTCAAGGAAACTACCTTCATTTGGATTACAATATGCACCTTTTGAAAAGCAGTTATTAGCTACATATAGGGCTTTGGTAGAGACTGAACAACTGACTCTCAGCCATGAAGTGATATTAAGGCCTGGAATCCCAATTATGATTTGGGTTATGAGTACCCCGGCATCTCACAGAATTGGACATGCTCAAGAGGCTAGCATAATTAAATAGAAATGGTACATTCAGAATAGATCAAAAACAGGCAAGAGTGGAGTTTCTGCTCTACATGAATCTATAGCAAGCATCAACATTGATGGAAAAGACAAACCCTCTGAACCAAGGCAACAGTTGGTACAATTGTTGGTAGAATGGCATGACAGACATGATGGATTGACTGAGGAACAGAAGAAACATGCATGGTTTACTGATGGGACAGCAAAATATTTGGGCCATAAAAGACATTGGAAAGCAGTAGCCTATAACCCATGTACTAAGAAAACTTTGGAAAGTGCTGGGATAGGTGGAAGTAGTCAATATGCTGGACTTATGGCAGTACATCAAACTGTTAAAACAGAGAAAGGAGGACACTGTCATGTATTCAGTGGTTTGTGGGCAATAGCTAATGGGGTAGCTACATGCATGCCAACATAAAAATCAAAACTGGGAAATTCATGGTAAACAAGTTTGGGGCAAAGAACAATGGGAAGATATGTGGGACATGTGTTTGGTTACTGATTTGTCAGTTTTTCATGTAGATGCTCACATGCCCCTCATTATGCCAGAGCATGAGTACAATGCACATGCTGACCAACTAGCAGATTGCTACAGAACATATTGTCCCTAATATGACACCATCTGATGATCTAGTACTAGCAAAATGGGTCCACCAAATGGCTGACCATTTAGGGGTCCAGCCCACACACTGGTGGGCACAAGATTGAGGTATTAGTATCTCTTATTCATTGTCAAAGCAAGTAGCAGAGGAATGTAATATATGTCAATTAGAAAAGGAATGAACTGTTCCTTGGGTAGGACTGAAGAAATAGCAAGGGGAAAAGTTCCAGCTCAGATTTGGGAGAAAGATTATACTGGACCACTACCCCAAGGTAAAGGATGCAAATTTATATGTACTTGTGTTGACAATCATTCAGGTGTACTAGTGGCTTGTCCTTATAAGAATGCAACCCAGAAAAACACCTGTAAAACTCTAGATGTTATAAGGCCATATTATGGAGTCCCAATGCAGGTTCTTTTTTATTATTATTATAGCATTTTTTTATTTTTAGTTTACAACACTCGATTCTACATAATTTTGAGTTCCAGATTTTCTTCCCTCCCTCCCCACCTCTCTCCCCAAGATGGCATGGAATCCCCTATAGCTTCCATGCATAACTTTGCATTGAATTAATTTGCACACCAGTCAAGTTATGGAGAAGAACTGTGATCAATGAAATGAATCATGCGAAAGAAGAAACAGGACTAAAAAGAAAAACCAACCCAAAAACAAAAACAAAGGAGAGAAAAAGAAAAAAAGGGGGGGGGGGAAGGCTAGCATGAACTATGCCTCAATCTGCATTCATACTTCATAGTTCTGTCTCTGGATGTAGATAGCATTCTCCATTGTGAGTCCTTTGGAGTTGTCTTTGAACCTTGTGTTGCTGAGAAGAGCAAAGTCTGTCAGGGTTGGTCCTCACAGAATCCATATATCTGTGGTTGTGTATAATGTTCTCTGGGCTCTGCTCTGCTCACTCAGCATTATGTTGTGTAGGTTTTTCCAGGTTGTTATGAAGTCCGTATCATCCCCATTTCTTATAGCACAATAGTATTCCATTACCTTCATATACCACAGCTTGTTCAGCCATTCCCCAATTGATGGGCATCCCTTTGATTTCCAATTCTTAGCTACTACCAAAAGAGCTGCTATAAATATTTTTGTACATACGGGTCCTTTTCCCGCTTGTGTGATTTCTTTGGGATACAACCCCAGAAGTGGTATTGCTGGGTCAAAGGGTATGAAGATTTTTATAGCCCTTTGAGCACAGTTTCAAATTGCTCTCCCAAATGGCTTGATCAGCTCACAACTCCACCGCAATGTAACAATGTTCCAATTTTCCCACATCTTCTCCAGCATTTATCATTTTCCTGTTTTGTTATTTTAGCCAATCTGACAGGAGTGATGTGGTATCTAAGAGTTGTTTTGATTTGCATTTCTCTAATCAGTAGTGATTTAGAACATTTTTTCATATGCCTATAGATATCTTTAATTTCTTCCTCTGAACATTGCCTGTTCATATCCTGTGACCATTACTCATTTGGGGAATGACTTGTATTCCTATATATTTGGCTCAGTTCCCTGTATATTTTAGAAAGGAGACCTTTATCAGAGACACTAGTTGTAAAGATTTTCTCCCAATTTTCTGCTTCCCTCCTAATTTTTGTTGCATTGGCTTTTTTTGTACAAAAACATTTCAATTTAACATAATCAAAATTATCCATTTTGCATTTTGTAATGCTCTCTATCTCTTGTTGTGTCATGAATTCTTTTCTTTTCCATAAATCTGATAAGTAAACTATTCCTTGCTGTCCCAAATTACTTATAGTATCAGCCTTTACTCCTAAATCATGAACCCATTTTGGCTTTATTTTGGTATATGGTGTAAGATATTGGTCTATACCCAGTTTATGCCCTACTGTTTTCCAATTTTCCCAACAGTTTTTGTGAAATAGTGAATTATTAGCCCAGAAGCTGGCCTTTTTGGGTTTATAAAAGAGTAGATTGCTATAGTTGTTGACTTCTCCATCTTGTGTTCCTATCCTATTCCACTGATCCACAACTCTGTTTCTTAGCCAGTACCAGGTAGTTTTGATGACTGCTGCTCTATAGTACAGTTTAATATCTGGTATGGCTAGGCCACCTTCTCTAGCATTTCTTTTCATCAATACCTTAGATATTCTAGAGCTCTTGTTCTTCCAGATGAATTTTGTTATTATTTTATCCAGCTATGTACAATAATTTTTGGTAGTTCAATTGGTATGGCACTGAATAGATAGATTAATTTAGGTAAAATTGTCATTTTTATTATATTAGCTCAGCCTAACCATGAGCAACTGATATTATTCCATTTATTTAGATCTGACTTTATTCATGTGAAAAGTGTTTCATAATTATGTTCATATAGGCCCTGTGTTTGTCTTGGCAGATAGACTCCCAAATATTTTATAATGTCTACAGTAACTCTGAATGGAATTTCTCTTTCTATCTCTTGCTGTTGGGCTTTGTTAGTAATGTATAGGAATGCTGAGGATTTATGTGGGTTTATTTTATATTCTGCAACTTTGCTAAAGTCGTTTATTATTTCAAGTAGTTTTTTACTTGATTCTCTAGGATTCTCTAAGTAAATCATCATATCATCTGCAAAAAGTGATAATTTAGCTTCTTCTTTGCTTATTCTAATTCCTTCAATTTCTTTTTCTTCTCTTATTGCTAGAGCTAACGTTTCTAGTACCAAATTGAATAGTAGGGGTGAAAATGGACATCCTTGTTTCACCCCTGATCTTATTGGGGAATGCATCTAGCTTATCCCCATTACAAATAATGCTTGTTGATGGTTTTTGGTAGATGCTATTTATAATTTTAAGGAAGGTTCCATTTATTCCTATGCTTTCTAGTGTTTTTAATAGGAATGAGTGTTGTATTTTGTCAAAGGCTTTTTCTGCATCTATTGAGATGAGCATATGGTTTGTGCTAATTTTGTTGTTGATATGATCAATTATGCTAATAGTTTTCCTAATATTGAACCATCCTTGCATTCCTGGAATAAATCCTACCTGGTCATAGTGCATTATTCTGGTGATAAGTTGCTGCAATCTTTTTGCTAATATTTTATTTATAATTTTTGCATCAATATTCATTAGGGAAATTGGTCTATAATTTTCTTCCTCTGTTTTGACTCTACCTGGTTTGGGTATTAGTACCATATTTGTGGCATAAAAAGAGTTTGGTAGGACTCCTTCTTCACCTATTTTCCCAAACAGTCTATAAAGTATAGTTGTTCTTTAAATGTTTGATAGAATTCACATGTAAAACCATATGGCCCTGGAGATTTTTTCCTAGGGAATTCATTGACAGCTTGCTCAATTTCTTTTCCTGAGATGGTGTTATTTAGAAATTTTACTTCCTTTTCTGTTAACCTGGGCAATTTATGTTTGGTAGATATTCATCCATATCTCTAAGGTTGTCAAATTTATGTGCATACAATTGGGCAAAATAATTCCTAATTATTGTTTTGATTTCCTCTTCATTAGAGATGAACTCACACTGTTCATTTTTTGATACTGGTAATTTGATTTTCTTCTTTCCTTTTTTTTTAAAATCAAATTGACCAAAGGTTTATCAATTTTATTGGTTTTTTCATAGAACCAGCTCTTTGTTTTATTTATTAATTCAATAGTTTTCTTGGTTTCAATTTTATTAATCTCTCCTTTGATTTTCAGTATTTCTAATTTGGTATTTAATTGGGGATTTTCAATTTGTTCTTTTTCTAGCTTTTTCAGCTGTATGCCCAGATCATTGATCTCCTTTTTCCCTATTTTATTCATGTAAGCATTTAGGGATATAAAACTTCCCCTAAGAACTGCTTTTGCTGCATCCCATAAGTTTTGGTATGTTGTTTCATTACTGTCATTCTCTTGAATGAAGTTATTAATTGTTTCTCTGATTTGTTCTTTGTCCCACTCATTCTTTAGAATTAGATTATTTGGTTTCCAATTAATTTTTAGCTTATTTTTCCATGGTTCTTTGTTACAAATAATTCTTATTGCCTCATGATCTGAAAAGTATGCTTTGACTACTTCTGCCTTTCTGCACTGGATTCTGAGGTTTTTATGCCCTAGTACATGGTCAATTTTTGAGTATGTGCCATGTACCACTGAGAGGAATGTATATTTCATCGTGGATTTCCGGTAGACCAATAACTCTTAAATTTTCTCTCCTGGATCTATTTTCCAGATCAGTTGTTTTCCCAATCAGGTATTTCACATTTTTCTCTATTTTTTTCATTCTTTACATTTTGTTTTACTACTTCTTAGTGCCTCATAGATTCATTAGCTTCCACTTGCTCAACTCTAATTTTTAATGAGTTACTGTCTTCATTTTGCTTTTGAGTCTCCTTTTCCAATTGGTTGATTTTACCTGTCAGGGTGTCATTTTCTCCATTTAGATTCTGAATCTCCATAGACATTTTGCCAATCTTATTCTTTAGGTACTTGATTTTACTGGCGGATTTTTTTTCTATTTTTTTCATTTTTTCCATTTTTTCTTTTACCTCCCTAATTTGGTTTTTAAAATCTTCCTTTAGCTCTTCCAGCAATGCTTTTTGGGCTGGAGACCAGTTCACATTACCTTTTGAGGTATCAGATGTATCTATAGTGTCATTGCTGTTCTCTTCCAAACTGGTATTTTGATCATGCCTGTCTCCATAAAAAGAATCTATGGTCCTCGGTTTTTTTTTTGTGTTCTTCTTCATGTTGGTTAGCCTTTTCCTGGCTTTACAACAAATTTCTGACTTTGGGGCTCAGCGTTCTCTGTCCCAGCTTTCTTATTCTGGGGATTGTGAGTGTAGTTGTTGTCTTTGTGAATTATAGCCTTCAGTTTCCTGAGGTGTGGGGGAGGGGTTTGGCTCCCTGATGTGTCTTTCCCTAAGGGTGCTCTCCAGCACTGTTGCTCTTCAGCAATGGTCTGAGCTCTTTATTGTTTGAGCTGATATCTTGCACTTCCCCTGGGGGAGCAAGATTATGTCTGGGCTCCTGGTGTTGACCACTGCTGGCTCTGCCCCTCTGGGACAAATGAACTTCTACTATTTGGCCATTGAAGCCCCACTTCTGTCTCCTCTGTTCCAGTGCTCTTTTTTTTCCAAGGAATTCTCTGGGTGAGGGTGGGATGGGATTAGAGCCATTTACCTGGCCATTATGTCTCTCAGAAGTTCAAGAAGCCACGTTTCATACCTTTGGGCTGCAAGCCTCAGGAGTTGGTGCTTCACAGCCGGTGGGATTGTGCTGCCTCTCGTCACCTCCACAGACTGCTGTCCTGTGTTGGGAGGCCTGGGGATCTCTGCCAGTTTCAGGCACCCAGCTTTCTCCCAGCCTGTCTCCCATGTAGGTTTCCCAGCAGGCTGCTTCCGCTTTGGTCTGGAGCAGCTCCACATGCTGAACACTCTCTGGGCCTACAGATTCATGCCTTCAGCCTTTCAGACTTTCCCGGCTTGGAAATTTGCTTGCGGTTTCTAACTTTCTCAAGTCTGCTCAAATTCACTTTTTTATAGGAATCTGACAGACTTTGTAAGAGAGCTCCAGTAAGATGCTGTTTTCATGTGGCCATCTTGGCTCCGTCCCCACCCCCCCAGGGCAGATTCAAAGTGACAATGGGTCACATTTCAAAGGTAATGAGATGAAGAGATATTGTGTATTGAACAATATAAAGTGGATATATCATATTCCATATTTCCCAGAGGCATATGGGTTGATAGAAAGAATGAATGGATTGTTGAAAGAACAGTTAAGAAAGTTAAGTTCTAATAATTTGTATCAACATTGGAAGGATAATTTGTTCACAGCTTTACATAATTTAAATAATAGGCCACTAGGAGGAAGTACACCTCTAGCCAGAATGATGACTCCAAATCTGCAAGTTAGAAAACAGCAAATGCATAAGATCCAAAATATTAAGTATTAGACTGTTAGGGAAGACATCCCACCACCGTATGCAGGAATACCTGGTTCAGCAGATATGATTTACATTGTTTAGGGGATTTTTGGTTGAGTAGAAAGGAGATAAGAAAAATCTTTCCTGGGATATGTATCAGAATCCCTAAGAATAATTTTGGATGGATATTACCTAAACCAGGATTAGCAGCTCAGGGAATACACGTATTGGCTGGAGTGATAGATTCTAGTTATCAAGGAGAAATTATTGACACTCCACAATTTTGGTGAAGAACCTGTACAGTTTTGTAAAAATGATAGAATAGTTCAATTGATTATGATTCCTTGTGAAACAATACCTCTTGTGAAAACTGACCCTCCTTCCAAAATAACTATAATAGGAAAGGAAGGATTTGGTTCTATTGATAGAATAAAATTGGGAACTAAAGTATGGGTAAAGCAGAAGCCAGACAATGTTCCAAAGGCTGCAGAAATTATAGCACATGGGAAAGACAATATTGTAACAGTGGTTTACCCAGAAGAAAATAATTATGAAATTGTACCCTTGACTCATGAATGACACTATGAAAGTCTCTTTGTTTCTTTTTGGCTTTTGTCTGTCAGATTTGTTTGTGAGATTTATTTCCTGCAGGCTTAGTACCATCCACCTACAGGTGCCTGATCGCTTAAGCCAGGTGTCACCCTCTGATGTGTTCGGATGTCACCCCTGGACCTGTCCACAGCTGTGATGTGTCATCTCTGGATCTGGCGTCAAGTGAGTTCCAGATGCCAGCTTGCTAAAGAACTCATCTCTTGAATAGGATGCTTAATCTCTTGGGGCAGTGTCAGCTCTACATCCAATTTCAGCAGGAAGAAGCTTTGGAGGATGAGCCCTTCGCCCCTTACGCCAATTTTTGAGCCCCATTAGTTTGAAGGGAGAACGATGATATTTTTTATATGCTTATCTTGTGGTATCACTGTTATATTGCTGTGTAAAGTACTATTGACACCAGTTACCCCAGAATTCCAACTGCCCCATGTAATGGATATGAAAGCTCTTGGCCCGAATATGGTAGCAATTTAGATTTGAAGATCTTTCCCACCCATTGATAGGCCATGTGACCTGCTTACATCACAGGAAGCTCAAGTCAAGGCTCCCCTTTGTGTCTAAATCAGTAAGGCAATAATAATAATGTAGATGATAATTGTCAAAATGCCTGTGTGGTTCTGTATTGCAAAGCATATGAGACTCTCCACATAGAAGGTAGAAGAGGTAAACCATTTATTCAGACACCAGAGAACCATATCTCATAAGCCATTTGCCCAGCCTATCAGAGCAGTAAAACATTCAATACATAATATTACAACATGGAGCCTCACCATTCCAAAACCTCTCTAACCCCCTGCTGGGGGTTCTTTCCCCAATCTAACATTATCAAACCCATGCTCTATCATTTCCTCTCAAAAGAAACACTTTGGAACTAGGAAAATGCCTAGTAGGATTATAGGCAATAAAGGGAGGAACTGGCCTTTATATTTGGAATTTGCTTTGCCCTTTCCTCACTGGATGTCCTTCCTTTCAGGTCCAGGCTGCATAACGGGTTAGAAGCATCTCTCCCCTAACCCGACACACCCTATTTCTTTCAGGCCCACACCCTTCCTCTCCTACTTCTCCACACCCTCACCTTGAGGGTTTCGTTCTCCTCTCGCAGCTTCTCCATTTCCTCTTGCATCTCTTCTTGTTCCTGTAGCTGCTGCTGCTGCTGCTGCGGTGGCGAGGGCGAAGCAGTAGCCTGCATCCCCCCGCTGCTTGGGCTGCCCCCTGCCCCCTGCTGTAGGCCCTCTGCTGCAGCCGCCATTGGGGAGGGGGAAGGGAAGGAAAGAGGCTCCGAGGCGGCTGTGGCGACTGGGGAGCTGCTAGTGCTATTGCTGCTGCTCTTGGTTTGCATTTGAGCTGCTGCCGCCGCCGCTGCCGCCGCCCGCTCCTTCTTGAGATGAAACTGGATGAGCTCAGACTGCAGACATCCCTCTTTCCAGTAGCCGCCACCGCCCGCAGCAACAACGTTCCCGGGGTTTCTACTGGTGGGGACCGGGGTTTTGCCAGAAGAAGAGGAGGATGGTGAAGAGGAGGCCACCTCTCCTCCGGCACTTCCACCCCTCTGTGGCGTGCGCCCGGCTTTACCTCGCCAGCCTCTGGGCGGCGGCGGCTGCAGAGCGCCCCCCTCCCTTTCCCCAGAGCCTCCTCCTGCTCCTGCTCCTCCCCCTCCCCCTCCCCCTCCTCCTAGTTGAGCCTTCTCGGTTGGTTTGGGGGTCGCGGCTTCCCCATCGCGAGGCGGCTCCTCAGTGGGACAGGGTCTCTTGTTCCCCACCGCGGTTGGGGTACCGGCTGGGGATGCTTCAGCACCACCTCCTGTTTGGACAGCTCCCAGCGGGGCGCCTTTGAGCGTAGCAGGCGGTGGCTGCTTTTCCCCTGCCCCTCCCCCTCCTGCTCTCCCTCCTTCCCCTCCTCCTCCTCCTCCTCCTCCTCCTCCTCCTCCTCCGCTGCCGCCGCCACCACCACCACCGCCGCCGCCGCCGCCTCCCCGGATGCCAGCGGGAGTCACTAGGCGACTGCTATTGGAAATCCCTGTTGCTGCTGCTGCTGCTGAAGCTGCTGCTGCCGGGCGGAGTTGAGCTTGGTGCCCGCAACAACCGGGGACCTGGCGGCAGTGGCTGTCTGTCGAACCGCACTGTCCCGGGGTCTGGCCGGTGACTGAGCCCTCTGCTGCTTTCTGCTGCTGCCCTCAGGATGAAGGCGAGGCTCCGCGGTGGCTGCAGCAGCAGCAGCCGCAGCTGCGGCAGCAGAAGCAGCTGGGTCAGTGCCCCCGACAGGGATCTGATTCATGGCCGGCCGCGGATGGTTTACCTAGACTCACACTCTCAAAAGGGATTGAACGACTTTCACCACTCGGTGATCCTTCTGCTTAGTGATTGCCATCGCCGACTCCCTTATCTTTAAAGCTGAAAGAGAAATAGGAAACAAATACTCTTGTCTTGATTGTTACAGAGCAAAGGGGTACTCTCCCTTTGGAGAGATCACTAAGTGAAAAATGATGATGCTTGCAGGTACTTAACACAAATGTGCTTTTCTCCTAATGGAGGAAAATGCCAAGCTTCTACTTCCAAGAGTAGTCTTGGTAGATGGCAACTCAGCTTTCATTTTAGGGAGGTGCTGTCATTTCTTCATACTAATATTAAGACTCAAAAACCCTATAAAGCTATGCCAATCCTAAATTAAGTTGAAGGATTGCACAATTCCTGAATTCTATATTTTTCTGCCCTAGTTATTTTTTATTGATTTAACTTTTATGGGCTATATTTTGTTTTTACATCAAAAACATTTATAGATGACTCCTACTTCCAGAGAAGTTTCTTGCAACAAAGTAAAAAACAATCAGTAAAACTAGTAATTCAGTGACCTTATATCAAAATGAATTTAGCATTCCACATCTGTAGCAGCATTCCCCAAATAACAGGTTTTTACTGGCTTCTTCCTTTAAAAATGAATAACGTTGATAACAGCTCTACATTTTTAACACTACTGTGCAATATCATAACATGCAATGTGTTGGTCTGATACCAAAGTACACTTTTGATTTAAAAGGAAATTAGATTAGTTTGACTTAAGTTTTCCAGCTGAAAGGAACCATAGAGATCATCTAGTTTAACACCCGATGTTTAGAGATGCGTAAATGGAGGACTAGAAAAATCAAATGATTTGCTATACATGGAACAGGGAGTAAGTGGGAGAATTGGGATTTAAATCTAGGACCACTGACTTCAAATAAAGTGGTCCTTGCCTATAATGTCATGCTCTTCCCATGATTAATTCTTTATGAAGTGATATATATTATAAACGAGAAAAAACATCAAGATTATATATCATGAGACCTTTAAGACTTTTAATTCGTCCATATGAAGATACTTTCATTTATGATAATACCTTTACTGACTATTAAGAGGAAGGAATGCATGCACTTTGGTGTATTTCCCTCTAATCTCCCCTCCCCCTAGGAATGATAGATTTGTATTTAGTTGTTCACGCAGGAACATAGGTCTAGAAATGAAAACAATCTTAGTGGCCAAGTCTAACTCTCTCTTTTTGCAAATTAGGAAGCAGAAAGACAGACCCAGAGAGGTTAAATTACTTGTCCAAGGTCACAAAGCTAGTAAGTAGGATTTGAACCCAGGTCCTGAACAGGGTAGTCACATGGTCATATTTGTGCTTAATGAAAGCAGGTTTATCAATATAATTGTTGTTTGTCTTTCCTTTTCCAAGAGCATCAATGATATAGGGTGATGTTTTGACTTCTGTGTGAATTGGAATTAAGTGAAGCAGAGTTGCATAAAGTTGACATGCTTACTCTCTCTTCCAGAGTCTTAGAAGTCCAGTGGCAAAACAAAAGTCAAGATGACTAGCAATGCCTGGGATGCAAAGAATAACTGTCATCTTCAGTGTCGGACCAAGCTCTAAGTGCTCCACAGCACATGCTTCAGCTGTCTTTGTGGCCCTTGGAACAAACTGTTCTCGTCTACCCATTCCAACAGGGAAGTTTCATATGATCTCCTATTGGTTTGAAGCCTGTCAGTTACTCTCAACCTGGTTTAGCCTGTCTATGAGTCAGTTATATTGAGATGTGGCTGCTGCTCATGCTACAGCTTCTTGGAGTCACAGGTGAGAGTTGGGTAAAAGTGGACACCCAAGGTGGATGAGCAACCCTGAATAGGGCTGGGCAAACCCTCATAGCAGAGGTCCTAGGTTTCAGTGAACACAGAAACTTGATGATGCAGGAAAGCAAACACTAGTAAGCACTTACTATGTGCCCAACACTGAGGAAACAAAGACAAAAATTTATATTCTCTTGGAGGGATACAGTGGTTACATTTATAAATACATAGAAAATTATTTGAGGAGAAAGAGAGTAACAGCACCTGAGGGATCCTGTCAGGATCACAAAAGGCTTCCAATAGGAAGGGGGCATCTGAACTAAGCCTTGAAGCATTCTAAAAAGTATATGTGAGGAACAAGTGCATTCTACATCTGTGTAAAGCTATAGGAATGAGAATTTGAATATTAAGTGCAAGAAAGGGCTAATGGTCTTTTTTAACTGAACCAATGAGAACATGAAAGAGTAATGTACAATAAGTTTGGAACAGCATTCTTCAGCCTTTACTGAGTCTTTGCAGTTTGTCTGAGTGCAGCCCTGGGCAAGCCTGACTTCTCAGTAGGGGAAGTAGGCTCTCCATTTTCACATTCACTGATTCGTTATCCCTGCCATCCATATCCCAAGAAAATTTGCTGATTATCACAATAGTTAATGCCTGGAAGTTTAAGATTTCCCAGAAAGGAGGAAGTAAAAGAAATACTCACTACCCAATAGAAATTAGGTATAAGATAGGTAATTTATTCCCACATAGAAATAAATTGTAAGAATAAGAATCATAGCATGAATTAACAGAATGATTTAGACAGGGCTCGGTATCTTAACTTATTATTACTAGTAGTGGCAGATGTGATGCTTATATTCATGGTTTGTTAGATCATAAAACAGATTTTGTAATACTGCTAAAAAGTCTTGTTACATTTTACTTCCTTTGGCATTGTCTGATGACCTGTCTTTGATGTGCATTCTTTTCTTGGCATCAGTCCACTCCAGCAGCTGCTTAGCCTTTCTCTTCCCTGTTCAGCAACCAGTATGTAGACTTGCAGATATAAATTGCACATGGCCAAAAGCAGCATTAATGTAGGGCAGATTTAATGTAAGTTGTGAACATAGAACTGACAAGGTCAGACAGCTAATCAAATATTGGGTTGAGAGAGAAGTGGTGAATATGACACTGATATTGCAAGTCTGCGTGATTAGAAAAATAATGACTCACTCAACATATATAGAAAAGTTTGGAGGAAGGGTGAGAGAGAGGGAAAGATAATGAGGTATACTTTTATTATGTTGTGACTGTTGTCTATTGGGTGTCATGGTGGAGATGTCGAGTAACAACAGTTGGCAATATAGGACTGGATTTCAGGAGGAGATTATGAGTGGAGATACAAACTTGAGAATCAGTTACAAAGAGATATTAATTGAACAAAAAGAGCTAAAGAGGTCACCAAAAGAGGCATTACACAGATAAAGGAAAGAGGCCCAGGACAGAGACCTACAGTTACAGTATGCCTGCACAGAGAAGGGTGAGAAGTGAATGAGGATCCTGCTTCTAAGGATGGGTAGGATAGGTAGGAGTAAACCATGAGAGAACAATGCCATGGAAGCCAAGAGCAGAAAAGTGTCCAGGAAGGGAGGGCGGCAGACAGTATCAAAAACTGAAGAGAGATTTGGTGGGATGGAGATGTTATTGGAATAATTTAGTAATTGCTAAACTTAGCAATTAGGAGATTATTGGTAACCTTGGATAGAGATATTTCAGTCAAGTGGTGGGGTCAAAAGCTAGATTATAAGGGGTTGAGAGGTAAATGACAGGTGGGAAAGTAGAAGCAATGAGCATAGAATTTGTTTTTTGCCAGAATAAGGCTGTGAAGGGAAGTGGGGCACGATGGCTTGGAGATTAAGGGAAGGTAATTAAAGGCTGATGTACAATCGGGCATATTAGTAGGCGGCAAGGAAGGAATCACCAGATAAGGAGAGATTGAAAATGAGAGAGGGAATTATTGATGGAATCAACTCCTGGAGTACTTAGAAGGGATTATAATCAAGGGTACACTTGGAAAGGCCAAGGGACATCCCTTCCACAGAGAATAAGGCAAAAGAAGAGAAAATGGGAAGTGATGTAGAGCAGTTTTGAGGTATGAAGTAGGAGACTAGAGTATTCTAGGCAGATTGTATTTTCTTTATAAAATAGGACAAAGTGTATAGTGCATCAGCCCTGGAGTCAGGAGGACCTGAGTTCAAATATGTGCATGTATATATGTATTGTGTCTATGTGTATACACACATACATGTATGTACACACACACACACACACACATATATATATATATGTATACATTTAATCTCACACAAAAAGACTTCTACTGAGAGGAAGTAGAGTAGGCATGTGGATGATTAAAAGATTGTTAGGCTTGAAGAGAGAAAACATTTAGAACCTTCACTGTGGATATGTTCAATCACGGATGAATAAAAAGTTGCCATGAAGCAGGGAGAAGGCCAATTAAGATTAGATAGTATAAGCATGTAATGAACCCCACTAATTTGTGCAGTTCCCCTCTCACTCCTCAGCTCCTCCTCACAGTGTTTATAGTAGTCAAACATTCAATACTTGCTGACTGAGAAGGGGAGTATATAACAAGAAGTGATGAGACATAGCAGTCATTTAAGCAGGATATTAAGCACTCTGCTAAGCATGTGTGCCAAGCACCATGCCAAGTACTGGAGATACAAATAAAGGTCCTGCCCTTAGCAAGCATACAGTCTAATGGGGGAATTCAACATGCAAATAACTAGGTACCCAAAAGATATATACACAGTAGTTGGAAGGCAGTAAGGGAGGGGAAGACATTGGCAGCTAGATAGTTGGGAAAATCCACTTGTAGAAGTTGGGGCTGGACTTTGAAGGGAACCAGGGAAACCAGGAGGTAATTGAGGCAGTGGTGGTATAGTTAGACCTATAGATTAGAAAAATTACCTTGGAAGCTCAGTGGAGAATAAATTGGAGTGGAGAGAGTCTTGAGGTAAGTAGACCAGTTAGAAGACTATATAAATAGTACAGGTGAGAAGTGATAAAAACCTAAAGTAGGGTTATATGAGAGGAATGGAAGGAATATCTATAAGAGATGCTGTCAAGGTAGAAATGACAAGATTTGGCAACAGACTGGAAATGTAGGAAGAGTGAGAATGAAGTGTTGAGTATGACACCAAGGTTGTGAGCTGGGCAACTAGGAGGATGGTAATGCTTTTGTCAGTCATAGGCAAGATAGGAAGAGAATAGGTTTCCTTTGGGGGTGGGTCTAGAAAATAATGATTTCTGTTTTAAACATGTTGAGTTTGAGATACCTAAGCAATCTGAGATGTCTAAAAGGCAAGTGGTGATGTGTGACTCAGGAGAGAGGCTAAGGCTGGATATATAGAACTGAAAGTCACTTGTAGATGCTTAAACCATGATTTAAACCATGTTGAGCAGTAGAAAGGTTCCATGGTCGCAGCCAAGGGAATGGTAGCAATAGACTTTCTTTGCTAGGGCTAGCAACTGTGTCTACTCATTTTGCTCCATAAATTCTTTTCTAAATGTAGTGAGAAGTAGCTAGAGATTCCTGCCAGTGACAGGACACTGAAAGGAAAATCACCTGCCATCAGGAGTTCCAGTTTGTACTAGATGCTCGATCTGTGCCTTATCCTCTGAGAGGTCCTGAATGCAGAGTTCCCTAATCTTCATCTAATAACCAGACTAACTAGGCATGTGAATTGAACATCAGTTGCAAACTATGTTGTCCACTGCTTTCATGGAGCTAAGGAAATTGGATTTCTTTTGCATTTCTTAAAACTCCCAAAGCTGGAGTAGCTTCTGTACTATCTAGGAGATGTCCAGCTCTAGAGAATTCTATGGGCATGAAGCCATGTAATAGATTGTTTCTTATGTATTTATTTATTGCCTTTATCGATTAGAAGTCTAGAGTAAAGCATTATATGTAGCTAAACATGCTTTGTCTTTTCCTGTGGGGATGTAACTCATTTAAATGACTAGGGTTCAGTTAAATATTACACGGTGGGGGGAAGGCACTTGAAAACTCATTCAAATTAGGTAAATCCACTCTAATCCATGCCTTCTAGGTATTTTTTAAGCACAGACAACCAAAGAAAAGTAGAGGAGGGAAGATGAAATGTTACCATTCTTAGAGAATTAATATAGAAAGTATAGCATTTCCCCAGCATTTCCAGCTTATGGTTACACATGCTTGTATAAGTTTTCTGGCAGAGCTCTGCAGCATGTAAGTAGGAGGGAAAAGGACTGATGATGGGAAGCAACTAGGTTTGGGATTTGCCAAAGTTTAGGTGGTGATAGGATAAGGGCACAGAAAGTTCAAAGGTAGGGGTGTTATGTGGTTAAACAAGTCAAGAAAATGACTTGGGGGGGAAGGGACATCAGAGCAGGGGTGATGGGCTGAGAGGAGAGGGAAAGGTAATAGAGTTAGAGGTTCTTGTTAGTGTGAATAATAGGTTCAGGAGTTGTGAGGTAGTGGAAGAGATGGAAGGATTTTTGTTGTTCCATTGATTTCATTTGTGTCTGACCCTTCATGACCCCCATTTGGGGTTCTCTTGGCAAAGATACTAGAGTGATTTGCCATTTCCTTCTCCTCTTAATTTGCTAGATGAGCAAACTGAGGCAAACTGGGTTTATTCACTTGCCCAGAGTCACATAGCTAATAAGTGTCTAAGGACATATTTGAACTCATGAGGATGAATGATCCTTATTCCAACCCCAGTGCTCTATTTACTGTGCCAGTGGAAAAATAGGAAGCTGTGACTGGAGAGAGAAATTTCAGAGTTTCACGTCATGGAGGAAGCACAGCTATGTATAATGGTCAGATATAAGATACGACCATTCCGATGAGTAGCTGAGACAAAGTAGAAATGGACGAAATTAATACACTAGAGCCAGTTTTAGAGGACATCAGTATATATGCTGAAGTCTCTGACTATGAATATAGGGACTGTATAGAGGGAAAAACTCTGACCTAGGTACTGACCTTCTTGAGAATGATGGTAGGTTGGTAAATGACAAGGAGAATCAGAAATGGGTAATATAGACTAATGAGGTAAAACTCAAAGTAACAGGAGTTTTCTCAAAGAGAAAGTGAAGAGCAAGAAGTATGTCTACTCCACTCCTTAGCCAGTACACTGGGGAACTTGGCAGAAGAAACAACAAATATTACAGAGAGTGGTCAGAGATTTAATGTTTTTCACAAGATAGATTACTGTGAATGTAAAATGGACACAGTATGAGAGGAAGAGATTTAGTATGAACAAAAATTTGCTGCTAATAGAATAGGAGTTCCAGAAGGCATCATAGAAGCATAGAGGTGTTACAGATGGGGATGAGTTGAAAGCAGTCATAGAGATGAGTTTGATATTCCCTCCACCCCTCAATAGGTGGAAACTGAATCACGTGAATTAGGGGAGGAGGAGGTGGGAGATTGCTAATCATAAAATGAAAAAAGTACCAGTTGACTATGGCTCTACTATCTTATTCTTATACTTGCTCTCTATGTCTTAGTTTGTATGAGAAAACACTTTGATGAGCATAATATGCTATATCAGAGGGGCCAAACTTCCAGCCAGCAGGTTACAACTCACCAATAGGGCTGGAGCCAAATTAAAATATAATTGGGAAACATTTAACAAAATAAGTAAAAATACAATAGAACACAGATAATGTTAGTTTATGGTTTTCTAAGTCAATATGTGGCCAGCAGGGATCCTTTTATATTTGAGTTTGATACCACTGTGCTACCTAAAATAAAGTATTGTTTTAAACTTAAAGCATTTTCTAGCCATTTTAATAAGATTTTCAGAGAAGAAAGATCCAGTTGTAGAAATCTGTATTACTATTTTCTCATAAGTCACTGCAACATTATATTGTAAAGTCCTTTGTGGGTAGACAACTTCCACAATAACAGCATGTGCCCACATGCTAGATGAGATTAAAATGGTACCTAGCAGTGAGCATCCTGAGATTATAGGATTTCAGACTGGGGGGAGAACCACAGAGATTAGCCCTAATTACATATATGGAGAACCTAAAATATGTTTCTGTCCAGATGGTGAAATTAGATATTCTTGAGGTGAGTATTTATAGATACGATAAAAATCCAGAGAAAAGTGTTCTGTTAAGATTTCCCAGCCATGAAGTTGTTGCTTTTCTTCTCACTATTTCCTCTTAGTTCAGCAAGGTACTTCTCATTTTTGAACTATTCAGCGATTATATAGCACTTTCTTTTAAAGAAGGGTATCCAGACTAGTACACCCACTCTTCCTTAAAGATATGAAAAGCAAAGGCAGGCATTGAGTGTCCAAGAATGATCATTGTCAGCTTATTCTCTCTTCATTGGTTTGAGCTTGAATATTTGTGATTCTATGATAGACAGGTCTTTAGTTTTCCTCTTGCCTTTTAGTTCCTGCTGTTGTGTGATTCTTCCTCTTCTCTAGTACTCGTGTTTCTTCTCTCCTTTGCAATGTGATATTTTCTCTCTCAAATCTGCAGTTTTTCTGAGATTACTTACCCGCATGGTAATGGTTTTAATTCATCTGTTACTGAGTTGAAATAATCTTTCACTTCCCCATACTGAGTGATACCTAGCTGTCCCAAAATACTGGTGGCAAACCCCCAAGAACCCAGCAAGTGCCCAAATCCCCTGATTTGGAAATGAAATTTGACACACAGGAGCCATATGAAAGACTGGTAGCTGGGTCAAGGAAATGTTTTAGTAACCAAGGGCTTTTGTTCTCCCACTTGTTGATTTGAAAATTCATTTCCTACATACTTCCCAAGTCTTGACTATGGGCCTTGGACTTAGGCTTATCCTTCTGTCTTAGTATTCTTGTCTTCTGAATCCCTATCTGATATGACTGCTAATATCTATGTTGTCCTTGCCCTCTGCTTACCTGCCTTATTCCTGAGTACCAATGCGATCAGTCTGTTTACTTCCCTCCTTCCAGTTTCCTGTCTAAATGCTCTCTGGACATCTTTGGTTAATTGTGGCTCTCATTAGGCATTTCTTACAGTGATTTTACTCTGCATTTCTTCTCTTTGTTTTATGAAGAAACACTGCTCATAATTTTTCCATCATCCCTCTGTGCAAGGTTTTACAAATTAGTTCCTATTCTAAATAAGTGTTGCTCTTGTTTATCACATCTCTCATCAGCAAGTAAGTCAAGTGTTTGCTGATTAAGGCACTTTTTGGACTCTTTTGGTTTTTTTATTATGACGATTTATTTTGGTTCAACTATTGTCCGTGTTGCATTACTGCCAGTGTCTGTCTTTCATTTCTCTCTTTCATACCCTATTTTAAAATAATAAATGATTTGTTTAATGAGGTCAAGTTGCAGTTGTTAGAATTGTTCACCATCTTTTTCATTTTTAAACTTTATTTTTTGTGCTAGTTTTTATCTTTTCTGTAACATAACAGGTTTTTTGTCTGACTGCACACAGATAGCCGAGTCATAATGAGTTGTTTCCTGTCTGTTCAAATGTATTTAATTTCATTTTTCTTGTGTTATCTAGTGATTTCCATATCTATTACTGATATACTAGACAATATATATATATGCATATATATATGCACATACATACATACATGTATGTGTGTATTACTGATCTTTTGCAATCAAGATATACCAGTAGGCTATAGCAATGCAGCAGTAATCTAGTGTTATAGCCTACTGGTCATGATCTAAGCAATTAAGAAAGATCTTTTCTACATTACTAGGACCATATTCAAAGCCTTTTAAGTGTGTAGAAGCTGTATTCAACATGCATAACCTTTAACAACCCAAGGTTACTTCTAACCACACCATAATAAGGCATCAGACTGGGACTTTCTTTATTGGGAGAATCACCACAAAATTATTCCCAGGGACACTACTCCATTTGGAGGGGCAGAGGACACAGAGACACTTGGGTTTCCACTAGATCACTATGGAGGGAGAGAATTGGACAGGATTCGTTAGGGAGGAGCTCACCTAGGATTTGGGTGATGAGGGTCTGTGGGTTTTGGGAAGGAATATTGCTTCCTATTTTAACATATTATTATTGGTAACTCAATGCTAAGTTCAGTGGTTTTTACCTTCTGAAGTAATGTCAGAGATCTCTAAAATTCAGGGAAAACTCTAACTAACTTCATGCCTTAGTTATAACTCTACTCCTGAGGACTCCTACGGCATTATACCTGTGGCTGTCTTACACATATTTTCATACATTTATGTTAAGTGGTACATATGTATAGGTTTTAGGAGACCAGGGACAGTGTATATTTCTTCAAAGCTCTGCACAGTAATCTTTATGGTATATATACTTAAATTTTTATTGACTTAATTTAAATTGAATAGAACATGGGGCACTGCCAAGGAAGGATAGGATTCAGTGGACAATCCTAGGTTACTGTAAGTCAACAGATGCTACCGAGAGAAAGGAATGATGAAAGGAGAAATAAAGATATATTAAAGAAACATCATTTTCAAATAATTTTGTCCACATCTTGTTAATTCATTAGATGAATCTTTCAAGCAAGTAAACTTACTAGCAAGATAATATTTGGAATTTAGTGTGAGTGAATTAGAGGGGAAAAGGAAGCCATTTGGAATGGGTTGATTGTGATTGCTGGATCATTTACAAGTGATGCACCATCTACTTATAAGTAAAAATGTTTAACACACAGGAGTCCTTTTTCATTCACTGGGATTGCTGCTGATCAATGGGAAAAATAAAAGGAGGTAGATCACACTGTTTGAAAATATTAGGAGAACTGAACCATATATTCCTATGCTAAAGTAGTCTTTATGACTTGCAAGTCAAGATGCCACCTTCCTGATGTCATTGGTCCTCTTCAAGAATGAAGAATGAACAACAAAATCATTTTAAGAGAAACCTGACTCCCTGAGGACACCATTTACTTGGCAAGCTTTTCTCTTGGTAGCTATAATTTTCCTGAGTGAAATGCCCTCCTGCCCCATCTCTACCTATTGAAATTTTACCCATTCTTAAAGGCTCTCCCTCCACGAAGTCCAATTTGTTATCTCCCAGCCAGAAGTGACCCCATCTACTCTGAACCCCTATAGCACTTAGAACCTTCTCTCTCGTCCTTGTAAAATTCTCGTTGTGTTATACTTATTTGAATACATGTCTTATTTCCTTCCCTAGACTGTGAATGTCTTTTGGGCGGGGACTGTGTCTTATTAAATTTGTATCCCCTACAGCAGAGCTGTCCAACCTTAGGTTTTCATTGAAACAATAGATAATATATTTTGATTTGCCATTTTAGTGAGAGCTCTGTGGTAGCTCGGCTTCATTTCCTAAAGCATTTATGTAAATTTCTATGCTTGTAGGACAGCCTTGTCATACAGCATCCACAACAAGGTTTTTCCACACATTAATGCTTATTGAAGAAATTTGAATGGATTATGACAAAAATGCTGTGATGTTGAGAAACTTAAACAATAGCAAAATGTTAAAACATGGATTCAGAAACAATGATGGGCCAGAAATGTTCTAGTTATGGTAATCATATTAACTCACTACTTTCACATGCCAGCACTACAGCTTTTTTCATCAACACTGATATTCATTGATAATAGTTTAATTCTTTCTAATATGTATCATTGCTTGGGGAATAATGCCATCAGCAGGAGGATTTTTGGAATAGGAAGACCATGAAACCATCATTGTTCTTATCCAACGTACACATTTGGATGGTCAACGAGTACCAGAGACATTGGTAATCAGAGCAGAAAGTGGGGGGAGGCAAAGGAATAAAAAAAAGCTGAAATACTTTGGTCATTGAGTCTAGTCTATAGGTTTCATTTATAAAAACTGATTGTTTTGAGTTTTCCAGAGGCAAGCAACTATATGAATCTTTCCCTCAAATAACAAATAGAAAGAAATAATATTTGAAGGTTTGGTCTTTACCATATAATGAGCTATTGACCTTTGAAAACATTTTCCTGTTCAAAAGAGTGTTAGAATTTCTAAAATGAGAATATAAATAGAAGATTTCTTAAAAATGCTAAGTAGATATTTTGAATGAGCCCTAGTAAAACCCAGTTTTTCTGTCAACCACTTTTCCTTTTCTGTATGATAGCAAGCAGCAGTTGTGGATTTCCGAACAACACTGCATACTAATTAGGGAAATGGAATCTCATTATTCTCACTGAACAGCAAGTGGTTTTCCAGTGAGCTTGCTGCTGGTTTGTGCATATCAATGCCAGATTTTTCAAAAGATTTACTACACTGAGCTATGTCATACACCAATAGGGCTCTTTGTGCCTTTCATGGTGAAATGTCGTCATCTTTGTTGAAGGCATATTTTTAGCAGGGCAGGCTTCTGTTTTCTTCCATCCTTTTTTGTAGCATGGGAAGCTCAGGAGACTGGGAGGGTAGGCTTCTTTCATGCCTGTGCAATTTTCACTCTACTCTATACTGACCCCAGGGAAAATATGTCCTGGACCGTGACAGATGTACATACAATTCTTACAATTCCTAGGATTAAATTAGTTTCTTAGAGCAAATCAATATTACATTTAATTCACAGGATCATTTGGCTGTTTCTAGACATTTGAATAATTCAAGGATCTTTGTTTCAATAGTATGAGCTATACTCCTCTAGACAGTCCCCATGAGTTGCAGTAATGGATAAAATTCATCAGTTGATGAGACAAAATGTATAGTGATGAAACCCTCCATGCTTGTGCACTTTTGCTTTGGAGGGTACTAATTTGTCCTCAAGCCATATTTTAAGTCTTTCCAACTTGTTAAAACCCACCACAACTTGTACTCTGCTGGTATATCCTTTAAGAACCCAGGCTTACCTCTGTGCCATGATGAGTGGTTACAATAGATCATGAGTAGAAATGTCAGTAGAACATTTAAGTGAAAACTTAGCTAGAAAATTTCAATTTGGTATGATCAGTTTCTTGGTTTGTACTTCCAACTTCCTGTTTGATTGTTCATTTTACCTCCCACGAATTCCTTCCTCCAAACCTGTATGCCCTCATCCTGAGAAGAAAGGGGATGGCCTTCTTCACTTTAAGTATGTTTGAGGTATGGGCATACTATTTGTAATTTGTTTTATGCACACATGATTCTGTCATGTTACTCATGGTGAGGAAGGGGCAATGATGTATAGTTACTACGATGGTGATCACATAGTAATGTGTAGGCAGAGGATGAAGACTTAGGCAGGTGATGATGGTCATTCCTAATTGGTCTTGTCAGATTGTTGCCAGACAGGTATACTTTATGACGAATAAAGCCAAAGGTTATGGAAGGTGGGTAAAGGTAAGGCAAATAGCCTGGAACCTGGAAAAGGAATGGACTATTTTGGAGCCTGGGATCAAGAAGGAATGGACACAAATAAGGTAAGTCTAGTAAGGTTATACATGAGGCTATGATATTTCAGATTAACACAGATATGTGGACCCAGGGGAATATGACCACTCCATCTTAGAATTCATAGTAGAGGAAATAGGAAAGTCATGCTGAGCCTGATAAATGTCCTGGGTTTTAAGAGTGATTGCATAGAGTTCATAGAAAGGTTAGTTAGAATCCTGTGGCCCGAAATTCTGCTGTGCAATCTTCTCAATAACAAAATTCTGAAGAACAAAGCTAGACATGATTCATATGAGGAAGAAAAGAAAGAGTCATCTAATAAGACCAATATGGGTGCATAGGAAACTCACGGATCAACTTAGATTTTTAAAAGACATATATAGGAGACAGAAAAAGGACAGGGAAATGAAGATGAATATGTAAGTGGCACAATACAATAATACTAATTTTAAAAACACTAAAGGTTAGAGTCAGCTGAATTTCATGAATTATAAGTACTACCCAAAAGGTCAATGATGGAAATCAAAAGAAGGAAATTAAAGAACTGAAATTTCATTGTTTAGGCCTGATCAGATGATGACAACAGATGACAAAGAAAAGACAAAGTTCCATAATTCTCTTTGCCTGTATCTTCTCTGTCAAGGATAATGATCTTTGGAGTGAGAAAATGGTTAATAGGGTGTTGAAATCCAGGGGACATGATAGTTGAATGGGGTTCGAGGATGGACATCCACCTTGGGATTTATAGTTCACGGGACTATAAATTTCTATTTCCCTCTCCATCTTGAGAATTATTTGAGATTATGAGGTAGAACTGAGTCACATTTAGTGTTCTTAAGGATACACACAGTCTGTCAAAAAAGAAAAAAGGAAGGGGAAAAAAGAGAAATAAAGGAAGGTTATCTCAAGAGTTGAGCAGCAGGGCAATGGGATCAACCTCCTCAGCCCTATTCACGACTTAAGGAGTTGGGCCAGAAAGAATCAGTAGCATGGGAGTCACAGGTGAATGGAGAAAGAAAAAGTAGTACTGAGATGCAGCAGAGAAATGAGAAATTGGAAAAGCCTTTGACCTCTATAGAAATCATGGAATGGAAAACTTGGGCCGAAGTGACAAGCTGTATCCAACTCTTCAAGAACTGAGGAAAAATTCTTAGAAAAGGTCTGTTCCTTCCCTGGTTTTCTCTCCTGGTACCTCACTTATTTTTTTAGACATCCATTCTATTTTAGTATTTTTAAATAATATTTTATTTCCCACAATTGCATGTTAAAACAATTTTTGACATTTTTTAAGGTTTTCAGCTCCAAATTTTATCCCTTCCTCTTTCCTTCCCCTCCTTCCTCCCTGAGATGGTAAGCAATCTGATACAGGGTATATATGTGCAATCATGTGAAACATTTCCATATTAGTTATTTCATACAAGAAGACTTGAATAAAAAAAGAATGAAAGAAAAAAAAGTGAAAATAGTATATGCTTCAGTGTATATTCAGACAATATCAGTTCTTTCTCTGGAGGCAGATAGTGTGTTTCATCATGAGTCCTTTGGGATTCCCTTTGATCATTTTATTGGAATGCTGAGAATGGCTAAGTCATTCACAGTTCTTCATTGTACAATATTGCAATTACTGTGTACAACATTCTTCTAGTTCTTCTTATTTCACCTTGCATCAGTTCATGTAAATCTTTCCAGGTTTTCTAAAATCATCCTGTCATTTCTTAGAACATGGTAATATCTCATCACGATCATATATCACAACTTGTTCAGGCATTCCCTAATTGATGGGTATCCCCTTGATTTCCAATTCTTAGCCACCACAAAAGGAGCTGCTATAAATATTTTATACAAGTAAGTCCTTTTGCCTTTTTAAAAAACAATCTCTTTGAGATATTGACCTAGCAGTGGTATTGCTGGATCAAAGGATATGCAGAGTTTTATAGCCTTTTGGGCATAGTTCAAATTGTTCTCCAGAATGGTTGGATCAGTTCACAACTCCACCAATGGTGCATTAGTGTCCTAATTTTTCTACATCCCTCCACCTTTTATCATTTTCCTTTTTTTGTTGTTGTCATATTAGCCAGTTTGACAGGTATGAGGTGGTATCTCAGAGTTGTTTCAATTTCCATTTCTCTAATCAATAGTCATTTAAAGCATTTTTTATATGACTATAGATAGTTTTAATTTCTTTTTCTGAAAACTGCCTGGTTATATCCTTTGACTATTTATCAATTGGGGAATGACTTGTATTTTTAGAAATTTGACTCATTTCTGTATATATTTGAGAAATGATGTCTTTATCAGACTTACTACAAAAAAATTAGTCCTAGTTTTCTGCTTTCCTTCTAATTTTGGTTGCATTGGCTTTGTTTATGTGAAAAAATTAATTTTAAGTAATCAAGATTATCTATTTTACATTTTGTAATGCTCTCTCTGTCTTGTTTGTTCCGAAATTCTTCTGTTATCCATAGATTTGACAGGTAAATTATTTCATGGTCTCCTAATTTGCTTTATGTGTAAATCATGTACCCATTTTGACCTTTTCCTGATGTATGGTGTGAGATATTGGTCTATACCTATTTCTGTCATACTGTTTTTCCCACAGTTTTTGTGAAATAAGGAGTTTTTGTCCTAAAAGCATAGATATTGGAGTTTATCATATACTAGGTTACTGTGGTCATTTACTATAATGTAATTTGTACTTAATCTATTCCACTGACCCACCAGTCTATTTCTTAGCCAGTTCCACATCATTTTGATAATTACCACTTTATAATACAGTTTGAGATCTGGTATGATTACACCATCTTCCTTCAATTTTTTTCCATTGGCTCTCTTGATACTCTTGACCTTTTGTTATTGTAGATCAATTTTTGTTAGTATTTTTTCTAGCTCTAGAAAATAAGTTTTTGGTAGTTTGGTTGGTATGGCATTGAATAAATAGATTAATTTAGTCAGAATTGTTATTTTTATTATATTGGCCTGGACTATGCCTGAACGATTAATATTTTCCCAATTGTTTAGATCTGATTTCATTTTTGTGAAAAGTATTCTGTAATTGTGTTCATATAGTTCCTGGGTTTGTTTTGGCAAGTAGAGTCCCCAGCATTTCATATTGCCTACAGTTATTTTAAGGGTAATATCTCTTCCTATTCCTTCCTTGCTCCTGGGTTTTGTTGGCAATACATAAAACTGCTAATTTTTTATGTGGGCTTATTTTATATCCTTCAACTTTGTTAAAGTTGTTAATTAATTCCACTGGTTTTTTATTTGTTTCTCTAGGATCCTCTAAGTATACCATCGTATCATATCATCGGCAAAGAGTGATAGTTTTGTTTCCTCATTGCCTATTCTAATTCTTTCAATTTCTTTTTTTTCTCTTACTGCTACAGCTAGCATTTCTAGGACAATATTGAACAATAGTGGTGATAATGAGCATCCTTGCTTCATACCTAATTATATTGGGAGGGCTTCTAGCTTACCTCCATTACAGATAATCCTTGCTGATGGTTTTAGATAAATATTACTTGTAACTTTAAGTTAAGCTCTACTTATTCCTATGATCTCTAGCATGTTTAATAGGAATGGGTGTCATGTTTTGACAAAGACTTTTTCTGTATCTATTGAGAGAATCATATGGTTTCTGTCGGTTTTGTCGTTGATATGGTCAATTGTGTTGATAGTTTTCCTAATATTGAACCAGCCATGCATTCTTAGTATAAATCCTATCTGGTCATAGGGTATGATCCTTGTGATATATTATTGTAATCTCCTTACTAGTATTTATTTAAGTTTTTTGCACCAATATCCATTAGGGAAATTGTTCTATAATTTTCTTCCTCTGTTTTGGCTCTTCCTGGTTTAGGTATTAGCACCATAAGTATGTCACAAAAGGAATTTTATAGGGCTCCTTTGTCTATTTTCTAAAATAGTTTATATATTATTGGGATTAATTGTTCTTTAAATGTTTGGTTGAATTCACATGTGAATCCATCTGGCCTTGGGCATTTTTTCTTAGCAAGTTCACTGATGGTTAGCTCAATTTCTTTTTCTAGGAATGGGTTATTTAAGTATTTATTTCCTCTTCTGTTAATCTGGGCAATTTCTATTTTTGTAAGCATTCATCCATTTCGTTTAGATTGTCAAATTTATTGGCATATAAATGGGCAAAATAGCTCCTAATAAGTGTTTTAATTTTCTCTTCATTGATGGTGAATTCACCACTTTCATTTTTAATACTGTTAATTTGGTTTTCTTCTTTCCTTTTTGTGCTCACTTTTTTACCCAGATATTTCCAGTAGCCTGAATTTCTCTTAAAACACAAAGAAGTCAGGAGTTCACTAGAGACAAATATAAATATAAATTGGTCAAAAGTCTGCCTAGTTTTAAGATCTTTCCTAGTGGAAACTCTGAGATATTATAAATATATATCTAATATTTTATTTAATATAAACTCCATAAAGGAGCAGAAGAAAGGACTATATGGACCCAAGGGACCATTATATTGCTTCTAGGCTAAAACAGTGAGCCAATTATTCTAGGAGGTTATGGCTGCTAGCTCCTAATAATTGTTTTAATTTCCTCTTCATTGGTGGTGAATTCATCACTTTCATTTTTGATGCTGTTAATTTGGTTTTCTTCTTTCCTTTTTGTGCTCACTTCTCTACCCAAATATTTCCAGTAGCTTGAATTGGGTTAGTGGAAGATTCTATCTATTGAGGACATTCTCAGCTAAATGATTTTGTATCTTTTCAAGGAAGAAAGTTTCTTAAAGTATGGAAAATATTACATTTGTTGCCAAGAGTATCAGGTTAAGTTGTCCTGAAAGGATTGACTTACAGATATTAATAATCTGAAGTGACTTAATTTTTTTCACCTCAACAGGCTTGTGTGATCAAAATCACTCTAATTTTTTAATGAAAAATGTGCTACATGAGATTGAAATTGTCTTAATTACTTAATCTGTGATAGATTTGCTTATTCTTCATCTCTGAAATTAGAGTTTCCTAGAAACATGAGTGCACCTGCTCCTAGCTGAATAATTGTGGTTAATTTTCTTAACTGGCAATTCTCACTAAGCTAATTTTCCATCCAATTTACATTAACTGTAGGAAAAATGCAAGTGACCTGTCAACCCGTTCCTTCCTAATTGTGATGATGGTCTTAGAGGCAAACTAGAGCCAAGGGACTTTTTTGGTATCCCATGGAAAGTATTATTAAATTTGGGCTATGACAGAAAATAGTGTTGTGAAATAAAGCCTAGACTCCCAGAGGCATAAGATGTAGAACAAGAGGTTGATACAAAGGGTAGTTGATTGGGCAGTCAATCTAGGAAACTCCTGGGTGATAAAACTCACTTTACTTCAACTTGTTCTTTGCACCTTAGTTTTAGAAAATTGTCCAGAGCACTCAGAAGTTAATTGACTTACCCAGTATCCTGCAGCCATCATGTGTTAGAGGAGATACTTAAATTCAGGTGTTCCTGGACAGCTCTATATACAGAACTGTCAGACATGTAGCCCACAGGCTGCATGAGGCCCTCAAAACTTTTGAGTGCTGCCCAAACCAAATAAAAATGTAATTGGGAAATAATTAGTAAAATAGTAAAAATATAATATGACATAGATGATATTATATTTTAAAATTGATTCAATATGTGACTGACATAGGGATCCTTATGTATGGATTAGTGACCTCTATTTATATTTGAATTTGACACCATTGCACCATACCATATTGACCACACAGGGAGTTTAGTAGTGATTTTTTAAAAAGATAGTCTGTCAATCACAAGTGCAACCTTCAGTCTGATGCTCAAGGAACTACACAAGAATGACGAAAAGGTATACTTCATTAAAAATGGAAATATTCCTCAAAAGGCCCCAGAATGTGAAATGTATATTATAAGGAAGTAATTTCTAGAAAACAAAAGCTTATTGAAAATACCTGAATGAAAAAAAAAGCAGTTACATAATATGGTCAAGTCAGCATTTCACAGGCTACTCTTTGCATAGGTTCCTATTAGGAATAACAATGAGACAATTGCTTATAGTTGAAAAGACTTCACTTTTAATGTGAGATCTTTATCCTATAGCAAATGAAGTGGCATTATTGGAAGAAGTGAACCATGTAAATATTGACATACACATGATAAATGATATCCAAAGACAAAAGTAAATTGTAATTAAATGGAAGAAAGAAAGGCTCACAAGTCCTCCTTACAGGGGCAAACAAATGAGTTGGCAGAGTTGCTTTCTATGTGCGCCCAAAGGGAATAAGAAATATTATTTCATGTGACACTTGGTCATCTTGTCTTAGAGATCTCAGGATAAGCAAAAGTAGTGTCATGAACATAGCTGAATCTGAAGTAATAATTAAAACATATTATCTAAGAAGGTTATATATTTTATAGTTTAGTGACTTTTTAAAGACTGCCATAGGGCTCTTGGAACAACTTTGGACAGAGTGTACTATACATGCTCTTGTGCATGCTTCATATGGAGCACTCCCCTTTGACCATTGCTCACTGTACGTCCTCTCTATGCAAGACTTAGAGGTATAGACAGGTATAGACAAATTGCATAGAACCTAAAAATATGGTCTATTTCAGCATACCTTGTCAAAGTGGGCACTCTACATAAGTAGCAAGAAACAAAAGTCAATAATCATTTATTAAGCACCTACTATGTGCTAGGCACTATGCTAAATGTTGGAAAGGAAAGGAGTGACTCTTTTGCTTCCATCAAATCCAGCTATGCAAGACACACAAACAATGGTCTTAGTTTATCTTAATATAGTTTTAATAAAAATCACAGCAGAAGTTATAATCACGACATCTTATTTTGGTATAGCATTTATATTTTTTTCAAAGCTCTTACATATTTTACAATAACTCTATAAAATTAGGAGAGCAAATATTATTATCCCTCTTTGACAGATGAGGCATCAGAAGCAGAAGGAGGTTAAGTGAGTTGCTTAAGGTGATCAAGCTAGCTGGTTAGGGGCAGCAGGTACTAGATTCTCTAGCCTCTTGACTCCAGTGTGTTTCCCACTGTTTATACAAGCCAGTGCAACATTATTTGCTTATTTGATTATCTTTACCACCCTTTTGTATGGCAGGGGAAAAGATATGCCTTATCTACTTTTGCACATCATACCCATTCTTACGATAAGTCAGACAATAAGTCAGACAAACAGCATGGAATGCAAAGTGAATGTTCATTTTCCTTCCTTTATCTTTCTCCAAGCCCCAAACACAGAACCTTTAACCTTCAGGGCATGGGGTAATTATTCTATGATGGTCCATGTGAGAACAAGGTCAAGAATCACATGGGATGAATGACATAGCATGGATGGATTATGGACTATAGCAATGGAAAGAGTGCTACATCAGTGAGATCACAGATGCATGGAAGTGTTTGAATGTTGATAACGTCTCTATTGCGCTGTCAATGTGTTTGATTAATTCAGGCCCCACATCTCCCTCCAAAATCTCTCCTTATCACTGCAAAACAAAACAAAACAAAATTCACCAGAAATAATGCCCAACGTAGGCTAACCATTACTATAAGTGGACTCAGTGGTCCCATTGGTATTCTGCCTTTTTTGAAATGTTATATACTTCACCTACCTCCCATTCATTTTAAAATTTGCTCCTTACTCAAGCTGCCAGAAACACATAAGCTTCAGGGGGACTATTGCATCTTTTGCTTTGCTTGCTTCAGAGTCCTACGTTGCTTCTGCGTTTGGGGCTTGGAGGTAGTCAGAAGTTTCCAAGATGGCATGTATTAGGCCATTGTTTCTTTCATATAAACCTAGGGGTGGTGAAAAATTAAAATATTAATAGGGACACCTTTAAAAAATATAGTCTTATAATCTTTTAGACATAATTATGCAGCCTTTCATAAATTTACATATTTTCATGGCATTTAGTGTTTATTGAAAATTCCATATTATATACTACATAGCCCATTCAATTTTACCGGAAATTCTGTCATGGCCAAATCCTTGGATTGGCCATTTTTCTGTTACACTAAGCCCCGCATGTTACAGTGAGGGCTCAAAACAGGCCAGTGGAAGTGTAAGGAGGTGCGTGTATAACTTACAGACCTTGTTTAGGGTCAAAACTCTCCTCCCACAACTTAGTATCCTTAGGGTAGGGGTATGAGGGTGTTCAAGGAGGACTAATACCTCTGGTGTAAGGGCTGCTCCTTTTCAGGGCTGCTCATTCACCTTTGGTGTCTACTTTCACCCATCTCTCACCTGTAGCTCCAAGAAGCTTTAGCCATGCACAGCTACCACACGCTAGTAAGCTGTCTTGGCAGACAGGCTATAAACCTCAAGGATGAGAAGGCCTTCTGTGGTGGAAAGGGCAGATGAGAACAATTTGTTCCAGTGGCCATGAAGGTGATGGTGGAGCAATTCGAGTTTGGTCAGACACCGAAGACACCAGCACTATCCATTGCATCCCAGGCCATCAGCAGTCATCTTGACTTTCGTTCAGCCACTGGACTTCAATGACTCAGGGAGAAAGAGTAAAGCTGACACCTTTGCTCAACTCCGCTTCGCTTAAATCCAATTCACCCACAAGTCAAGATATTGCCTGTGATGTCACTGCTACTCTTCGAAAATGAAGGACAAAACAGCAGCAATCCTTAGTGTCATAGAATCTTTGAACTAGACCTGGAAGGGACCTCAGAGCCCATGTAATCCAACCACTTTATTTTTCAGATGAGGACACTGATGTTGAATGATTTACCTAAAGTCTCACAGAGACTGTCAGAAGGTGGATTTTAAATTAAATCCTCTGACCCCTGAGTCAATGCTCTTAACACTGTACCATCGAGTTTCTCTTTGAGTTACCTTGTCATCTTTTATCCTGTCATCAATGAGCTCTCTTGGAGTTTCCTCCATAATTATTTTAATTGGATTCAAATTAACTAAGGAAGAATGACTCAACTGAGAAATTAAGCCCTAATGACTCAACAAGTGACAGGTGCAGCTGGTCTGCTGTTGGAGAAGTTCTGCTGCCTTCAGACCTTAATTTACAAAGATAAGTGGATGTCACATGGCTCAGGCAATTAAAACAATTAGGGTTTCCAGGTGGGGGAGGGCATACTTCACTTTAAGAAGTGAACTGCTTGGGCAGAGCAGCAATTAGAAGGACTGAATTATCGGTAAAATGTTGAGACTTAAGTTACTTTTCTTTTCTTTTCTTAACAGCACAAGCTATTCTGGTATTATTCTTGTGAGTTTTTTCAATGAAAACCAGGAAACACAGCAGGGTCCACAGCTCAGATTGTCAAGAGAGCAAAGAAAAGCACATTCTGTTCCTGAACAAATCAGAAAAGAAACTCCATCCACCTTCACTGAAATGCTGCTACTTGGAGCTGAAAAAAAGATAAAAAAAATATTCTGACAACATGTGTATTACTCACAGCTAAATGCCTACTATACAGAATTTTTTCCAAGAATCTTATACTTTTTGAGGACAACAATGATGTTTTCTGTTTTTCTTGTATCATGTCCTTGGGCTTAGAATGGTTCCCCGGACATAGGTGGTCAGCACACATTGTTCTTCATCTGCATCTGATGACTACCTAACCACTCTTTAAAATCTAATTCAAATGCCAACTTCTCCAGAAAGTGTCCTGTTGTCAGTAATGGACTTGCGCTCTTGTATCTCATATAGTTATTCTGTAGTTCACTAATGCATTTAGCAAATAATATTGTGCATTTTTATTCTCTTTGTTTTTGTCCTTCTCTTAGTCCTAAAACTCTATAGCAGAGACTGTGTCATCTAAATTTTTCTCTCTTCCAATGTTCTGCTGTTAGTAGAAGCATAAAAATTTTATTGATAAGTAATAATAGATAGGATTTATATGGTGCTTTAATTTTGCTAAGCACTTTACTAATATCTCATTTGAGACTCAAAAACCCTGGGACACAGACGTTGTTATTATCCCCATTTTATAGATGGGAGAACTAAGGCAGACAAAGGTCATCTGGCTTGTCCAAGATATTTGAAATCAGGACTTCCTGCCTCAAGGTCCAACTCTATTCACTGGGCAGCTTAGAAGCCTCTAACTTTCACTAGTGCTTTAAGGTTAACAAAACACTTTGTAAATATCTCATTTTGCTGCTACAGCTACTATGGGAGGTGAGTGCTATTATTATCTTCATTTTACAGATGAAGAAACTGAGGCTGAGGGAGGTTAAGTGATTTGCCTCAGCTCACACAGTTAGTAAATGTCTGGGCTAGAGTTTGAACTCAAGTTTTCCTGCCTCTGTATTTAGCATTTTCTCTGATGGGGTGATTGGGTGCTTCTGCTTGGACCCTAATTCTAACATCACATTTCTCCTTAGCCTCTGCTTGGGTGCCTGTGCCTGGACCCCAATTCCAAAACCACATCCAGTTCTAAAATCACATCTCTCCCTAGCCTCAAAACTCTACCCCTAGAAGTTTCTATCTAGCAAAGCAGAACAGCATGCCCTAGCAAAACACTTATCTCTTCTCCTGATACTGCCGCCAGCTGTGCCTATAGAATTTATTGGTCCAACTCCCTGTGTACCTGCTGAACTGGCCATGTACTGGGTCAAAAAGATATTCACTACTCACTGGCCTATCATGCATGCTAGACCCAGACAGATGTATAGTCCCTTACATTCATCTTGTCTAACAAGACATTTCATTGAAGCAACCTGGATATTTCCAGTCAGCCCTGACCATTAGTTGACTTAGTGATGTTTCAAGCCAAAAACCACATCTTGTCGACACCCCCCCCCCACTGCCGTGGGCTATTTCCCAGTGAACTCTGGGTAAGATACCTGTGCAGTAGATGCACAAAGTGTATGTTCATTTAAGAATGAACTACCCCTTAACCACTTCCTTATCCTACCCCAAAACACCTAATTGACATGTTTCACCCCCAAAGCTCCTATAAAAACTTTCCTGCACCCCTGTAAGGTTGCAAGTTCCCTAAGAACTCTTGCCCACTGTAAAGTGTACTAAATCTTTGCCATCTTGACTTGAAGAATGCTTGAGGTCATGAATTCATTCCAGATGGCCCAACTCTCTCCAGTACTCGGGTCCTTGAGGGGTACTTCCCCTCAACGACCTGGTCTGGGAACTCCAGTCTTGGGTTTCCTGGACCTTGTCTCCATCAACATGTCCACGATGCCATCTAGCTGTCTCCAAAGGGAAGAGGAAAACAAGGACGATAACTTTAATTTAATAACATAATTCAAACTAGAAGTAGCTTTAATGTGAATAATGGAATAATTCTCAGCCCACTTCTGTAAGGGGACAACTGATTGAAGTGAGGTTTCTGGAACAATTTTGAACTGCTAAGAAACAGTTTTCATTTTCAACCCTTGCCTTAAGATCCTGTAGGCAATTATGAATGGAAGAATATTTAGGAGTTTGTTGCTTGAGTCACCCTGTTAATAGAATTTAATTACAATAAAAAAAGCTTTGTGTTACTTCAGTTGTCACTTTCATTTGAATGAATGAAAAGCATTTATTAAGAGCTTACTGTGTTGGCAGCTAGGTGGCACAGTGAGTAGAATACCAGCCCTGGAGTCAGGAGGACCTGAGTTCATATCCAGCCTCAGACACTTGACACACTTACTAGCTGTGTGGCCTTGGGCAGGTCACTTAACCCCAATTGCCTTGCCTTCCCTCAAAAACAAACAAAACAAACAAGAGCTAACTGCTAAGCACTGTGGTAAACTCTGGAGATATACATACAAAAGCTAGTCTCTGTCCTCAAAGAGATTACATTCTAATAGAGGAATCAACAAATATGGGAGAGTAATTGGGAGGGAAAGCTATTTTGGCCTGGGAGTTGCAGGGTTGGTGAGTGGAGCAAAGGGCAGTTGATTGATAGGCTGTTTCAGGGAGGAATAGTTCAATTGATTTGATTGCTGTTCCCAGAGAAATAATTGAAGGAAGAACTACTGTAAAAATGTGTAGACTTGCATCGATGTAGATTCCTCATTGGAGAATTCCTTCTATCACTTAGATAGACCCATGTCTAAAATAACTTACCAAGCAAAGTTAGGCATAATCCTAAAAAGAAAAAAAAAATATCCTTCAGTGAAATAGAGGATTTTTAAATATTCCTGATGAAAAAATTGCAGCTGGAAAGAAACTTTGGAATACGAATATGTGAATCAAGAAAAAAATAAAAAAAGTAAATACAAGTAAATAACTAGAAGTCCTGTAAAAGGATTATTTACATCATAATGGAGATAAGGTTATAATAAGATAAGGTAAGGAGATAAGGTTTTTTTCAGAGTCTTATCATAAGAAAGGATCATAGAGGTTATCAACATATTAGAAAGCTTATAAATAGTTTTGCTATGTTTTGATAATGCTGTAAGGAGAAAATGGGAAGAAATATGCTGGAACTTGTTAACATACACAGTTGGGAGTGTACCAGTAGACATTAACACAAACATGGAAGGAATGGAGGAGCAGATTAAAATTGAAGTTCAGTTTCATGTAAACTGGTCAAAAGAGGGCAGAACACATGTAAGAAAAGTACATACACGAATACAAACCAGACACAGTTTACTCTAGTAACATTAAACTAAAATAAAGAGAGAGAGATACAGATAGGAACAGGAAGAAGGGAAAGGGAAGCTTTCAGTGAGGGATCATAAGCAGAATCATAAGCAGAAAAAACCCAAATCTTGTAGTGGCAGTAGTGATGAGGAGGTTAAAGGAAAAAAAAGAGTAAAAACTTGTGAGAAAGAAAGAGATAGAGAGAGACATAGAGAGACACACACACACACACACAGAGAGAGAGAGAGAGAGAGAGAGACAGAGAGAGAGAGAGAGAGAGAAAGCAGTATTAAAAAGAAAAAAGTATAAGAGAATAGGATGGAGGAAAATAAAAAATTAGCTATCACAAGTGAATTTGAATGGGATGAACTCAGGAAGACATTAGCACAATCTCTTTGAAAGCAACATCCAATAATATATTGTTTACAAGAAACACACTTGAAACCTAAAAACTCAAACAGATTTAAAATACAGCTTTGGAGCAAAATCTATTATGTCTCAGCTAAACACAAAATGTAATAGTAGTACCTATGATTTCAGATAAAGGGATAGTGAAAAATAGACTTAATTAAAAGAGATAAACAGGGAAACACTTTGCTAAAAGTTAACAGAAAATCAGTTAGTTTCAGTACTTAACGTATATATATATACATATATATATATATATATATATATATGTATATATATATAGCAAATGGCATGGCATCTAAAATTTTAAAAGAAAAACTAAATGAATTATAAAAAGAAATTGACAGTAAAACCATAATAGTGAGAGGCCTCAATGTGTTCTTTTTCCCTAGATAAATCTAATGAAAAACAATAAATGATGAGGAAGCTGAGGACCTGAATAAAACTAGGAGTAAAATAAGAATTTATATTGTTATCACTTTTATTTCATGTAGTACTAGAAATGTTAGCTATAGCAATAAGAAAATAAAAATAAATTGAGAGAATAAGTATTGATAAGGAAGAAACAAAATTAACACAATTTCCAGAAAACATGATGATGTACTTAAAGAACCCTAGAGAATCAACTAAAATTTAGTTTAAAGAATTAATCAATTCAGTAAAATCGTAGAATATAAAATAAATCTGTACAAATTATTAGCATTTCTATGTAATACTCATAAAATTCTGCTGGAAATGGTATGAAGATAAATTCCATTTAAAACAACTATAGTGTGCATAAACATACGCAAAAGAATATAAATATAACCATAGACTGCTATTTACAGAAATAAAGAAGGACTTAACTTCAGAAAATATTAATTATTCATTGGTAGGACAAATCAATCTAAGGAGATTGACACTATCTAAACTAATTTACTCATTAAATGCCATACCAATACAACTACTAAAGGACAACTTTGTGGAAATAGAAAACTAATGAAGTTCATTTAAGGACAAAGAAAGTCAAGACTCTCAAAAGAAATAATGAAAAAAATGTGAATAAATGGGGCCTAACAGTACCAGATCTCATATTACACAAAAAAGGAATCTAGTTGCCAGTGTTCAATAAATACAAAAATCCCAGCTATTGTGATTAGGATTCACTATTTGATAAAAATTGCTGATTTAGATTAACATCTCCCTCATTACACCAAGATAAACTCCAAATGGGTATGTGACCTATATATAAAAGCTTACATGATAAGCAAATTAGAGAAACATGGAAAAATTACATATCAGATCTATGGATGTAAGAAAAGTCAATGACTAAACAAAGGATAAAGAGGATCCAAGAAGATAAAATGGATAATTAGGATTATATAAAATTTTAGAAAAATTTGCATAAACAAATCCAATAAATTTGTGATTAAATGGAAAAAATAGGAGAAAAAAAATCTTTGCAATAAGTGTCTCTGACAAGTTACATTTCTGGAATATGTAAGGAATTGCTTTCAAATTTATAAGAACAAGGGCCACTCTCCAACTGATAAATGGTTTAAGGAGATGAAAAGGCATTTACCTAGAGAAGAAATCCAGGACATTGATAGCCATGTGAAAAAATGCTCTAATTAAAACAACTCTTGGATTCCATCTCACATCCATAAGACCGGCAAAGATGACAAAAAGAGAAAATGTACATTTTTGGAGGGGCTATGAGCACTGTTAGCAAAAATAGGAATGGATAAAACTACTCTGGAGAGCAATTTGGAATTATACACAAAAGTTACATGACCTTTACAATGTATGCTCTTTGAACCAAATGTGCCATTGCTCAGAGTATATCCAAAAGAGATCAAAGAAAGAGGAATAGGTCCCTTATATGGAAACATATTTATAGCGGCTCTCTTTTTCAGTTACAAAAACTGGACACTAAGGGGATATCTATCAATTGGGAACAGATGAACGAACTGTGGTATATAAATGTTTGGAGTACTTTTGTGCTATAAGAAATGATGAAATAGATTTCAAAGAGACATGGAAGACATATGAATTAACGCAGAGCATATGAACTGATGCAGAGTGAAATAAATGAATTGGAAAGGCAATTTCTAATGAAATGCCAATGTTATAAAAATGAATTTTGAAGACTTTCATAAACTGATGAAGGATGAAATTAGCAGAAGCAGCAAAATAATTTATATAATAACAGTAATACTGTTAAGACAAACAACTTAGAGTGTTGTAATAACTATGATCAAAATAATAACCATCCATGATTCCGGAGGACTGATGGTGAATAAATTGTTAGCCCCTTATTGACCAAGAGGTAATGGATTTAGGGAGCAGAATAACGTGTATTTGAGCAGAGGCAATGAGGAAATTTGTTTTGCTTTATTATTCATATTTATCATAAAGATTTTTTCCCCAATGGGGCTGGAGGGTTGGGAGGGAGAGAAGTAAATTTCTGTTAATTACAAATAAAAACATTTATGTATGTGTATATGTGTGCTCTTCTAGTTAGAATGTAAATTCTGTGAAGGGGGAGGCTGTAATATACAAGAAAGTGTAATATTCCAGTAATAACAATAAGAAGCATTTCTAAGGTTTGCAGAGAGTTTTATGATATTATCTCATTTGATCCTCCAAGGTAGTTGCTATTATTACCTCATTTTACAAATGAGAAAACAGAGCCTGAGAGGTTAGGTGACTTGCCCAAGATTGCATAGCTAATTAAGTATCTAAGGCAGGATTTGAACTCAGGTTTTCCTGGCTCCAAGGTCAGCACTTAATCTACTGTACTATGTAGCTGCCCCAAGGAATTTTCTAAGGCTCGAATTGAAGCCTTTCACGACAGTTCCAAACATCTTTGGTGATCATGTTACACTTTTTTATGCTTGACTGAGTATAATAATCAGAATGTTGTTCAAGAAAGTCATCTCTTGTAGTTTCTATTAAGCAATCTTGTATAATCTTAACATATTCACACGATCACCTTGTTGAAGGATAGCCTTTCAGGATGCATTTAGCTCTACTGAAGAAAATGTCTTTTATACTTAATGAACAATAAATATAGTGGGTTCTTGAATTTTTTGCAACTTTTAGCCAATTAATTGTGTTGGTATGATTCCCTCATGTAAAGTACATATGCTGTTCTCTTCACTAGAGAGAGTAGTTGACTATAGAGAGTACAATATCTGCATAAGCCACAAGGTGGCACTCCAAGATTGAGCTGTACCGATTCATTTCCATTGCATCTGTCCCCGCATAATCCATTGTCCCATCATCTAGCAAGCTTTTTACTACCAACTAAGAATACTTAGTCTGCAATTGTCCCAGTTGCAGGAGTGTGCTGGAGTCAGCTCAGATGGGCTTATGAGAACCAATTGTTAAATTTTCAGTGTAAGCATTCACAACCCAGAAACCAGCAAACGCCATAAATCAGGGCTTTTTTTTTATTGCTTAGACTTAAAGTGATGAAAAATGTTTAATAATGCAAATAAACTTAAATGTGTGTTATGTGTGCATTTTTAAGATACTTAGTTGCTAAATATTTACAAAGACACTTTTGCCCAGTTGTCTTTCCTTGGCTTTCTTCATAAGAATATGGATATTCTCCCAAATAATTAATATGTTATCAAATAACTGTAGCACCCATTCTCATAGGATCTTTTTTATTATTATCTAACATTTTTAGTTTTCAACATTGATTTTCACAAACTTTTGAGCTACAACTTTTCTCTCCATTTCTACCCTCTGCCCATCCCAAGATGACATATATTCTGATTTCCTTTTTCCCCAGTCTGCCCTCCCTTCTGTCACCCCACTCCCTGCCCCCATCCTCTTTCCCCTTACTCTCTTGTAGGGCAAGATAGATTTCTATACCCTGTATATCTTGCCTGTATATCTTATTTCCTGTATATCTTCTTGCCTGTATATCTTATTTCCCAGGTGCATGTAAAAACAATTTTTTGAACATTTGTTTTTAGAAATTTGAGTTTCAAATTTGCTCCCTTCTTCCCTCCCCACTTACCCTCCTTGAGAAGGCAAGCAATTCGACATGGGCCACACATGTATCATTATGTAAAACACTTCCATAATAGTCATGTTGTGAAAAACTAAGAATATTTCCCTCCATCCTTTTCTGTCCCCCTTTATTCAATTTTCTCCCTTGATCCTGTCCCTTTTCAAAAGTGCTTGCTTTTGATTATCTCTTCCCCCAGTCTGCCCTCCCTTGTATCTTCCCCGCCCATCCCCCGCCCATCCTCTTCCCCACTACTTTCCTATGTGGTAAGATACCCAATTGAATGTGTATGTTATTGCCTCCTTAAGTCAAATCCAATCAGAGCAAGATTCACTCATTACCTTTTGCGTGCCCCTTCTTTGCTTGCATTATAACTGCTTTTTCTGGTCACTTTTATATGAGATGATTTACCCCATCCTATCTCTCCCTTTCTCCCTCTCTCAATATATTCCTCTCACCCCTTAATTGTTTTTAGATATCATCAGTTCATATTCAACTCACCCTGTGCCCTATGTCCATATATATACGTATGTATGTGTGTATATATACATGTATATATATATATGTGTATATATATATATATGTATGTATGTATGTATGTATATTCCCCTTAACTACCCTGATACTGAGAAAGGTCTCATGAGTTACAAATATCATCTTTCCACATAAGAATGTAAACAAAAGTGTTTAACTTTAGTAAGTCCCTTATGATTTCTCTTTCTTGTTTACCTTTTCATGCTTCTCTTGATTCTTGTGTTTGAAAGTCAAATTTTCTATTCAGCTCTGGTCTTTTTACTGAGAAAGCTTGAAAGTCCTCTATTTTATTGAAAATCCATAATTTTCCTTGGAGTATTATACTCAGTTTTGCTCAGTAGGTGATTCTTGGTTTTAATCCTAGCTCCGCTGACCTCTGGAATATCATATTCCAAGTCCTTCGATCCCTTAATGTAGAAGCTGCTAGATTTTGTGTTATCCTGGTTGTGTTTCCACAATACTCAAATTGTTTCTTTCTGGCTGCTTGCAATATTTTCTCCTTGACCTGGGAACTCTGGAATTTGGCTACAATATTCCTAGGAATTTTCTTTTGGGGATCTTTTTCAAGAGGCAATCTATGGGTTCTTTCAATTTCTATTTTACGCTCTGGTTCCAGAATATCAGGACAGTTTTCTTTGATAATTTCTTGAAAGATGATGTCTAGGCTCTTTTTTTTTTGATCATGGCTTTCAGGTAGTCTAATAATTTTTAAATTATCTCTCCTGGATCTGTTTTCCAGGTCAGTGGTTTTTCTAATGAGATATTTCACATTGTCTTCCATTTTTTTCATTCTTTTGGTTCTGTTTTATAATTTCTTGATTTCTCATAAAGTCACTAGCTTCCACTTGCTCCATTCAAATTTTTAAGGTAATATTTTCTTCAGTGATCTTTTGGACCTCCTTTTCCATTTGGCTAATTCTACCTTTTAAGACATTCTTCTCCTCATTGGCTTTTTGGAGGTCTTTTGCCATTTGGGTCAGTCTATTTTTTAAGATGTTATTTTCTTCAGCATTTTTTTGGGTCTCCTTTAACAAGTCATTGACTTGTTTTCATGGGGTTTTTTTGCATCACTCTCCTTCTTTTCCTAATTTTTCCTTTACTTCTCTTACTTGATTTTCTAAATACTTTTTGAGATCTTCCACGGCCAGAGACCAATTCGTATTTTTCTTGAAGGCTTTTGATATAGGCTCTTTGACTTTGTTGACTTCTTCTGGATGTATGTTTTGATCTTCTTTGTCACCAAAAAAAGATTCTGTAGTCTGAGTCCTTTTATGCTGTTGGCTCATCTTCCCAGCCAATTACTTGACTTTTGAGCTTTTGTCAGGGTATGACTGCTTTCAGACTGAAGAGTGCTTTGTCCCAAGTTTCAGGGGTTTTGCACTGCTGTTTTCAGAGCTACTTCTACTTTACAGTCACTGCAAGATCTGCCATACCAGCACTCTTCTTCCCCTAAGAACCACCAACCAGGACTGTAACCCAGATCCAATCAGGGCAAAGCAAGAGAACCCCGCCTCTGTACCAGGAAAGCAATCCCTGCACTCCTGCTCAGATCTGATGCTTGATTCCTCCCACCATGTGGGCCAGGGGCTCCAGAAGCACCTGCTGCTGGAGCTCTGGAAGCTTCCTGCTGCTGCCACCACATTCTGCCACCCCCAGCACTGGGGCCAGACAACGCAATTGTCTCACCCAGATCCATCTGTTTTCCCACTGACCTGCTCTGTTGTCTTTGGCATTTGTGGGTTGAGAAGTCTAGTAATTGCCACAGTTCAGTGATTCAGGACTCTGAGAGCTTCTCCACCTTGTCTACTCCTGGTCTGCTCTTTCCTGGTGTGGCCCATGCTGGCCTGCTCTCTTCTCCAGGCACCATGTGATAGACCCTTCCCAGCAACCATCCAGGCTGTCTTGGGCTGGGCACTTGCTTCCCTCTGTCATTTTGTGGGTTCTGTAGGTCTAGAATTTATTTAGAGTCATTTTTTACAAGTGTTTGGACGGATTTAGGGGAGAGCTTAAGCAAGCACCTGTTTTCTAGTCACCATCTTTGCTCGTCCCCCTCCCAGGATCTTAATTGATGTCCTTTGCTAGTGTGACCCAGAATAGATTACTTACATATAGGTAAAGTATCTTTAAACTGAATGGAAATAAAGAAGGTATAGTTAGAAGTCTGGATCAGTAGGGCTGCTCCTATAATGGTCTGAAATCTCAGCTCTCTCTACCCTTCTCTTGCGTATTTATTTTTTTTACACTCAAAAGGGTTTTTTTTCTCCCAATAACCTAGTTTCAAAGCCACAGAGGGAGAAAGAAGAGAGAATTACCTTGCAAAATGGCAGTTCTTCTTGTCCCCTCTTAGATTTAGTGTGAATTATCTCCATCTTCTGTCTAACACAGCTCCATAATTATCTTATCCTTATTATTAGCAGCATTTTATCTGACCTCAGTGTTACACAATATTTTCATGTGTTATTCAGTATTCTAGTTTTCTTCTCCTGTGACTCCTTTATGAGGCCCCCAGTACCCAGTAGTCTTTGTCTCTGACTCAATACAAAGTCTCTACTTTCTCTCTGGGTCTCTTTCATCTCTCATTTTTTCCCCTCACACTTCTCTCACTCTTTCCTTAAGCCTTGTGATTCTCTTTCTAAATGTCCCACTTATAGGGCAACATTAAAATTACTCCATATATTAAATACCTGGAAATCATCCAAATGCTTCATTTCTCATTCTCTTAGTCACCTAAAAGATCCAGGAAATTGTGGGGAAAAAATCTCCATGGCCACCTTAAGCTCTAAAGAAACTATAATATAAGGCACTTCCTAAAGATGTTCATAGAGTCTGCCCATTACCTTTTCTCACTGACAGGAAATAAATTGGACTATAACACAGGCAGCAACATCTAGTGACTGAGTTCATTCCAAAAAAAAGACTGTGGCCTCCATCACTTTGACTCCACAGCAGCATAGCCAGGTATGTCAAGACATAATCCCTGTACAGAAGGAGCTTACAATCTAATTAGGAAATACAGATGACACAATAAGGAAATAATATAGAGAATAACATAGTAGGTGGAGGCAAGGTGGAAATAGAATCTGGCAGTCACTTCCTGAAAGAAAACCAATGACAAAAACTCTCAGGAACATTACAACTAAAATCTCACCTTACTGGTCAAAACAAAAGTATTGTAAGCAGCCAGAAGAAAGACTTTTAAATACAAAGGGGCAAGAAAAGTATTGACTAATCTGAGCTTCTTAATGTCCGATAGACTCTCAAATGGCTTCCCTAGCACCACAATTTGAAAGCATTTATTCTGCTCAGCATTCATTATGGTCCAGATCTAACAGCCAGCCATAACTACTGGAAAAACCATGGCTTTGGCTATAGACACCTTTGTCAGCAAGATGTCTCTGCTTTTTAATATGCTGTCCAGATTTACCATAGTTTTCCTTCCAAGGAGCAAGTGTCTTTTAATTTCATGGCTAGAGTTGCCAACTACAGTGATCTTAGAGTCTAAGAATA